>NC_141693.1:285798501-286311001 GCF_964263255.1 Lissotriton vulgaris
CAGCAGGGGAATGAGTGCCCACATATATTTGAGTGTCCAACCTTGCTTTTCAAATGGCAAACAGCTGTGCACAGTGGGAGAGTTGGGAAAGTTCAGTGATGGTCGCAGGGCTTGGCCAGAGAATCGGCACTGGCGGGGTGATTGGTTGCCCACAAGGGTTTGGCCTCAGGTTGCCTGAGGCTTTGGGCGTATGCTTACTGTTGAATATGATTAAAAAAACAGAAATTCGCTGGAAAAAAAGAAAGATTCAAGCGAAGGTAAAGTTAGGTATTGATAATACGATCTTAGATTATGTTTAAAAAAACAGACATTTACTGCAAAAACAAGGGTTAAAGTGACAATATAGCTTAGTGTTGGAATGAGATGAAAACCAATGCTTTAAAAAACACTAACATTTGACAGGTAAACTTTAGTGAGCTAAGTATAACTTGTGCTGCCATTGCGCACTGGTTATAGTCTCCATATTATATCACTGATGACATGTCAATAGAAATCATTTTGGTTTGTATAGTGTTTCACCTGTTTCTAGGCACACTGTTTATTTGTGTGTGGATTTGGTGTTGTTTATTGTGTCTGCTATAGATACGTCTGTGAAACCTGTAAATCAAATAATTAAATCCTGACGCATCTTTTCAGCTTTTCATCCTTTCAAGGCCAATACAATTCCTGAGTTGGGGCCCTACAACCATGTGTCACACTGGGCCATACCACAGCTTGCACCAGCTCTGTGCTTTGTCCTAGTATGTTCGGGAGAACCACGTGTTTCCCCCAACCGAGTGTGACAATCCTGCCAACTCGCTGGAGGTTCTGCCTTTAAAATTGTGTTTTTGTTACCAGAGGTCAACCAAATTGAACCTTTTTTGCAAAAGTGACTACTGCCCACTCTACTCACACAATACAGGGCTGACAGTGGTGGTAGAGTCATTTCTAGACTGACAGCCGTTCTTGGCAGGACAGGGAAAATCATCTATGACCACATGCTACTAGGGAACCAATCCCGAGCATCACCAAGGTATAAGACCCTATCAGGATATAATGATTAACTATAGTGAACGGAGCCTTTCAGAGGTAGAAAACAGAGTACTAAATAAAGGCCTAGTTTTCCTACCCACTCCAAAAGAAGACATCTTCCGAATGAAACTAGAAATAGAGGAATTTCTATGTAAAGTTAGATTGAAGGTCTTCTTTAGGGATAAACAATTGGTGGAGATATATGATAAAAACACAGGACTGTGACCAAAATCCACCTTCAATCCCGCCTCATTCAAATCGCCACCTGAGGTATTGCCATTTGAGAAGGCAGTCAACTCTGAAGTTGTTTTCCTGGGCAATACCACTACTAAAAAAGAAATGAAAGTACTAGATGATTTGGCAATGGATACATCTACAATTAAAAAAGCCCATGGACAAAGGCAGATCAATCATGTTCTTATCTAAAACAATGGATGGTAATGAGTGTCTGAAACTTCTTAATGATGCTCGCACCTACAAACCCTGAAAGACCCCATCCCTGAAATACAGAAGGAGATCGCAATTTTGGTATCTAGAGAGCTGAACAACGCCTGGATCACCAAACACCGAGTCCGAGATCCTCACCCACACAGAACTCAGGACCCCCTATTTCTATAAACTTCCCAGGGTAGACAAGAACACATTCCCTCCTCCTCCTGGGAAGCTCATTGTATCTGGGATAGGTTCTATCCTTGAACGACTATCGCTGTTTTGTGATGTGTTTGTCAGACTCCAGGCGAAAGAAATGCCCTCCTTCCTTAAGGGCACCAAGGACGTACCAATCTGCTGAAAGATATGAGTTTTGATGCTGAAAAAGAAATCTTAATCAGTCTAGATGGAGAATCCAAGTACAAGAATATATCCCGCAGGAGGCCAATCTCGAAGTGATTGATAAAATCTTGAGGCAATCTGTTTAAGAGACAATCACCCAGCTAGAATATGTTCTTGAACTTGCACATTTGGCTTTGACACGTAATTGTTTTGAATATGAAGGAGAGTTCTTCCTTTAAGTACATGGAACTTCTATGGATTGCACTTTTGCCACACATCTAGCATGCCTGTACATTCATGCTTTTGAATCTGAATATGTTCTCCATCACTGTAATCCATTCAGGAAGGGCCTGAAATTGTGGAAACATTAAGTTGATGATGTTCAATTGATTTGGGAAGGGAGCAAGGAGGAAGCCCTAACTTTCTCACACTGGCTAAATGTGCTTGACCCATTCCTTAGGTTTTCCATCACAATCGATGACACTGACTAACCTTTCTTGACAGTGGGATCACTGCAGCAGTTGGGCAACTCAAAACAGAAGTATTCTAAAAAGTAGCTGACAGAAATAATCTAAATTTCGAAAAGTTCCACCCCCGCTCCCTGAGAGAGAACTTACCCATTGGACAATTTTTGCACTTGAGATGGAATTGATAAAAAACTCAAGACTATAGGACTCATGCAAAAAAAGCTCTCTGAGAAATTATCAGAGAAATATTATTTATACATCACATTTGATAAAAAAAAACACGAGGGCATTAAATAACAATAGAGACTGTAGGAGAGTAGGGTCTGCTATCCTATGGTCACCCCAAATTTTTGCTTTTTGCTTCACTGGTTTCTGACTTAATGTGGCTGTGGGCCTGCTAATCAGACCCACAGCCTGCTGTTCTCTCTCTAAATTACTGCCAATTCACTTTAGGTGCATTACGAATTGGAACTGGTTCACCTTATTGGCCCCTGTAACAGTGTACCCTAGGTACCCAGGGCATAGGTGTTTCCAAGGCCTACCAGGGGCTGCAGCATGTATTGTGCCACCCCTGGCCTGGCCTCCATATTTGACACAACTGGCTGATCACTCAGCTGGGGTAAGTCGGTGTAATCACCCCTTACTTAGGTACAGTATGCCTGTGCCTAACCCTAAAACTGGACACATATGTTCCTATCAGCCACTACTATGGAAGGCCTCATCAATCCTGGAGGCAGAGTGCTTGGAAATATGTGAGATGGTGCTCTAGCATGAGCTGAGCCTGTCTGCAGCTGTCGGGAACCACTCCCTAAGCTGTTCCGGGATATTGCCATACCATATACTCTTAAGTGCATTATAATCCTCGTGGTTAAATGCTATCTTTGGTTTGGCTTTATCAAAACATGTCGAGTAAGGTGTCATACGAATTGGAATATTATCCCCTCGACAGTTCTGTAGACGGGGATAGCATTCCACCCTTCTAGAGGGACACGACATGTGCGTAGCCTTAACCCCGGTTAAAGTTAACCAGAGCCTCAGTATCACAAAATGGATGCTGCCACCACAGACACGAGTCTGGCCTCCTGCTGCTGACCGAAACTCGGCAGATGGTGGCCTGGACAAAGGGTTTCGTGCCTTGGGAGGTGCGAGCACCACCCCAGACAGGGTTTTGTGTATTGGGTAGGACAGGGCTGAATAGAATCAGACATGCCCGGGGCACACAAGGTGTCCCCGTGCATAGGCCAGTCCAAACCGGTCCTGGGACTTTCCAGACCCAGGTTTGGCGCGGAACTGGACAAAGGAAAGGGGGTGTAACCGCCCCCCTTCCTGGTTCCTCCCAGAGGAGGGATCTAGTAGGTGATCCACCCCTCAGATTGGGAATAAGAGTGGGAGCAGTGGCATTGCACAGCAGATCATCCTGAAATCAACTTTAAACAAAGAAGAAGACTGGACTTCGACATTCTGCTGCTCAGAAGACTGAAGAGAATCTCCCTTGTGGCCTAGGAGTGGCCACCCTGTGAACACAGGTACCAACCAGCAACTCAACGTCTGCTTTTCTGCGCCTCCCGCCGGAGCCCGAGCCCAGAGCCCGACAAGAACCAGACTCCCAGACCTCTCCGAGCCCGATCCACAGTCCCTGCAAAGAAGGGACCCGTGGAGGCACCGAGTGACGTGGGACCGGACCTCTTGAAAGACACCCGAAAAGCTGACTGCGCAGCATCTGAGGCATCCTCGACGTTGTGCTTTGGGGATTGAGAACCCCCACCATCGAGCAGCCCTTGCACCGAAGAAGAGCCCTCCAGCATCTCCACGATCTGCGTGGGGCCCTTTTGCATTGTGCCACTCGACGCGCCATCCCGGCCACTAGCCACGTGGTCAGCGGCCATCTTGGCGACGAAACCGACAATTTACACAGCAGGTCTGGTTGCTCTAGACCTACCCCAGCTCCTGTAAAAAGGAGCACTCGCTCTGACCTTGCTGGTCCGGTTGTTAAGCATCTTTCAACTCCTGCGTGGCTTGCATTAGCCAAGGCCTGTTTGCTCCGATCAGGTCTCCGACACCACCAACAGCGAGAAGCCTGCGTGGGACAGCTCGTGACCGACTCCTGGACGTCCTCAACCCCCGGTGTCGACGTGGCTGCAGAAAGAAGCTACCCAACAATGCCTGTTTGCACCCGACATCGCCTGGTTCCAATCTGGTTCCACGGTAGTCACTGGCTAGTGACTTTGAACATTGTCCCCTCTGCTTTCAGGTCTTCACAACTTCAGATCCACCCTTGGATCCACCGGAACTCTTCACATCGAGCCGCCTGCAGCATCTTCAGCTCCAAGCACCATCGACCAGCGTGACGAAACCCGACACTACTTCGACCCTGTGCACCCGCTTCCTGTGGGTGAGGTAACTCAGCTCCGCCGGTGCTCCTGCACTGGTACACATCTCAAGGGCCTGTGTCTTAAGTTTCAGCTCCGTAGGTCACTCGGAAGGTTCCTAACTTTCTAACTTTGTACTTTTTACGCACCATAGACTTTGCATTGGAAAGTGCGTGCACTTTGAACACTGCACCCGAGTCCCGCGGGCCTTTCCCGACTTAGTCACTGCTAGTCTCGAATAGCTCCAGCGATTCCCAAGGCCCTAGGCCTGTTCCCTTTCCTATTGGTATCTCTTATACCACTTTCTTAGTATATGGTTTAGGTGGCCCCTAGGGCTCATCCATATTGTGCAACTTTTGTGTATTTTAAACTGTCTTGTGATTTAACGCTTGTGCTTCTGTGCTCATAAAGAGTCCAGGGGATTTTATAGTTAATAAATCAATATATATTTTCAATATATATCTGTGTGGTGTCCTTTCATTTGGTATTCAAGGGGGTTGTGTATGATAATACAGCTGGCTTCACATGCCTTTCAGAGTTTAGCCTAAGACTGCTTTGTCCACGTTACCACTAGGATAACTGGTCTACAAGGTTGAATTACAACCATCATTATAAGGGTTGCTTGGCATGGTACAAAGTGATCACTAAGAATTAGTGAGCATTATATACCAGGCCAACTTCTCACATTGGTGAGCAGCGGATTGGGATCTGAGCTCACTGTTGTTTTACCATTACAATCTTTGAGATTATCATTTGAAAGATCATACAGGTACCTGCTAGGTACATATAAAACAAGACTAGTATACTTAAGTTCTACTGAACTTAGTTGTTGTAGAGCAAAGGGAGTAGCACACCCTAACTACAACTACTAGATAGGTTTAGTAGGTAAACACCAGTGTAGGTAGATTGCAACACATCCACCCACACTAGAGCAATGTCTGGAGCAGAGGGTTCCACTGGGAATGTCTCTGTTGAGAGTGACCCTCCAAGGGCACCATCCAAATTTGCTATTTTCTCCTTTAAGGAATTAAGACAGCTTTGTGTCTTAAGGGGTCTGAAGACAGGGCCTTCCCCTACTACAGACCACCTAAGAGAGCTCTTAGACCAGTCTGAGACTCTAAAGCCCTCTAAAGCAAACCCCACAGGGAATGCTGAAGGAGGCCATCCTTCAGAGGATGACACTGTAGACACCCCTGTCCCTATCATCCTGGTAGACGAGGAAGCCCCCATCACTGGAGCTCCTCAGGTAGATGAAGAGGAAGAGGAAGAAGAGACAGAAGAGGGGGGAGCAGTGAGTCAGATGATGACAGAAATAGTCAGGTGCTGGTCAGTAGACTGAACCAGGCTAACTTAAGCCTATTTGGGACTGAATCAGGTAACAACCCATTCAGACCCCCAGGTGGACTTAACCAGAAGCCTAGGAGGAGAAGGACTCACTCAGGTGACTCTAACAACTCCCATGCTTCTAGAGGTACTCATGGTCATTCCAGAAAGGAGATGACTAGCCCTCAGAGAAGGGAACATGAGGCCAAGATGAGAGAGGCTGAATTGAGGATCCAGAGACAAGAATTAGAAGTTGCCCTGGCCCAAGAGAAACTTGCTAGAGCAAGACAGCCTAGAGAGAGTGGGGTAATAGAACCCACTGGTGGCAGCAATATCCACAAGGATAAAGACAGGTCTTTTGATAACAGAAACCTGAGTAAGATTGTGCCCCCTACAAAGCTGGGGATGATATCCATAAATGGATTACTGCAATGGAGAGAGCCTGCAGAGTACAGCAGATCCCTCAGGAGCAGTGGGCAGCAATCTTGTGGCTCTCCTTTGAAGGTAGAGGCCGAGACAGACTCCTCACAGCTAGTGATGGGGATTCTAGAAACTACCTGGTCCTGAAGAGTGCTCTGATTGATGGGTTAGGCTTAACCACTGAACAGTACAGGTTAATGTTCAGAGATACCCAGAAGACACAGACTCAGGACTGGTCTGAATTTGTTGAGTGTGCCACTAAGGCTCTGGAGGGATGGTTGCTGGGAAGCAAGGTTACAGACTATGAAGGATTGTATAATTTGCTGATGAGAGAACACATTTTAAATAATTGTCAGAACCAGCAGTTGCATCAACATTTGGTTGACTCAGATTTGACCTCTCCCCAAGAATTGGGAAAGAGGGCAGATAAATGGGTAAGAACCAGAGTTAAGCAAAATAACCAGAACCAGAACCAGGGTGGTGACCAGAAGAAAACAGACCAGAAGGGTGGGGAGCAGAAATCTAAAGACCAGAAGTCTTCAACAGTGCCCCAAACTGAGACAGAGGGTGGGTCCCAAACTTCCAAGAAGAAGAAGAAAGAAGGTCAGAAGAAACCCTGGTGTAAAACTTGTAAAAACACCTCTCACTGGACAAGTGAGTGTAAAAAGGGTGGAGCCCCCAGCACTGCAGCCCCTAAGGCAACGGCACCCACTAGTACAGCTAGCAGTGCTGGTCCTCAAACCAAGGGGGTAGTGGGTATCACTTTGGGAACTGAAGGAGATTCTGACCTAGTCAGAACCCTTACACAGGCTGTTCTGATTTGTGAAGGGGACATAGATTTGACCCCTGACATAAGTCCCAGTAACCTGGGCAAATACAGACAGACGCCTTTGATCAACAATAAAGTGGCTCAAGCTTACAGGGACACATGTGCCAGTTTCACTATGGTGACACCTAACTTTGTGGACCCTGGACAATACACGCCAGGTGATAATTACCTGGTGACCAATGCCAGCAATGTCACTACTACACATAGTGTGGCACTTGTTAACTTTTCCTGGGGAGGGGTAACTGGCCTAAAAAGAGTTGTGGTTAGTGCTGATCTCCCAGTAGAATGTTTGTTGGGCAATGACCTGGAGAACTCTCTATGGTCAGAAGTTGAGTACAGGACTCATGCAGAGATGTTAGGGATATCACCACATGTCCTTGCTGTGACCAGGTCACAGGCCAAAAAGTGCCTCTCTGAACCTCAGGTCTTGGATCCTGGAACAATGGACCAAGCACCTTCCAAGAAGAAGAACAGGAGGGTAAAGGTTGTGCCTTCCCAACTGCCTGCAAGTGAGGATCAGGCTTCACATGAAACTGATCTTGAGACCCCTGAAGGAACTGTCTCTGAAGAACTTGAACCTGATCAGGTTGAGTTTCTGGGGACAGGGGGACCTTCTAGGGCAGACTTGGGGCAGGCTCAATTAACCTGTCCTTCTCTTGAACCCCTCAGACAGCAGGCTGCTGCTGAGGCTGCTGGGAATGCTCAAGGTGCCCATAAAGTTTATTGGGATGAAGGACTCCTTTACACAGAGGGTAGAGACCCCAAGCCTGGTGCAACCAGGAGGTTGGTTATACCTCTGCAATTTAGGGGTTTCCTTCTCACCTTGGCCCATGATATTCCTTTAGCAGGACACTTAGGCCAGAACAAGACCTGGGACAGGCTTGTCCCTCATTTTCACTGGCCTCACATGTCTGAAGACACCAAGGAGTTTTGTCGCTCCAGTGAAACCTGCCAAGCCAGTGGTAAAGCAGGTGGAACAACAAAGGCCCCCCTAATACCACTGCCTGTGATGGGGGTTCCCTTTGAAAGAGTGGGGATTGATATTGTTGGTCCAATGGATCCCCCTACAGCATCTGGGCACAGATTCATACTGGTGGTAGTGGATCATGCCACCAGGTACCCAGAGGCAATTCCACTTAGGACCACAACAGCTCCTGTTGTGGCCAGGGCCTTACTTGGAGTTTTCTCCAGAGTGGGGTTTCCTAAGGAGGTAATATCTGATAGAGGTACCAACTTCATGTCAGGATATTTGACAGCTATGTGGAAGGAATGTGGTGTTAACTACAAGTTCACCACTCCTTATCACCCACAATGCAATGGGCTTGTTGAGAGATTCAACAAGACCCTAAAGGGCATGATTAAAGGATTACCTGAAAAGCTCAGGCGAAGATGGGACATCCTACTGCCCTGCCTTTTGTTTGCTTACAGAGAGGTCCCTCAAAAGGGGGTTGGCTTCAGCCCCTTTGAATTGTTGTTTGGGCACCCTGTAGGAGGACCCCTATGTCTGGTGAAGGAAGGATGGGAGTTACCTCTCAAAAAGCCTAAGCAAGACATAGTGGACTATGTACTTGGTCTCCGCTCCAGGATGGCAGAGTACATGGAAAAGGCATCCAAAAACCTTGAGGCCAGCCAAGAATTACAGAAAGCTTGGCATGACCAAAAGGCTGTCCTTGTTGAATTTCAGCCTGGACAGAAGGTATGGGTGTTGGAGCCAGTGGCCCCAGCAGCACTCCAAGACAAATGGTCTGGACCCCATACAATTCTGGAAAAGAAGGGAGAGGTTACCTACTTGGTGGACCTAGGAACTCCCAGGAGCCCCCACAGGGTGCTCCATGTAAACAGATTGAAGGCATATGTCAGCAGGGAAGACATGGGCTTGCTCATGGCTACAGATGAGGGACAGGGGGAAGAGAGTGACCCTCTCCCAGACCTGCTCACTCAGAACCCTGAGGATGGCTCAGTTGATGGTGTGGCCTTAGGTGGCCGCCTCACTGAACATCAGCAACATGACTGCAGACAAGTTCTACAGGCATACAGGCTTATGTTCTCATTGACACCCAGTCAGACTAACTGGTGTACACATGTGGTGGACACTGGTGACAGTCTTCCTGTAAAGAGCAAGATTTACAGGCAACCTGACCACGTCAGGGACTGTATAAAGACTGAGGTGCAAAAGATGCTGGAATTAGGTGTCATTGAGCCTTCAGAGAGCCCCTGGGCTAGCCCAGTGGTTCTGGTCCCCAAACCTCACACTAAAGATGGCAAGAGAGAGATGAGGTTCTGTGTGGATTACAGAGGACTCAATGCTGTCACCAGGACAGATGCACACCCTATTCCAAGGGCAGATGAGCTCATTGACAAGTTGGCTTCTGCCAAATATTTGAGCACATTTGACTTGACAGCTGGCTACTGGCAAATCAGGTTAGCTGAGGAGTCTAAAGCCAAGACAGCATTTTCTACCCCTAGTGGGCATTATCAGTTTGTGGTGATGCCCTTTGGTTTGAAAAATGCACCTGCCACCTTCCAAAGGTTGGTGAATCAAGTCCTTACTGGGTTGGATGACTTTTGTGCAGCTTATCTAGATGATATTGCTGTCTTTAGCTCCACCTGGGAGGATCACCTGGTCCACCTGAAGGAAGTGCTTAAGGCTCTGCAGAAGGCAGGCCTCACTATCAAGGCAACAAAGTGCCAGATAGGGCAGAGCAAGGTTGTATACCTGGGCCACCTTGTAGGTGGAGGCCAAGTTCAACCACTGGAGAGTAAGATCCAGACCATAAAGGACTGGTCCCCTCCAACCACCCAGACTCAGGTCAGAGCTTTCTTGGGCCTGACTGGGTACTACAGGAAGTTTGTTAAGAACTATGGGTCCATTGTGACCCCTCTTAATGATCTGACATCTAAGAAGATGCCCAAAAAGGTTCAGTGGACAGAAATCTGTCAAAAGGCATTTGATGACCTGAAGAAGGCCATGTGCTCTGCACCTATCCTGAAGAGTCCTGACTACTCAAGAGAGTTCATTGTCCAAACAGATGCTTCTGAGTTGGGAGTGGGAGCAGTGCTTTCACAGCTTAATGTAGATGGCCAGGACCAGCCCATTGCTTTTATTAGCAGAAGGCTGACCCCCAGAGAGAAACGTTGGTCAGCTATAGAGAGGGAGGCCTTTGCTGTGGTGTGGGCCCTGAAGAAGCTGAGACCATACTTATTTGGCACTCACTTCAAGATTCAGACCGACCATAAGCTCCTCCTATGGCTTAATCCGATGAAGGGTGAAAACCCCAAACTACTCAGGTGGTCCATTTCCCTACAGGGGATGGACTTTACAGTGGAGCACCGCCCAGGGACTGACCATGGCAACGCAGATGGTCTCTCCAGGTACTTCCACTTAGAACATGAAGACACAACTGGTCAAGGTTAGTCTAATGTCCCTGCGTTTGGGGGGGGGGTTATGTAGGAGAGTAGGGTCTGCTATCCTATGGTCACCCCAAATTTTTGCTTTTTGCTTCACTGGTTTCTGACTTAATGTGGCTGTGGGCCTGCTAATCAGACCCACAGCCTGCTGTTCTCTCTCTAAATTACTGCCAATGCACTTTAGGTGCATTACGAATTGGAACTGGTTCACCTTATTGGCCCCTGTAACAGTGTACCCTAGGTACCCAGGGCATAGGTGTTTCCAAGGCCTACCAGGGGCTGCAGCATGTATTGTGCCACCCCTGGCCTGGCCTCCATATTTGACACAACTGGCTGATCACTCAGCTGGGGTAAGTCGGTGTAATCACCCCTTACTTAGGTACAGTATGCCTGTGCCTAACCCTAAAACAGGACACATATTTTCCTATCAGCCACTCCTATGGAAGGCCTCATCAATCCTGGAGGCAGAGTGCTTGGAAATATGTGAGATGGTGCTCTAGCATGAGCTGAGCCTGTCTGCAGCTGTCGGGAACCACTCCCTAAGCTGTTCCGGGATATTGCCATACCATATACTCTTAAGTGCATTATAATCCTCGCGGTTAAATGCTATCTTTGGTTTGGCTTTATCAAAACATGTCGAGTAAGGTGTCATACGAATTGGAATACTATCCCCTCGACAGTTCTGTCGACGGGGATAGCATTCCACCCTTCTAGAGGGACACGACATGTGCGTAGCCTTAACCCCGGTTAAAGTTAACCAGAGCCTCAGCATCACAAAATGGATGCTGCCACCACAGACACGAGTCTGGCCTCCTGCTGCTGACCGAAACTCGGCAGATGGTGGCCTGGACAAAGGGTTTCCTGCCTTGGGAGGTGCGAGCACCACCCCAGACAGGGTTTTGTGTATTGGGTAGGACAGGGCTGAATAGAATCAGACATGCCCGGGGCACGCAAGGTGTCCCCCTGCATAGGCCAGTCCAAACCGGTCCTGGGACTTTCCAGACCCAGGTTTGGCGTGGAAATGGACAAAGGAAAGGGGGTGTAACCGCCCCCCTTCCTGGTTCCTCCCAGAGGAGGGACCTAGTAGGTGATCCACCCCTCAGATTGGGAATAAGAGTGGTAGCAGTGCCATTGCACAGCAGATCATCCTGAAATCAACTTTAAACAAAGAAGAAGACTGGACTTCGACATTCTGCTGCTCAGAAGACTGAAGAGAATCTCCCTTGTGGCCTAGGAGTGGCCACCCTGTGAACACAGGTACCGACCAGCAACTCGACGTCTGCTTTGCCGCCGCCTCCCGCCGGAGCCCGAGCCCAGAGCCCGACAAGAACCAGACTCCCAGACCTCTCCGAGCCCGATCCACAGTCCCTGCAAAGAAGCGACCCGTGGAGGCACCGAGTGACGTGGGACCGGACCTCTTGAAAGACACCCGAAAAGCTGACTGCGCAGCATCTGAGGCATCCTCGACGTTGTGCTTTAGGGATTGAGAACCCCCACCATCGAGCAGCCCTTGCACCGAAGAAGAGCCCTCCAGCATCTCCACGATCTGCGTGGGGCCCTTTTGCATTGTGCCACTCGAGGCGCCATCCCGGCCACTAGCCACGTGGTCAACGGCCATCTTGGCAACAAAACCGACGATTTACACAGCAGGTCTGGTTGCTCTAGACCTACCCCAGCTCCTGTAAAAAGGAGCACTCGCTCTGACCTTGCTGCTCCGAGTGTTAAGCATCTTTTAACTCCTGCGTGGCTTGCATTAGCCAAGGCCTGTTCGCTCCGATCAGGTCGCCGACACCGCCAACAGCGAGAAGCCTACGTGGGACAGCTCGTGACCGACTCCTGGACGTCCTCGACCCCCGGTGTCCATGTGGCTGCAGAAAGAAGCTACCCAACAACGCCTGTTTGCACCCGACATCGCCTGGTTCCAATCTGGTTCCACGGTAGTCACTGGCTAGTGACTTTGAACATTGTCCCCTCTGCTTTCAGGTCTTCACAACTTCAGATCCACCCTTGGATCCACCGGAACTCTTCACATCGAGCCGCCTGCAGCATCTTCAGCTCCAAGCACCATCGACCAGCGTGACGAAACCCGACACTACTTTGACCCTGTGCACCCGCTTCCTGTGGTTGAGGTAACTCAGCTCCACCGGTGCTCCTGCACTGGTACACATCTCAAGGGCCTGTGTCTTAAGTTTCAGCTCCGTAGGTCACTCGGAAGGTTCCTAACTTTCTAACTTTGTACTTTTTACGCACCATAGACTTTGCATTGGAAAGTGCGTGCACTTTGAACACTGCACCCGAGTCCCGCGGGCCTTTCCCGACTTAGTCACTGCTAGTCTCGAATAGCTCCAGCGATTCCCAAGGCCCTAGGCCTGTTCCCTTTCCTATTGGTATCTCTTATACCACTTTCTTAGTATATGGTTTAGGTGGCCCCTAGGGCTCATCCATATTGTGCAACTTTTGTGTATTTTAAACTGTCTTGTGATTTAACGCTTGTGCTTCTGTGCTCATAAAGAGTCCAGGGGATTTTATAGTTAATAAATCAATATATATTTTCATTATATATCTGTGTGGTGTCCTTTCATTTGGTATTCAAGGGGGTTGTGTATGGTAATACAGCTGGCTTCACATGCCTTTCAGAGTTTAGCCTAAGACTGCTTTGTCCACGTTACCACTAGGATAACTGGTCTACAAGGTTGAATTACAACCATCATCATAAGGGTTGCTTGGCATGGTACAAAGTGATCACTAAGAATTAGTGAGCATTATATACCAGGCCAACTTCTCACATTGGTGAGCAGCGGATTGGGATCTGAGCTTGCTGTTGTTTTACCATTACAATCTTTGATATTATCATTTGAAAGATCATACAGGTACCTGCTAGGTACATATAAAACAAGACTAGTATACTTAAGTTCTACTGAACTTAGTTGTTGTAGAGCAAAGGGAGTAGCACACCCTAACTACAACTACTAGATAGGTTTAGTAGGTAAACACCAGTGTAGGTAGATTGCAACACATCCACCCACACTAGAGCAATGTCTGGAGCAGAGGGTTCCACTGGGAATGTCTCTGGTGAGAGTGACCCTCCAAGGGCACCATCCAAATTTGCTATTTTCTCCTTTAAGGAATTAAGACAGCTTTGTGTCTTAAGGGGTCTGAAGACAGGGCCTTCCCCTACTACAGACCACCTAAGAGAGCTCTTAGACCAGTCTGAGACTCTAAAGCCCTCTAAAGCAAACCCCACAGGGAATGCTGAAGGAGGCCATCCTTCAGAGGATGACACTGTAGACACCCCTGTCCCTATCATCCTGGTAGACGAGGAAGCCCCCATCACTGGAGCTCCTCAGGTAGATGAAGAGGAAGAGGAAGAAGAGACAGAAGAGGGGGGGAGCAGTGAGTCAGATGATGACAGAAATAGTCAGGTGCTGGTCAGTAGACTGAACCAGGCTAACTTAAGCCTATTTGGGACTGAATCAGGTAACAACCCATTCAGACCCCCAGGTGGACTTAACCAGAAGCCTAGGAGGAGAAGGACTCACTCAGGTGACTCTAACAACTCCCATGCTTCTAGAGGTTCTCATGGTCACTCCAGAAAGGAGATGACTAGCCCTCAGAGAAGGGAACATGAGGCCAAGATGAGAGAGGCTGAATTGAGGATCCAGAGACAAGAATTAGAAGTTGCCCTGGCCCAAGAGAAACTTGCTAGAGCAAGACAACCTAGAGAGAGTGGGGTAATAGAACCCACTGGTGGCAGCAATATCCACAAGGATAAAGACAGGTCTTTTGATAACAGAAACCTGAGTAAGATTGTGCCCCCTACAAAGCTGGGGATGATATCCATAAATGGATTACTGCAATGGAGAGAGCCTGCAGAGTACAGCAGATCCCTCAGGAGCAGTGGGCAGCAATCTTGTGGCTCTCCTTTGAAGGTAGAGGCCGAGACAGACTCCTCACAGCTAGTGATGGGGATTCTAGAAACTACCTGGTCCTGAAGAGTGCTCTGATTGATGGGTTAGGCTTAACCACTGAACAGTACAGGTTAATGTTCAGAGATACCCAGAAGACACAGACTCAGGACTGGTCTGAATTTGTTGAGTGTGCCACTAAGGCTCTGGAGGGATGGTTGCTGGGAAGCAAGGTTACAGACTATGAAGGATTGTATAATTTGCTGATGAGAGAACAAATTTTAAATAATTGTCAGAACCAGCAGTTGCATCAACATTTGGTTGACTCAGATTTGACCTCTCCCCAAGAATTGGGAAAGAGGGCAGATAAATGGGTAAGAACCAGAGTTAAGCAAAATAACCAGAACCAGAACCAGGGTGGTGACCAGAAGAAAACAGACCAGAAGGGTGGGGAGCAGAAATCTAAAGACCAGAAGTCTTCAACAGTGCCCCAAACTGAGACAGAGGGTGGGTCCCAAACTTCCAAGAAGAAGAAGAAAGAAGGTCAGAAGAAACCCTGGTGTAAAACTTGTAAAAACACCTCTCACTGGACAAGTGAGTGTAAAAAGGGTGGAGCCCCCAGCACTGCAGCCCCTAAGGCAACGGCACCCACTAGTACAGCTAGCAGTGCTGGTCCTCAAACCAAGGGGGTAGTGGGTATCACTTTGGGAACTGAAGGAGATTCTGACCTAGTCAGAACCCTTACACAGGCTGTTCTGATTTGTGAAGGGGACATAGATTTGACCCCTGACATAAGTCCCAGTAACCTGGGCAAATACAGACAGACGCCTTTGATCAACAATAAAGTGGCTCAAGCTTACAGGGACACATGTGCCAGTTTCACTATGGTGACACCTAACTTTGTGGACCCTGGACAATACATGCCAGGTGATAATTACCTGGTGACCAATGCCAGCAATATCACTACTACACATAGTGTGGCACTTGTTAACTTTTCCTGGGGAGGGGTAACTGGCCTAAAAAGAGTTGTGGTTAGTGCTGATCTCCCAGTAGAATGTTTGTTGGGCAATGACCTGGAGAACTCTCTATGGTCAGAAGTTGAGTACAGGACTCATGCAGAGATGTTAGGGATATCATCACATGTCCTTGCTGTGACCAGGTCACAGGCCAAAAAGTGCCTCTCTGAACCTCAGGTCTTGGATCCTGGAACAATGGACCAAGCACCTTCCAAGAAGAAGAACAGGAGGGTAAAGGTTGTGCCTTCCCAACTGCCTGCAAGTGAGGATCAGGCTTCACATGAAACTGATCTTGAGACCCCTGAAGGAACTGTCTCTGAAGAACTTGAACCTGATCAGGTTGAGTTTCTGGGGACAGGGGGACCTTCTAGGGCAGACTTGGGGCAGGCTCAATTAACCTGTCCTTCTCTTGAACCCCTCAGACAGCAGGCTGCTGCTGAGGCTGCTGGGAATGCTCAAGGTGCCCATAAAGTTTATTGGGATGAAGGACTCCTTTACACAGAGGGTAGAGACCCCAAGCCTGGTGCAACCAGGAGGTTGGTTATACCTCTGCAATTTAGGGGTTTCCTTCTCACCTTGGCCCATGATATTCCTTTAGCAGGACACTTAGGCCAGAACAAGACCTGGGACAGGCTTGTCCCTCATTTTCACTGGCCTCACATGTCTGAAGACACCAAGGAGTTTTGTCGCTCCAGTGAAACCTGCCAAGCCAGTGGTAAAGCAGGTGGAACAACAAAGGCCCCCCTAATACCACTGCCTGTGATGGGGGTTCCCTTTGAAAGAGTGGGGATTGATATTGTTGGTCCAATGGATCCCCCTACAGCATCTGGGCACAGATTCATACTGGTGGTAGTGGATCATGCCACCAGGTACCCAGAGGCAATTCCACTTAGGACCACAACAGCTCCTGTTGTGGCCAGGGCCTTACTTGGAGTTTTCTCCAGAGTGGGGTTTCCTAAGGAGGTAATATCTGATAGAGATACCAACTTCATGTCAGGATATTTGACAGCTATGTGGAAGGAATGTGGTGTTAACTACAAGTTCACCACTCCTTATCACCCACAATGCAATGGGCTTGTTGAGAGATTCAACAAGACCCTAAAGGGCATGATTAAAGGATTACCTGAAAAGCTCAGGCGAAGATGGGACATCCTACTGCCCTGCCTTTTGTTTGCTTACAGAGAGGTCCCTCAAAAGGGGGTTGGCTTCAGCCCCTTTGAATTGTTGTTTGGGCACCCTGTAAGAGGACCCCTATGTCTGGTGAAGGAAGGATGGGAGTTACCTCTCAAAAAGCCTAAGCAAGACATAGTGGACTATGTACTTGGTCTCCGCTCCAGGATGGCAGAGTACATGGAAAAGGCATCCAAAAACCTTGAGGCCAGCCAAGAATTACAGAAAGCTTGGCATGACCAAAAGGCTGTCCTTGTTGAATTTCAGCCTGGACAGAAGGTATGGGTGTTGGAGCCAGTGGCCCCAGCAGCACTCCAAGACAAATGGTCTGGACCCCATACAATTCTGGAAAAGAAGGGAGAGGTTACCTACTTGGTGGACCTAGGAACTCCTAGGAGCCCCCACAGGGTGCTCCATGTAAACAGATTGAAGGCATATGTCAGCAGGGAAGACATGGGCTTGCTCATGGCTACAGATGAGGGACAGGGGGAAGAGAGTGACCCTCTCCCAGACCTGCTCACTCAGAACCCTGAGGATGGCTCAGTTGATGGTGTGGCCTTAGGTGGCAGCCTCACTGAACATCAGCAACATGACTGCAGACAAGTTCTACAGGCATACAGGCATATGTTCTCATTGACACCCAGTCAGACTAACTGGTGTACACATGTGGTGGACACTGGTGACAGTCTTCCTGTAAAGAGCAAGATTTACAGGCATCCTGACCACGTCAGGGACTGTATAAAGACTGAGGTGCAAAAGATGCTGGAATTAGGTGTCATTGAGCCTTCAGAGAGCCCCTGGGCTAGCCCAGTGGTTCTGGTCCCCAAACCTCACACCAAAGATGGCAAGAGAGAGACGAGGTTCTGTGTGGATTACAGAGGACTCAATGCTGTCACCAGGACAGATGCACACCCTATTCCAAGGGCAGATGAGCTCATTGACAAGTTGGCTTCTGCCAAATATTTGAGCACATTTGACTTGACAGCTGGCTACTGGCAAATCAGGTTAGCTGAGGAGTCTAAAGCCAAGACAGCATTTTCTACCCCTAGTGGGCATTATCAGTTTGTGGTGATGCCCTTTGGTTTGAAAAATGCACTTGCCACCTTCCAAAGGTTGGTGAATCAAGTCCTTACTGGGTTGGATGACTTTTGTACAGCTTATCTAGATGATATTGCTGTCTTTAGCTCCACCTGGGAGGATCACCTGGTCCACCTGAAGGAAGTGCTTAAGGCTCTGCAGAAGGCAGGCCTCACTATCAAGGCAACAAAGTGCCAGATAGGGCAGAGCAAGGTTGTATACCTGGGCCACCTTGTAGGTGGAGGCCAAGTTCAACCACTGGAGAGTAAGATCCAGACCATAAAGGACTGGTCCCCTCCAACCACCCAGACTCAGGTCAGAGCTTTCTTGGGCCTGACTGGGTACTACAGGAAGTTTGTTAAGAACTATGGGTCCATTGTGACCCCTCTTAATGATCTGACATCTAAGAAGATGCCCAAAAAGGTTCAGAGGACAGAAATCTGTCAAAAGGCATTTGATGACCTGAAGAAGGCCATGTGCTCTGCACCTATCCTGAAGAGTCCTGACTACTCAAGAGAGTTCATTGTCCAAACAGATGCTTCTGAGTTGAGAGTGGGAGCAGTGCTTTCACAGCTTAATGTAGATGGCCAGGACCAGCCCATTGCTTTTATTAGCAGAAGGCTGACCCCCAGAGAGAAACGTTGGTCAGCTATAGAGAGGGAGGCCTATGCTGTGGTGTGGGCCCTGAAGAAGCTGAGACCATACTTATTTGGCACTCACTTCAAGATTCAGACCGACCATAAGCCCCTCCTATGGCTTAATCCGATGAAGGGTGAAAACCCCAAACTACTCAGGTGGTCCATTTCCCTACAGGGGATGGACTTTACAGTGGAGCACCGCCCAGGGACTGACCATGGCAACGCAGATGGTCTCTCCAGGTACTTCCACTTAGAACATGAAGACACAACTGGTCAAGGTTAGTCTAATATCCCTGCGTTTGGGGGGGGTTATGTAGGAGAGTAGGGTCTGCTATCCTATGGTCACCCCAAATTTTTGCTTTTTGCTTCACTGGTTTCTGACTTAATGTGGCTGTGGGCCTGCTAATCAGACCCACAGCCTGCTGTTCTCTCTCTAAATTACTGCCAATGCACTTTAGGTGCATTACGAATTGGAACTGGTTCACCTTATTGGCCCCTGTAACAGTGTACCCTAGGTACCCAGGGCATAGGTGTTTCCAAGGCCTACCAGGGGCTGCAGCATGTATTGTGCCACCCCTGGCCTGGCCTCCATATTTGACACAACTGGCTGATCACTCAGCTGGGGTAAGTCGGTGTAATCACCCCTTACTTAGGTACAGTATGCCTGTGCCTAACCCTAAAACAGGACACATATTTTCCTATCAGCCACTCCTATGGAAGGCCTCATCAATCCTGGAGGCAGAGTGCTTGGAAATATGTGAGATGGTGCTCTAGCATGAGATGAGCCTGTCTGCAGCTGTCGGGAACCACTCCCTAAGCTGTTCCGGGATATTGCCATACCATATACTCTTAAGTGCATTATAATCCTCGCGGTTAAATGCTATCTTTGGTTTGGCTTTATCAAAACATGTCGAGTAAGGTGTCATACGAATTGGAATACTATCCCCTCGACAGTTCTGTCGACGGGGATAGCATTCCACTCTTCTAGAGGGACACGACATGTGCGTAGCCTTAACCCCGGTTAAAGTTAACCAGAGCCTCAGCATCACAAAATGGATGCTGCCACCACAGACACGAGTCTGGCCTCCTGCTGCTGACCGAAACTCGGCAGATGGTGGCCTGGACAAAGGGTTTCCTGCCTTGGGAGGTGCGAGCACCACCCCAGACAGGGTTTTGTGTATTGGGTAGGACAGGGCTGAATAGAATCAGACATGCCCGGGGCACACAAGGTGTCCCCCTGCATAGGCCAGTCCAAACCGGTCCTGGGACTTTCCAGACCCAGGTTTGGCGCGGAAATGGACAAAGGAAAGGGGGTGTAACCGCCCCCCTTCCTGGTTCCTCCCAGAGGAGGGACCTAGTAGGTGATCCACCCCTCAGATTGGGAATAAGAGTGGGAGCAGTGCCATTGCACAGCAGATCATCCTGAAATCAACTTTAAACAAAGAAGAAGACTGGACTTCGACATTCTGCTGCTCAGACGACTGAAGAGAATCTCCCTTGTGGCCTAGGAGTGGCCACCCTGTGAACACAGGTACCAACCAGCAGCTCGACGTCTGCTTTGCCGCCGCCTCCCGCCGGAGCCGGAGCCCAGAGCCCAACAAGAACCAGACTCCCAGACCTCTCAGAGCCCGATCCACAGTCCTTGCAAAGAAGGGACCTGTGGAGGCACCGAGTGACGTGGGACCGGACCTCTTGAAAGACACCCGAAAAGCTGACTGCGCAGCATCTGAGGCATCCTCGACGTTGTGCTTTGGGGATTGAGAACCCCCACCATCGAGCAGCCTTGCACCGAAGAAGAGCCCTCCAGCATCTCCACGATCTGCGTGGGGCCCTTTTGCATTGTGTCACTCGACGCGCCATCCCGGCCACTAGCCACGTGGTCAACGGCCATCTTGGCAACGAAACCGACAATTTACACAGCAGGTCTAGTTGCTCCAGACCTACCCCAGCTCCTGTAAAAAGGAGCACTCGCTCTGACCTTGCTGCTCCGAGTGTTAAGCATCTTTCAACTCCTGCGTGGCTTGCATTAGCCAAGGCCTGTTCGCTCCGATCAGGTCGCCGACACCGCCAACAGCGAGAAGCCTGCGTGGGACAGCTCGTGACCGACTCCTGGACGTCCTCAACCCCCGGTGTCCACGTGGCTGCAGAAAGAAGCTACCCAACAACGCCTGTTTGCACCTGACATCGCCTGGTTCCAATCTGGTTCCACGGTAGTCACTGGCTAGTGACTTTGAACATTGTCCCCTCTGCTTTCAGGTCTTCACAACTTCAGATCCACCCTTGGATCCACCGGAACTCTTCACATCGAGCCGCCTGCAGCATCTTCAGCTCCAAGCACCATCGACCAGCGTGACGAAACCCGACACTACTTTGACCCTGTGCACCCGCTTCCTGTGGTTGAGGTAACTCAGCTCCGCCGGTGCTCCTGCACTGGTACACATCTCAAGGGCCTGTGTCTTAAGTTTCAGCTCCGTAGGTCACTCGGAAGGTTCCTAACTTTCTAACTTTGTACTTTTTACCAATCATAGACTTTGCATTGGAAAGTGCGTGCACTTTGAACACTGCACCCGAGTCCCGCGGGCCTTTCCCGACTTAGTCACGGCTAGTCTCGAATAGCTCCAGCGATTCCCAAGGCCCTAGGCCTGTTCCCTTTCCTATTGGTATCTCTTATACCACTTTCTTAGTATATGGTTTAGGTGGCCCCTAGGGCTCATCCATATTGTGCAACTTTTGTGTATTTTAAACTGTCTTGTGATTTAACGCTTGTGCTTCTGTGCTCATAAAGAGTCCAGGGGATTTTATAGTTAATAAATCAATATATATTTTCATTATATATCTGTGTGGTGTCCTTTCATTTGGTATTCAAGGGGGTTGTGTATGGTAATACAGCTGGCTTCACATGCCTTTCAGAGTTTAGCCTAAGACTGCTTTGTCCACGTTACCACTAGGATAACTGGTCTACAAGGTTGAATTACAACCATCATCATAAGGGTTGCTTGGCATGGTACAAAGTGATCACTAAGAATTAGTGAGCATTATATACCAGGCCAACTTCTCACAGAGACCAACTATTATCTACCTTTAATAGAGCTCAACAAGACAGACTCATTTGCATCACCACCTTCATTCCCCTATCAAATAAGAACTGGGGTATCCTACAATCAGGAGGCCTCAAATTCAACAGACTTACAGATTCATTTAAAAGAGGCAGAAACATAAAAGATTTCCTGGTGCACACCCGCCCTAAACAATCAGAAAAAAAGAATGATCAACCCAATCTCTGAGACCTACAATCCCCTGTAGGCCGCTTGCCTTTTGGAAATTGTAGGGTATGTCCTTTCACAAAGCGGGTAACCGAGATCAACCAGGGTCTCAAAACTCCATAGAAACTCAAGGGCATGACAAATTGCAATAAAAACATTTGATCTATGTTATCATATGCACCTGAAACCTTCTGAATGTGGGGATGTCAACAAGAAGTATGCGAACAAGAATAACGGAACAACACAGCACTATTAGGTGTACTATTAGATTGACTAGACACTATATTGAACAAGCATTTGCAATGCAATAGGTCTCGCATTAGGAAATCACCCATGCAGCATCATGTACTTATCCAATCACTCCACCAAAACCCAAGCAGTTATAAAATCACCATGCTCTGCCCTTGCAGCACTCTAATCATCCAGTCACTACCCATGTACTCATGCAATGATCCAGGCAGTAACTCATGGCAAATATAGAGGAGGTCATGTTAATTACAGGGGTACCCCAACGCATAGTGTTCCCTAGTGTATGTAGGTGTTTACACTGTATTCTAAGTGTCTTTTAACATAGCACTGGCTCCGGTCCTAGTTAGTCAGAGTCAGGTACCACCGGTACCCGTCACTAAAAAGTTGGGGGCACAGGAGGACTCTCTGCTCCTCTGTTGGTTCTTTCTGCACATCTCTTGCTTCTTCCTGTACTTTTCTTCGTCTTTCTGGACTTCTGTTGCCTCTTTCTGGATTTGTCTTGCTTCTTTCTGCGCTTTTCTTCCTCTTTCTTCTCATGTCATACCTTTGTAGGCAAAGTCAGAAATTAGCATTTAAAAAACCATTGAAATTCACTGAAAAAATCATAGGTTTCATGCATGTTATAGTTAGAAATTAGCATTTAAAAAACCGTTGAAATTCACTGAAAAACCCATAGGTTTCAGGCACGTTATAGTTAGAAATTAGCATTTAAAAAATCTTAGAAATTCACTGAAAAAAACCATAGGTTTCAGGGATGTTATAGTTAGTTGGACATTTCACTCGTACAAAAACATAGAAATTCCCCCGCTACAGTTAGTTCAGCTAACTATAACTCACGCCCTGTAATGCACTGCTGATGACTTAACATATTACATAATTCATGACATGAACAGTGACATCACTGATGACATCTCAAATGACATCACTGATGACATCATCCACGTCAAAATCTGATGCACCTCCTCACACTCTAAGTTAACCTTTGACTATGGTAGTCTGTAAAATATAGACTAGCATTTTTGAAACCATCTCCACACCAATACCAGTTACTACATAAGCACTCACTGATTCCTAGGTCTACACACACATCCACTCATTCACCCATACAATCACTCATACATACAGTCATTCATCAATAGAACACTATCATATGCACTAATACACCTATACAGACACTCACACTGCCACTCATCCATGGAGTTACTCATACACCTAGTCAGTCATGCAAAGAATCAATCACACACCCATTTCCTTACCCATACAGTTATACACACACCACCTCACTTATGAAAACATATACTAACACATACTTACTCTCTTATACAATCACTGATACAAGTACACACTCATCCATACAGCCACTCTCACAATCACTGACTCTCACGTATTGTCATTTATATACACCAACTCTCACATACACTGCCTTTTACATATGTAGTCACTTGGACATGTACCACTGAAACATCCAATCTCTCACCAACGCACGCATACACACACTCACCCACCCATACAGGTGTTTCCACATGTAATCTTGAACCCATACATCAAGTGAACCAACCACTCACACATCTACGCACAGTCACACACCTCCCACACACATACTCAGTCTCCCATACAAATACTCAGGCAACCAATCAATAACCCATATAGACACTCATGTAGCTACTGACCAACACATGCAGCAGCTTACGCAACAACAGACATACTGATACACACATTCAGACAGTTCAGTCACTAACCCATGCATTCAGTAAGACACATTTAATTATTACTCACTTATACAGTCAGTCACACACCTACTAAATCCTTCTTCCAGACACTTATACACCCACTCATTCTTCAATACACCTTGGGATATATATAAAACATATTTAAACTTTACAGAAACACACAGTCACTGGATGATGTCATCAGTGATGTCACTATAACGGGGGAATTTCTATGGTTTTATACAAGTGAAATGCACAACTAACATCCCTGAAACCTATGTTTTTTTCTGTGAATTTCTAAGGTTTTTTAAATGCTAATTTCTAACTAAAACGTGCCTGAAACCTATGTTTTTTTCCAGTGAAAATATATCTATCTATATATATATGTGTATGAATATTTGTATGTAATCCGAGTTGGGAAACCGCTTAGGGCCCTATTACAAGGAATTAGATATCTTGGGAAACATGGAAAATGAACCTTCTAACTACCACAGTCCTTTTAAATACTGACAAATTACATATGTGTTTGTCATTCCAATCCAAATAAGTGCATAACGTGATCAACGTGTACATGAACAAATGATGATATCCCTGGATCGTAACCCTTAATGGTACAACAAATGAGTATGTTTCCATATTAAGTCAAACTATTTTTACTATATCTCAAACTGTTGTGCCAGCTGACATGCCATATCAATTCACAAATGGATTAGAAGGATAAATGTTTAGGAACTAAGCGGGACAATATTATCCCCCATAAAAAAGAACTAAGAACATACGAAAAAGAAAATATAATTTCTTTGCTATGCCGCCACTTTCTTTCGAAGTGAAATATAGGAGCGTTAGACGTGGCATCCTTGGCGTGGATTCCCCTGACATTTTGCCTCTGTCTCCAGTATTTTTTGTCTGTGTGCTGGACTTCGGTTTTACTGGTTTAGGTACTCTGGGCGCTTTGCCATTGCTGATCAGTGCCGCAGTGTAAGTGATCCCTGTGTAAATTGTGATTCTGATTGGTTGTCCATGATTGGCATATTTGATTTATGGTAAGTCCTTAGTAAAGTGCACTATGTGTGTCCATGACCGGTAAATCAAATGCTTCTAGTGTGCCTGCAGTACTGATTGTGCCACCCATACAATTAGCCTTTCAAATGTGTCTCAGACTTGCCACTGCAGTGTGTGAGTGCACAGTTTTTAACTTCCATGTCGACCTGTCAAGTGCACCCACTTGCCGAACCCTAACCTTCCCTTTCCTTAAATTTAAGGCACCCCTCAGGTAGGCCCAAGGTACCCTCATGGGCAGGATGCAGTGTATGTGAAAGGTAGGACATGCACTGGTGTATGTTACATGTCCTGGTAATGAAATACTGTGCATTTAGTTTTTCACTATTGAAAGGCTGTCTGTCCAATAGGTTGACATGGGAGCTCCCTTGTAACATCTTACTTGTGTAATGTTCCATTGGGACAAGATAGAGAAATGGAGTGTAGGTTCTTAGATCTCAGAAATTAATAACACCTTTTAGTAGAGGTGTTTTTTAAATTGTGTGTTTGAAAATACCACTTTTAGAATGTGGGCATTTTCTTGCTCTAACATTCTGTGTGCCTCTGCCTGTTTGTGTGTTTACTGTCTGGTTTAAGATTGACAGGAGCTGGTGATGTGCATTCACTCTAGACAGTCACACAGGGGTTGAGGTGTGTCCTGACTTTCCTAGGTGACTCAGAGCCAGGCTGAATAGGCCTTTCTGCATTTAGAGTGATGGGAGGAGTTTTCACTAGCACCTGAATAGACTGTGTCTGCTCTGAACAATGCCCTCTCCACCTCCTGGAGTGAAGCTGGACCAGGGAGGAAAGAACTGGTGTTACTGAGCTCAGAGACTCTTGAAACAAAGACTACAAAGGGAAAATGGGGTATAAATATTAGACCTAAAACCCAAGAACATTTGATTACTTCAGGAGCAAGAGGACCTCTGCCAAGGAGAAGAGCTGAAGAGCTGGGAGGAGGAATACTGCCCCTTTGCTATGTGTTGGCCTGCAGTTGCTGCTTCTGCCAAGGAGAGGACAAAGACTGAACTTTACTGTGAATCCTGCTTGAGAAGATCTCCAAAGGTTTGAACTAGAGCTTGACTCCTGTTCTGAAGTCTCTGGGACACAGAGACCTCACTAGCAGCATCCCTGAACTCCACTGCTGGGAGTCCTGATGTTCCTAGTGGTGCCACTCCAAGTTCTGGACCACTGGAGGTGTTTGATGGGCTGCAAAACCCAAAAAGAAGATTTGCAATGCTGTCTCCAATGCCGCTCCCAGAGTTGACACCATGGTCATTGCTCACTGGATGAGCGCAGTACCGACCATGAGGAAACCACAGCCCCAATGCCTACCAACGCCATCCCTGCATTGACTCCAACATCGTCATCGAGGCCTCTGCCTGCACCTAGGCCAAGGGCACCATTCATAAAATGTACGAAGCACCGCCCAAACCCAGCGTCTCCCGCTTACCATCGAGGAGTTGATAACAGACATGGGTGACTGTCCGACGCCGCACCGGGGTAAGGAAATGACACTGCATCACCTCCCCTTCAGAGTAAGGAACCAACACCTCACCTCTCCTGCATAGCAGTAAGGAATCGACGTCTCACCTCTCCTGCGTAGCAGTAAGGAACCAACACCTCACCACCCAGCACAGGCAACACATCACCCCAGTGATGTAATGCAATGCCATTGTTTGGATCATCACAAAAGATACTGTTTCTCTGGTGGTCCTTGTGACTTCATGGCCGGCCCACGCACCTCTCGGTTGGCGCTGTAATTTGGAGTGGTACCTGTCATGACTTCGAGATAGCCCCAGTTCGAGCTATTGTCTGCTAAGAGCTATATTTTTGAAAGAAACCTTTTACAAGTGATAATTTTGAGTTGTGTATGTTGGATTTTTGTAGTTTGTTTGGTTTAGATAAAGATACTTTATTTTTCTAAACTGGTGTGGTGTCCATTTAGGGTGTTTCCACTGTGCTACTGTGGGTTACATACAAATGCTTTACACATTACAACAATAGTTTGGCCTGACTGCTCTGTGCCAAGCTACCAGAGGGTGAGCACAGGCACACTTAGGTGTGTACCTTACTCATCCTGACTAGAAGGAAGGGTCCCTACTTGGACAGGGTGCATTCCAGTGCCAACTAGAGACCCCCATTTCTAACAAGGAACGACTACAACTCCCTTGAAACTGATAGCAATGCTGGCGACACACTCATGTTGCCCACATTGATGACACGCTGACGTCACGTGCCAGGATAGCGTCACATAGTTCATCGGCACAAAGGGAACTCTGTCTCCTCCACAGCTATTCCAGGGGCTGGGTTAGGAGCACGGGTAGGTTTCTTACATGATGTGCCTCTTGACGAAAGAAGTGGGGGCTTCGGGTGGGGAGAAGAGACCCTGTTTTCAGCAGCATGCTATCTCCTGAAGGGAGAACAGCACCCACATCGGATAGCTTGTTACGGCTCCCATTTCCGAGAACAGCACCCACATAGCATACCTTGTTGCGGCTCTTATTTCCACCAACGATAATGACAGAGAATGAAAGAAACCTCCCACTGCTAATAACGATTACAAGGTATAAGTCTAAAACTAAATAGATATAGTGGAAAAAACCTGACCCTGATGGCAGTCCTTGAGGATTTTACAATATTATAGTAGTCACATAGGGATCTCTTTTAATTGGAGCTCATCGAAGTCACTAATCACTAGTTTACAAAGTAGCGACTAGTTTACAAAGTAATGACTCTTAGCAGCATGGCTTTGCAGAACAATTTATTTCCTGAGACAGAAAATCTTTGATCTATGACGGTAACCATACAAATGTAAGATCCATGTATTGCCATCTCTTCCCTAATAGTATATCTGAGTAAGACAATGGATCCAAATGATACAGGCCCCTCTGTGACCATGGACCCGTATACAAACCATTGTATATTCCGGTCCTAAATGAAACCAGTAGGCACAAGTGGTTCCTTCTAATGTCTCATATGTGTATCATAATCAAGATAATCTTCCATTTCCTATTACTAGTGTGTGACTACAGAGGACATTGTCTCCTCACAGACCAGAAAGATGGTATCCCTTAAATTAGGGTAAAAGACAGACCCTCACATGCATGTATTTATGTATTTCACTTGACACGCATGTTTGTTTTTGTGCAGTGCAGTGTCACTTGTTCTTACCTAGTGGTGTTATGTAGCTACGTGAATTTTCTTTTAGCAATAACAATTTTTACTTTTTAACACCTGTTTTACTTTTTTTAGGGAAAATATATTAAATACAAGGTAGGACTCACTAAATTTAAACTTTGATTACTGACAGAATGTATGTCAATCAGTTAGGGATTCCTTAGCCCCCATAAATGCCTAAGACCTGAATTGGCTATGAATAGGGCAGAAACATGTTGGCCTAACATAGGTGAATAGGGCCATTCAGCCTACATTCCATCCCAATATTGTTTTTAGTTGTACAGAGGTTGCCAGTAATAAAGGTGATAGCCTATGTTACCTCTGGGTATTTATTGTTGCCAAGATCACTCACTGTCCGGGAGAACTCCCTCCCCCTTTTCTCCTAGATGGAATCTGCCCTTGTGGTGTCATCCAACCAGGGTGGGGAGAGGTTGCCTATGATGAAGCATGCCACAAAAAGTGGGCGAGGCCTCCTCTTCCAATAAAATTGGTATTGTGCTAGGGAATTTCCTAATGCCCAACTAGGGTTATCACCAGGGCAAAAACCACAATGGCTCAGCCCTTTTCAGCCATCGCACCTATTTGTGTTGATTTAAATTGTAGGGGGGATGTGTGCTGGCCTACCTCCACCCAAATCCCTGTGGGCTTAGAGGAATGAGTGCCCATATGGATTTGAGTGTCCAACCTTGTTTACAAATGGCTGAAGGCTGTGCACAGTGGGGGTTGGGCACCTTAGGTGGTTAGCACAGGACTTGGCTGTGATGGATGTGAGGGGTGTGTGCGTGGGCAAGTAAGGCGGACTGCAGGCTTCTTGTGGGCAGGTGGAAGTTCACACGTTGGTTGATGAAGGATCCTTGGTTGTGTAAGACCTTGCATGCGTGCGTGAGGATCTTCAACTGGCATCTTTTCTGGATGGGTAGCCAGTAGAGGTCTCTGAGGTGAGGAGTGATGTGGGTCCATTTGGGAAGGTCTAGAAAGAGTCTGGCTCAAGTGTGCACCTTCATTTAGGGGCCGATTACAATGTGTTCCATAAAGGCATCATCGTAATGGGCCGCTCGGTTTCCTTTCCGACCGCCTCATTATGGTGGAGGCGGTCAGAAAAGAAACCTGCCCGTCATTAGTTATATCAAGGGCGCCCCTTTCCGCTCTTGAGATTACAATGCACGGTTTCCGTCATGGTTTCCATGCCGGTCTGTCCAACATGGAAACCATGTCTAAAAGTGTATTTGGAGGCACACAACAGGGCCCCCTTCTGTGCACGGCCTCTGATTGGAGGAGGCCGAGGGGCACCTATGGTGCCTCCCCTGTTGATCCCTGCACCTTTTGGCAGGCACTTTGTGGTGCTTATCCCCAGGGTTGGGAGGGATGAACCGCAACTCCCATTTCACTGTGGGAGCATGCATTAATGCTGGTTTATGGCCATAATGCATGCTCTCATAGTGAAATATAGGAAGTTCGCATCCAAATGGGGCGGTTGGGACCACCAACTGGGTGTCGGTCTTTCCCAGGACCAAGTCGGTGTCGGGCAGAAGGAATTCCGCACATCATCAAAATCAGGCCCTAAATGTCAGCAGGTCAAACCTATAAATAACTTATAAATAAATGCATTTGCATTAAATCACTCCAAAACAAACATTATGGCATGTGGTGGCAGGAGTAACAGAGGCTTCAACAGATTTAAATTCAATATGAACAATTAAGCCTTGGAGCAAGTCTTGAGTCTAAAGTACTTGGGCATCTACTTTAACCAGCGAGTCTTGCATGTAACACACCGCGCGTCTCTGAAAGGTATTTCCTTGTCCATGATTAGGAGCTTCAAAAAACAGGCAAAAAGAAGCGATCACAGGCATTTCCAAAGTGATCAAAGCTAAGTTCATGCCAACTCTAACCTATGTTCTATTAATATTCAAAGATCAAATTGACATATGGTTGGACAAAGCGCAAACGAGATGCTTCAGAAACCTGTTTTATCTTCTCGTTGCTAGACCATCGTCCCAAATGGGACTAGAATTTGGATTGAGCAAACAATCAGTTATGTTGAAAGCTCTATTTTTGAGCTATTGACCAAGCTTAAGGCGGCTCCCAAAGGGTCCCTTGAAGACCTGAAATAGCTTGGTATTCGGGAAAAGAAGCTCCAACAGGAAGCCTAGGCAATAATTGCAACTGAATGTTTGGGAGCCCAAATTATCCTTATACAAAATTTGCCACTAACGTTAACGTCAAAAATCATATGCAAAAACCATATTGAGGGAAGAAGACCTGCAAGAGCTGCCACAAATGGCCCATGCAGATCTCTGGACGTAATTTTACCAAGGCCAGGGAAAGTCCTATATCTATCCAGCCCCAGGAACCTGATGCTCAAAAAAAGATCTCTTGAGGATGTGATGCGGGCTAATTCCTTTATAATCATACAAATTTGGGCATTAAAAAAGGCTCTTCCAGCCATAATTGTCGACAATGCAACTTTAACAGGAATCAATGATTAATGTAATCTGCCTTTCCGTTGTTTTGCTCTAAAAAGCATAAGGTGGTATTGGCTAAAACCGATATTTCAACGCTTGGACTTCACTCTATGCAACAACGCAGTTATTGCAAGTTTGAGAGTAGTGGGGATGTACCGCTTTCAGCCAGGTGAATGCAATTTCTTAGGGGAGTGTTTATGCTATTGAGATCTACAGACAGTTGAAAGAGTGGGCTGTTGGCTTGATTCCAAGCCAATACTTTCCATTAAACCCAGTTTAAAACACACCATCAAACAAAATACATAGGGGAATATTCTCAAGGAAGTGGTGATGAGAGGCGTTAGCCTCCTTGGCTTAACGCCTCTCACAGTCACTTCGGAAACGCGAGGCTGCACCCTATTCTGAAGAATGTGGTGCAGCCTGGTGTTTCCCCCTGCGATGGCGCTAAGTTTCACAACATCCTTGCACCAGAGTGCAAGGGTGTCTGTGTGCACGGGAGGGTCGTTCATGTACAGGAAGGTGCCCCTTCATGCACATAAACAATCCTAAAATACCATTTTGTAACTTTCATGTGTGCTGCTTCGTGCAGCACACATCAAAGTTATAAAATGGCATTTTTGAAAAGGTTTGTTCGTGTACAGGAAGGGACTCCTTCCTGTACATGAACAAACCATGGCATTTGCTTTTTCCATGTGTACTGCACAAGGCAGTACATATGGAAAAAGCAAAAATGAGGAGAAATAAAGCATTTCTCCTCTTTTCGGTAACTTAAGACCAGGATTTTTCTGGTTTTAAGTTTGGCGCTGCCACCTATTATCACCGCCCTTGATAATAGGTGCCAGCGTCGATCACAATGGGTGTTGCGGTGGAACACCCACCGCAACACCCACTGCACGCCCAATTCTCGCTAAATGTACCGTGAAAGGGGCCTTATTCTCAAGGCAGCATTAAGCCACTTAACGTGGCTTAAAGCCACGTAAACCACGTTAAGTGGGTTAACGCTGCCTTGAGAATAAGGTGCTGACCCTATCGCCAAGGGAAAGTAAAAAAAAGTGACGTTACCCTGGCGATAGTGGCTTGAGAATATGTCCCTAAGTTGTCCACCTCCAGCCCCCGTCGTTTATGTCCAGTACTTTATGATTTCATTGGGAGTCCTTCGGGCCCTGGAATCTTATTGTATCAGATGCGGGTTCATGTCTCCTAGGGCAAGTTGTGCCCTGTATATGTTACCACTGTCAGGCCATAAGCCACTGTAAATTGCACTTTACGAATTGCTTATAAGCCCATTTAACATGTACAGAGCCTGCCATCTAAGTGACTACTTCTCCCTAACATCTTTACCCCGATCTCACAGTGTTTTGCTCCCTACCCACTGGCCTCAGTCTGGCCTAGACGGGGAAGGCGACATGCATCACACGATTAGCGCAGTTGAGTGGAGTCACTATGCACAAAAGACTTAAGTTAGTTATTCAAAGTTTATGTTTTTCGGACGAAATGATCGAACGACACAACATTCGAATGAATCGACTGTGGTATTATTTGATATTATCTTGTTTTTACTGCTCTTGAAGGGTGCTCATATGAATTCTCGAATTTAGATTTTATTTGGTTTTATCATGTTTCTACTGCTTGGGATGTTTTTATTTTATGTTGTAATGGTTTTAAATAACCTGAAATAATACTAAACACACTTACTTACTTATTTACTTACTGCCAGGGGCTAATAAGGGGGAAAACCCGGTATTTACAGGTACATGCACAAGCATCAAACTTTGAATTTTTTCCTCAAAATACCTGAATAGGTGATAATTATTGTGTCCGATAAATTACGAACACCTCAGTGTCAGATTTCTTTGGATGGGGTAATTATCATATCCGACAATGGCACGCTTGCCACCCGCTGTCCCCAACATAGAATTCAGTAACCACTTGACTCTGGACGTCAGTAAACTGCACATATACCCCTCCTCCGAACATCGGGTTACCACATCCACCAACCCAAGGATTCCCCAGGAAGCACCCGCAGAAAACATGTGTCAAAGGCAGGATGCTGCTGTGTGTAGTTGGTGGGCTTTGGGCCAGCGAGGAACTTTTACACTTTCTTCAAATTGTTTAGTAGAAAGGCTTATCTGCAGCCTTTACCTCAGAGGATCATAAGTGCCAGTTCCAAATCTGATCCTTTTCCCTGGCCCCTCCGCTCCATTCCTTAAAATTACGTGATTTCTTTCAAAGAGTCCATTGATTTTGGCCAAAGGCTCAAAGTTAACCAGATTCCTACTGCTTGTTATGTAGTGGCTCGAAAAATGCATAGGTTTGTTCCCGGGCGGAGAGGGTGCTTGGCACTTCTTTGTATAGCCTAGTGCTAGAGACTTCTAGTGTTCTTTGTACGTCGTGGTTTTTAGATCATGATTTACTTACCTGCTACCAAAGTCATTTGCTTTCTTGTAAAGTACTCACTGGACATTGCATTATTAACTGTTATCAATTATGTTACACTACTGTCTGAGGTTCTAAGCCCCCCTACCTACTTCAGAACGCCATAACTGTTTGGTCCCACTACAGTGAGATTGTGAAGAAGTAAAAATAAAATGGAGTGCAACAATATTGTGGTTGAGGAACAGTGGGAAACGATATTATCCAACAGGAGGAAGGGCCAGCAACCACTGACTGGCCAAAGAGACCAGCAAAGGTCCTCATACATGATACAAGCTTTGAAATCACAGAGAGTTAGGTGATGTCTTCCAAGCAGGAACCTTGTATTGGAATAGGAGCGGGTGAGACATCTGTGCCAGCGTCCTATAAGCATTGGATGGAAGATATGCTCAATGGCCACATCTAAGAAAATAATCTACAAATTAAAAGACGGCAATAATGTTTTGGGGGGTGGGGGTGTAGGGCATACTTTTAAAAAGAAGATAGCTTTTCAATATACTTGACCAGAGAAACAGGCAGGGGCGTCATCCACACATACACACACACACACACACACACACACACACTCACATACGCACACACATATATATTTATATATATTATATAATATATATATATATATATAAATATACATATAATGAACAACATATCTGTTTGAGGTCCAGTATGATAAGCCACTGGCAATGAAGCTACTTGTGATGCACAGACTAGCAGAGGTGTTGCTTTTTATCACTTGTGGTCTAGTTCTGCCCCACTGAGCAAAAAACAAAAAGAGGGTGTGACTGGAACTTAATCGAGAAATACTTGGTCACTTATCCTGGTATGTTACATGGGAGGGATGGAATGTATACCAGCTGATATACTAGCAGAGATGTAAGAGTGTGTGTGGATTTCAGTAAGTGCTGGGGGGAGGGGAAAGAGGACAACAATGTTTGTTTGTTTACACTGTATACATGAAGCATATTGTAGGGGTTTGGGATGTCGTATTGAGTTTCGTTAATGTGAGAGACTTGAAAGGTGTCTTTCGATTTGCTTCGATAGGAGATTTCATTGCTTCTATTCGTTTATCACCAGAATGTACTGTTGTGAAGGATTTTCAGGATATTCTGTTCCAAGTTATGTGAATATTTACAGGATTATAAATACCAATAAAGAGCTGAAATAACAGAGTGAGTAAGTTGTGCACAGGAAGCTAGTCAGGTATTAGGAGAGCTCTGTGGGTAGTGTTTCCATAGGCTAAGTATATCAATAGAGTAGTATGAGTTAGTGATTCTGGACCTCCAAAATGCCATTAAAGAGAACAACTGAGTCACAATTTTTCACTGAGGGCCCATTTGTCAAAGGAGCTCTCCTTTACCTTGTAAGCCGCACATTGTATTGTATTGTATAGTAATTGTATTAATATAGTGCCTACTACCACTGGTGATGTGTTAAAGCACTTTTCGGCAAGTAGCACACTACTCCAGAACCCAAAAGGATTAGTGGTGGATTAGTATACGGAAATAGAAGTTAATTTGAGCAGTAGACACAAGAGTTTGTTCGTTTTGATTGAATAGGATAACGGAGGGATAGAAGAGGGAAGAGTCTGGAAAGTGTTATTTGGGAGCTCATAGTAGTAACATGAGGTTTGGGATGAGTCAAAGGAGGGATACATGAGGGAAGAATTTAGAAAGGGCTGTTTGTGAGATCATAGTAGTAAAATGAGGTTTGGGTGAGCCAGGAAGGATAGAAATTATCAACTCCCAGAGAAGCTCAAACTAATCTAATCTACCATTATTGTGTAAGACCCTAAACAGCCTCTTTTAAAATTGCACCTAGCAATCTAGATGCTTAAATGTCCGGAAATATGGTTCTCTACTTGATCACATTCAATGGTTAATATTAGTGTACTTTTCCCTTTCTTATTTATGAATTGTTCTGCTGCCAGTGTAGCTAGGCACGCACTACACAAAACTTTGTAATAAATAAATAAGTAAGTCATTCAAATGCATTTCATGGGTACCTAGGTGCTTCCTAATCTTCTGTGTATATAATTTATGCATTGTAGAAAATATACTTTGTGTGTCATCCACCCATCGTTGCTCGAGCTGACATGAGAAACTAATCAGCAAGGACTGCACATTGCTCTCAAGAGATCAGCCTCCACTCAGATCCGGACATCATCCTGGCTCTTGGCACGAATCAGAGCTTGATGATAGGGTCCTCCATTGAATCACAACCGATTACCCTGCCTGCCAAACCATAGGTCTTCCCACCTCATTTAGAGACTCGCACATTAGGTTATGTTACATTTCCAATGTTGATCACACCACAAAACAGCCGGGTTTAGTGGTGCATCTTTTGTGCCAGTCATTTTTGTGGAACTTGTGTACGTAACGTATAGAAGCGTAAGTTTTGCCTATGTTCTCTTCATGGGCAGTTCCGGATGACCAAATAGGCACCGGCCTATGGTCCCCACTCCTTTTGGGGGCTCCGCAATAACAGAAAATTACAATCAAGCTTTATTAAATATTGTTTCCAAAAGATAGATAAAAATTAATCAACTCAAAGAAACAAACACTCTACATTAGAGAAAATACTGTATTCATGTAATGTGCCCATTAACCTCGTCGAGGCTCATGACGAGCTGAGCTCGTCAAGAGCCACGGCGCTCCGGTGCTCATGACGAGCTCAGCTCATCATGAGCCATGGAACGCTCGCATGCGGGGACAATTCCCCCGCTGTGCTGAGCATTCCACAGGAACGGGTGTGGTCGTGATGAGCTGAGCTCGTCATGAGCACAGGAGCGCCGTGCCTCATGACGAGCTCAGCTCGTCATGAGCATGGGGGCGCTGTGCGCGCCCCCTCCCCCCCAGCACAGCGGGGGATTAATCCCCGCAGCGAAGGGGTTAAAAATGTAAAGTTCATAAACCAGAGACATATGATTCACAAAACAGTTTGCCTCTTAAAAGCTCATCTGGCTGCTATCAGTTTGTGAAAAAAAAATCTGGTGCATTGAGTCTTAGGAGATCAATTGTGTGGGGGGGGGGGCGGAATTTCGACTGCCCAGGGTTATTAGTATTGCGTAATGTGTATCTACCTGTGCCTCAGAGTGCCTCTGACTGCCTAGTCCAATTTTCTCACCAGCTTCAAGCAGGGCCAAAAAATAAGGTCAATCCCTTATACCCACAGGGACAGTATAAAAGACCATGGCACAAACTGAAGATAGATAGTTTTACCAAACCTTATATAGATCAAGCCATAAAAATGGAACTTGTGGATAAAGATCCCTCAGCCATGCTAGATAGTTTTAATTCAGCCCTAACTAAAACTTTGGACTTAGTGATCCCACAAAAAAAGGCCTCATTACCGCCAAGGGGACCCTCGGCCCCATGGTACACAGATGAACTCAGGTCCCTAAGAACAACATATAGAGTACTCGAAAGAAAGTGGAGGAAGGGAAAATTACCAGGAGACAGGACCATATACAAGTGTGCATTAGCCCATTATCATCTTGAAATAAAAAAGGCTTGATGCTTCCATATCCAAAATCAGATAGAAAACTCTAAGAACTCGTCCAAAGCTCTTTTTAACATTGTTAGAGACTTTTCTTCACCCTTAGTATGTAAACAAGTACCAGTAGAATCACAGGACCTATGTGATTCCATTGCACACTTTTTTCATGAAAAAATTGAAAAAATCTATTCAAATTGTTTGGATCAAGATACAGATGTGATACAGGAAAAAAAGTCATGCATCTCCCTCGCACCCAATGGAGCCTCGCTTAACCATTTTAAGCTTATCTCACTCGTGGAGACGACAAAACTGCTATCAGCAGCTTAATCAGGATCCCCACAGGACATCTGCCCGCCCAGTACAATGGCTCTTGTATCCTCAGTCTGTTCCCCAGCCGTCCAATGAATTTTCAATGTATCAATTGAAACAGGCCTCATTCCTGGGGCCTGGAAAGAGGCATCCGTCCGGCCTATTCTGAAGAAGCCTACTGCAGACCCATTGCAGTTGAGTAACTACCGGCCAATATCCCTGCTACCCCTACTGGGGAAATTTCTGGAATCCAATATAAATACCCAGCTTAGTCAATATCTGGTAGCAAATGATCTGCTGGACCCTTCCCAGTCGGGCTTCCGCCCAGGGTTTAGTACCTAAACTGCAACGTTGGCCGTTACCGACTCCTTAAGATGTACCCTCGATTCCGGGGGCTCAGCAGTCCTGGTTCTCCTAGATCTCTTCGCGTCCTTCGATATGATATCTCATCGAAGGCTAGCGGAGAGACTAGGTGAATGTGACATCGGAAGCACTGCCCTACAGTGGTTGAAAAACTTCCTAAGGGGCAGATGGCAAACCACCACGCTTGGACCATTTACGTCGAAAAACAAATTCTTGCTAGATAAAGGGGTGCCTCAGGGATCGTGCCTCAGTCCCACCTTGTTTAATGTTTATATGTCCCCCTTGGCTCAACTCATCCAATCCTTCGGCTTTGAAACAATTTCCTATGCCGACGACACGCAGCTGCTGTTTCCAATTGGTAACAACTTCCCGGATGAGAAACAGCGTTTCACGGACGGTATGCTAGTGGTCGCGGATTGGATGAGGGAACAGTGCCTACAACTTAACCCGGGAAAAACAGAGCTAATGCTCTTAGGGAAATCTGTACACCTTTGGACTGCCGATTGGTGGCCTTCCAAACTGGGTGAAGCACCAATACCATTCACCTCTGTAAAAATCCTGGGAATTCAATTAGACGCCAAGCTAAACATGAAGGACAACATAAAGAACACTACAGGCTCATGCTATCATAACCTACGGCTACTGCGTAGAATTATTCCCTACTTACCCCTTGAACACCGGAGAACTGTAGTGCAGGCGATGATAGGAAGTAGGTTAGATTATGGCAATGCCCTGCTGGCAGAGGTTGGAAACACAGCCCCTTCCAAATTACAAGTAATACAGAATACGGCCGCCAGAATGGTCTTGGACAGCCCCCCCGGCACTCCATCTCTTCCTCTTCTTAAACAGCTACATTGGCTACCAATCCAAATGCTCTCTGTATTTAAGATCTGCTGTCTGACCTTCAAAGCCCTCAGAGGTGAGGGCCCAGCCTACCTTAGAAATAAACTCACTAAGCACTCAAATGAACGCAACCTTAGATCCAATTCCCTAGCCCTCCTGAATGTCCCCAGGATTCGACTCACCCGCACAGGCGGCAGAACATTTTCGTTCGTCGCTCCAAAATACTGGAACTCGCTTCCATTGACACTACGGGAATCCACAAACTACATGTCCTTTAGGAAATAACTAAAGACTTGGTTGTTCTAACACTCCTTACAACGCCGGTCTTCTCTTCCCCTTTGAGGTTCCTCCTTCAGGTAAAGCGCAGAGATGCCCCTGGGTGATTCACGCGCGATACAAGAATCACTAACATAACATAACATAGCATAACATAACATAACATAACATAACATAACATAGGGGCCTCCACATGGTTTAATCAGGCACTGTTCAAGGACTCTTTTTCACCGTCAAATCAAGGGCCGGAGGCTGTTCCTCAGTGACAGCCCGTTTGCCTCTTAAGTGTGTCTAGTGGGTAAAGATTGCTTTGCAATTGCATGGAGCAGCTCTCTAAACACAACTAGGTGTGTATGTTGCCCTTTGCGAGTGATTGCCTATGGAGTGCCTGCATGGGTGCCGCTGTACGGGTGTAGCTACCTGCGTGTGTGCAGGACCTATGCATTTGGTTGCCTGTGCAAGATTTTGCAAAATACCTTCTTGCATTTTCCACGTGGAGTCTTGTTTGTTATTCTGCATGTGGCAGTGCCACAAATCTCAAGGATTGAGCTTTTTGCACGTTGCAAAGGAGAGTAACGCGTGTTAGAGTCTACTAAAGGGATTAAAATGATGATATAAATAATATCGACTCGTTTATGTATGATGATTCGATAAGGCTCCTAATCTTTCCTGGATAAAAGGCAACATCTTGCTATTACTATCGCCCAACCAATTATTCAAAGGTGATAAAGATATTTATTAGAAAGTAAACGGATCCACATGGAACTATTCAGCAGCTGCCGGGACAGTAACTGTAACACGATCAAGTTTCTCAGTGCAAACTGTCCAAGAGGCCAGCATCCCTGAAAGGCCCGCCTAACAAGTGAATGACCCTACTCCAGCCCCACCAAACTCTCGCATGATCCAGCCTGCTCAAGGCTGCAGTATTCCCCTGTAGGCCTGTGCGCCTCCATGAGGCCTCCCGGATTCTTCCCTGTCCTCCTGTCTTTCTGTTTAGCCACGGAGCCGCACAAGGCTCGCTGACTGGTGTGGACAGACCCACCAGCTCCCAGCTGCCACGCTGTGCCGCTGCGAGATTGAAATGTCGGGATTCTAAAGCTTCATCAAACCAAGCATCTGCCATCTTGGCTGTCAGCCATAACCCATTATACTGAAAGCCTTTCGCGCAGAAAAGTGCTGCAGAGTAACGATAAATCTCTGTAATGTGACCCAAATGTGTCTAAAATGGAGTATGAAAGTGCTTGGCTCTTTGTGTTCCTCGGACATCCATGCCCCTGTTTGACCCCGTCGATGGCAGGTCATTCCTTTATCTGGCACTCTGCTGTCAAGATGGAACTCTTTCAATTTACACCTGCAGAAAACCTAGGTGCCCACCAGAGGGCGATATAAGCTATTAATTTCTGACTAGAAAATGTCAAGCTACTCACACTGCTAATAATGGCAGGCGCTGGTATTGTTTATGATGACACGGTTTTGTTATCCTTGGGATGTAGTTTGTGATTGAGTTTGATTGATTGATTCATTGTGCAAACTAAAGTGCATTTTTAAAGTGTTGAACATAGAAAACATTTATCCCGGAAACCATTACGTTGGGGTTGCAAGAGGCAGAGTGACAAGGAGCCGAGAAAATAACAAGCTGTATATGGTCCGCCACTACATATGCATTAATTAAGCCTTCCCCAAAGAAATTCACAGATAAAAGTGCTGTTTGTCATGAATAGACATTATTTTCAGATAGTATAGTAGGCTAATGCAGCTGCTGTTGACATTTATATTAGTGTGTAATTTTTGGTCACATATCTGAATCATTATTAAAAAAAAGCTAGCGAAATAATGTGCCTTGGAGTTGTATTGGTTTCAATTTGTTATAAAGCACCTCGTTTAGCTTGCAGGTCACAGATTGCAATCCTAGTAAAATTCCTCAGTGACTTATATGCCTACGGCTAAGAGGTTTATGTAGCCTGCAATGTATATATTTGAATCAGAGTAGGTTTTAACTCAATCTTCCTCTGAATGCCAGCATCTGCGATATGTGAGACACATAACGAAACGTAGGACACGTGTTGTTGTTATTAATATGCAGGGGATATTTTGTAATTCTACTAATGATAGTGGTTTGCTTAAACAAGCACATCTTTGTGCTGCAAAGGAGAAACAAATTATGTGGCAGCATTTACTAAGTTATGCGCACAGGGAGTGAAATTATTTGGTATATCCTCTGGCAGTATTCTGCCCTGATTGTGAATTTGTAACAAACACTAACCCGAATAGGAACCCAGTCCTATGTAAAATAGAAACGTTTCTTATCTAAGAAACACATAGAAGGAGATTCTACAAAAATGTTACTTACCAACTAATAAAAAATGCTGATTGTGTTAATGGGAATAACAATAGCATAATTTTATCAACACTGTGCCTTCAAACTTCCAGAGTACAGCAGATTACATTGGGAGAGAGGGGTGGGGGAGAGGGAGCAGACCAAAACAACCAATGGAGTGTGAAAAAGGCCGCTTTATTGGAACAGGTGCACATTTACAAATACCACAACCTCGGCAACCGCCTAACAATCTAAAACCATAACCAAGTTTTGTTCGTTTTATTTCAAATCCCCAAACCCCGCCCCCACCCCTCACCCTCCATCACACCCGCCCCCACCCGTACATACCCAAACACATAATAAACCATACAAAACCCCAATAACATTATAACATCACATTACCAAAATCCTAATTATCAAATCCCAATTATAAACCAACTGATCCATATCCCCCGACCCATATTCTCTGAACCCAACCTCAATCTGTATAAAAATTCCCCCAACAAGATCCGACTTCACAACTAACTGGTCCAAACCTGGCCCAAAACTGACAATTACAGAATAAACCGCCACGCACCTGTCCCAAGCGACAAAGAAACAAAGCTAAAACCCTATGCCCACCTGTCCCAATCAGCCGCCAAATAAATAATTAAATAAAGGGAAAAGAAGAAAAGAGCCCAGAGAAAGGGAGGGAGGGGGGACAAAAAACTAGCTAGGAGCAAACCAGCCACCAGGTCACCTAAGCCCAAAATGGTGCCCGGGGAAAGGAGCCCCGCCCATTTATAGGCTGCGCTCCCAATCCAACCAAAAATAGCCCAAAAGAAGCCCAAATGGAATCTGCTAGAAGGAGAGCCCCACCCAGATCTCCCAAACCGCCCGGGGGAGGAGACCTCCCAGGGGTCGGCTGCCCTCCCCCAAGCCTCCCTTGGGAGAGAGGGGTGGGGGAGAGTGAGCAGACCAAAACAACCAATGGAGTGTGAAAAAGGCCGCTTTATTGGAACAGGTGCACATTTAAAAATACCACAACCTCGGCAACCGCCTAACAATCTAAAACCATAACCAAGTTTTGTTCGTTTTATTTCAAATCCCCAAACCCCGCCCCCACCCCTCACCCTCCATCACACCCGCCCCCACCCGTACATACCCAAACACATAATAAACCATACAAAACCCCAATAACATTATAACATCACATTACCAAAATCCTAATTATCAAATCCCAATTATAAACCAACTGATCCATATCCCCCGACCCATATTCTCTGAACCCAACCTCAATCTGTATAAAACTTCCCCCAACAAGATCCGACTTCAAAACTAACGGGTCCAAACCTGGCCCAAAACTGACAATTACAGAATAAACTGCCACCCAGAAAGCCGTGGGGAGAAAGACCTAATAGGGAAAGAGCCCCACCTTTCTGCCCCCCAAAAACAAACACGAAAAAAGGGGGGGGGACCACATGGGGGGGGGGGACCACATGGGGGGGGGAACAAAAAACAGCGAAACAACGAAGCAACGCACTATTCACCTACAAAATGCTGAACCGTCAAACAGCGAGACAAGACCTCGCGCAGCTCCAGGAGGTACAAATCCATCCCCAACCGAGACAAATGAACACCGTCACCCCTAAAAAATTCAACCGCATCATATTTAATATCGCTGTGGACGATACGTCCAAAACCCAGGTCTCTACAGAACCTAGAAACTTCCAAATTGAGCTTTCTACGGGATTTATCAACCGCCTTCGGCTTCACAGCGTTCCTCCAAACCCTCCTAGGGACCAACTCCGTCCATAAAACATGACACCCCGACCACTGCTTATGTATCAAAGACAGATCTTTCTTCATTGCCCGGAGAAGAACGACACCCTTCACTGAACCCAAATCATTTTCACCCAGGTGGAGAACCAGCACATCAGGACAAACCCCACCTACCAACCAAGAATTGAGAGCAAGGATTAATTCTTTCCACAACATGCCCCCTTTACCTTTCCACACAATGTTAAATAAACGTTCATTAAAACCTAACGATGAACCAAAATAACTTTGTCGAGCTTGAACTTGCGCCCGTTTAACGAACGAATGGCCCACGATCCACACCGTTAGGAAAGCAGCACGAGGACCAGCCACGGAACCTGAAAAAGAAAACAGTATCAGACAGGCAAAACAGAAGAAGACGCATGCGCTCCACTAGATTCGCTCCTGACATAGCGCTGAAAGCAGTTAGAAGTCCAGCGCCCCAGGCCCATGATATCTTCCCTCGACCAACCCCTGTGAAAAGCCTCTGTGGCCGCCCCAATCCTGAATGAGTGTGTTCCATACAGCGTCTCGTCCAATCCAATATGACGCAGCGCTTTTCGCAGTACCATGCGCAATTGATAGGTAGAAACCAAGGAACCATTCATATGACGAAAAACCGGGTGGTCTACAACCCCACCCGACAGCTCCTTCCAGCAGTGAGCCCAACATAAAGGGCACGTCTCCGGAGGGGAACCGCCTCCAAACAAACCCCCTTGCCAGTACTTCTCTGATCTGTTTTCGAATGAGAGAGCCAAACATGGACTCCCCTGACCGACAGCTGAACGTCCCCCCACAGAAGACTTCGAGCAGAATTATTTCCCAGCAACTCAGACACCCGGAACGCGCCAAAAAACATCCACACCATCAAAGTGGCAAACAAACAAGCTTCCACTCTATTAGTACATACAACTGGCAGTACAGAAATCACCTGAAACAGTTTTTGCCACGATAAAGGGGACCGAAGGGTTCGAACAGATCCCCGCTCCCGAGACCACCCTTCTAACATTCTCCTACCCAACTCCCCAGCCGACGGAGCATACCCCCACAACAGCTTCCCCATAAATGAGACACCTGCCAGCTTGCCAGTAATGGTAACTCTGGTTAAATCCCTATCCATAAGACACAAAATAAACTGAACCACATCTTCCGACCGTTGCCAAGCCAGCTCTCTCTTACATGCACCCGACGCCAAAAACTCGTTCCAGGCCAACTCATACGCCAATTTAGTGGAAGGAGCCAGGGAACCTAAAACCAATTGAATAACCGGGTGTTGCCTACCGTCCACAGATGGTCCGGCATGAGAGTCGGCTCCTCGTCTGCCTCCAAAGCAAGCCCACGGAATCTCTCCCACTGTGAACGAGACAAAGCATCCGCAATTTCATTGTCCACACCAGGAACATGCAAGGCCCGAAAGCAAATATCATACTTCAGACATCCCAACACAAACACTCTAAGGAGTTTTAGGATTTGAGGATCCCTGGCCGACTGTTTATTAATCACTTGAACCACAGCCATGTTGTCAATGCGAAAAAGCACTTTTTTGTGGGCCAAATCCTGACCCCACAAAGTAACAGCCACTACGACAGGGAACAATTCCAAAAAGGCAATACTCCTGCCTCCGTTCTTCTAGTGTTCCGGCCACTGCTGGGCACACCATTTTCCCTGCCAGTAGAGTCCAAAACCCTCACTGCCTGCAGCGTCAGAGAATATTTGCACATCCCAACACCAGTCCACCTCCCGACATAAAGGCACACCGTTGAAAGAATGTGAAAAGAAAATCCACATACGTAAGTCCTCCTTAACCCCCGCTGACAGCCTCACTCGATGATGTGGTAGGGAATGACCAGACAGAGCTCTACCCAGCCTCCTACAGAAAGTCCTGCCCGCCCTGACCACCCTGCAGGCAAAGTTAAGGTGCCCCAGTAGAATTTGAATCTCCTTCACCAACACTTTTTCTTTGCCCAACATTGCTCCCACCAAATCCAGCATTTTCTGTTTCTTTTCAATGGGAAGACGAGCTTGCATCAAATGCGAGTCAAGTTCAATTCCCAAAAAAGACATGGTCGCGCAAGGACCCATGGTCTTTTCGGGAGCCAATGGTACACCCAAATGACTCATCAAGGACTGAAACGTTGTGAGAGCATCATGGCAGACCAGTGAATTTGCCACACCCACAAAGAAGAAGTCATCCAAGTAGTGCGTGACCAACTCATGTCCACTTCGTTGAGTAAAAAACCATTGCAGAAACGTACTAAAGGTTTCAAACAACGCGCAGGACATAGAGCAACCCATTGGCAGTGCTTTGTCCACGTACCATTTACCAAGGAAATGGATGCCCAGAAGACACCAGTCTTCAGGATGGACTGGAAGCAGTCGAAATGCAGATTTAATATCGCATTTTGCCATCAAAGCATCAGGGCCTGCCGTTACAACCAGTTGCATAGCCACATCAACAGAAGAGTAAGACACAGAGGCAGCGTCATTGTCAATAAAATCATTCACAGACTCACCCTCCGGCCAAGACAAATGTTGGATGAGCCGAAACTGCCCAGGCTCCTTCTTGGGAACCACTCCAATAGGGGACACAATCAAATTCACCAGAGGCCAATCATCAAAGGGACCTACCATTCTACCCTCAATCACTTCCTTGTCCAACTTTGCCTGCACAATATCAGGATGTTCGCTTGCCGACTTTAAATTCTTCGACCAACGCCTCAAACGAGGTCCCTCGTAACCTAACCGAAAACCAACTTGGAAACCAGATAACAAGAAAGAACGCAGCTCCGCGGGCTCGTAGTCCCGTAAAGCGGCAGCCAAATTAACGACATTAACCGGTGTACGAGCCTTTGGGCCCAGCACCGGCTGATGACTTCCCACCCCTTGGAGCTGGGGGCTGCTGTGGCGTGACAAGATACCCTGTACTCTGCTGTGAAACTTGGGAACCTCTGGAAGGCCTGGGACCCCAACATCTGGACAAGGGATGATTTTTTTCTGCCACACTGGGAACATTCGTGCCGAAACTTACAGAATTCTCTGTTACACACCCCTTTGTTAAAATCCCAACACGTGCCTGTAGTTGACTGCGTGGTAGAACTGGCTCCCACCCCTCCCCGGGTGGGACGAGCCTGAAAGGGGCGATAAACTAAAGGAAAACCATTAGCTGTGAAAATAGTTCTACCACCAGCAGCCGAACCCATAGTATGTTGCCAAAGGTCAGTATCCAACTCACCCCATTTCGCCTCGGGGTCCCAAGCCATGCACGCTCTAAACTCCTCATCATACTGAGCCCATGCGAAATCATTTCGTGTAATTTGAGCCTTTCGAATAACATCCATATACTTGAACAATGATACGCAGCGCTCAGGAAACTTCTCTCAATAGACGCTAGCATATATTAAAAAGGCCGCCGTCCAATTCTCAATATTTAACGGTACTTTAGGGCGCTTAGCCAATTCATACTCTTCCTCCTTAGAGCCTTCCTTGGCTCGAACCTCCCTGTGTAACAATTTTAGCAATTCCACATACTCACCGTTCCAAATACGTTCTTTTGTGCTGAGCATTAAATGGGCCCCCAAGGGCTTAGTAACCCCCATATACGGCAACTTTTTAATTTTTAGCTCTTTACTGTGTAACACATTTTTAGAAGTGCCCAAACCAACAGTGGAAGTGCCACTATCCACTTTAGAGCTTGTACTTATATAATCACCGTTTGTGCCCACACCTTGGTCTCTAACAATACGACCTTTATATAGTTTACCATCACTCTCACTAGAGACCAGGTCCACACCAATACCAATAGAGACCATGTTTGGCCGCACAGAATGTACCACAGTCTCACCTGGGCGTAATAAAGGAGGCTGACTGGACTCCGTCCTCCACTCCGTATGGGAACCGTCGTCCGCCCTCCGGGGAGCCCTCACCGAGGGGCCGAGCACTCGTGGCCTTGACGACTCTGTACGACTCCGCACCACTGGTGCCTGTAACACTCTGTGAGAGACATTAGAATGCCCCCCCCCAGACACCACTTCCCGTACCTCACCCTCCTCAGGGCTGTCCTCATCATAATCCAAAATTAATGATTCTTCCAACTGGGAAGGGGTAGGTACAACCACTGATTTCTGAACTGTCTCCACCGTTTTAGACCGACCATGGGCCTTACCAGCCCTTACACTTGACCTTGGCGGGGAGGACGACTGAACCCGCCTATACACTCCTCCGCTAGTACCACTTACGACCTGTTGATTCCCTGTAAAAATTAATGCAGCATTACGACCACCACGTGGCACAAGAGAGGTCGTGCATGACCCGCTCCCATGAAAAGCGCTGGGTTCCTCCGTTGAGGCTGGTAAGGTCGCGCTTGACCTGCTTACACCGCCTATGTCGAAATCCCTCATTGGGGCCATCGAGGTCGTGCTGAACCTGCGTGGGATGGCCGCGACGGGATCCCTCGTTGGTATGGGACATGCCGCGCCAGGCTCCACCCGCACTTCTCCTCGGCGTGATTGGGCTGCCTGCCGCCCTGCCAAGTCTGCTGCTCCCGGTCAAACTCCAACCTGCAACGAAAAAGGCTGGACTGGTGTGCCGGGTCCCTTACTAAACACAACTCTAGGAACAGAAGACAAACCACCAACACGACCGCCAAAACCCTGACCAGCTTCTGTAAAAACCACAGAACCACCTGCGCCTTTCCTTTTTAAAGCATCACTTAGCCTAGGAGACGGCTGGCACACTTCTGAATCCGAACTAACATCCAGCAATGCTTGTATAATCTGCGACGCAGGGCCCTGAACCGAAGAATCCTGAACCCTCGCTTCCTCCAAGGAACCCCTTGTTGCAACCCCCGTATCAACATTGAGTCCAGGAAACTGAAAATCCCCGGACAGCCCATGAAAAGAACCACCTTCACCAGAACCCTGCTGAAAAGCGGCATCACCACGCCCCTCCCCCCCAGAAGGGAAACCTTCTAAAACCTCCAACGGACGGAAACTCACCGAAGGAATACCCGCGCCAAAAGGATCCCCTCCAAGAAACGACCCATCTACACGCCCAGCTCCCTCCACTATACCCATCTGCGTCCATTCCCCCTCACCCAAAGAACCACTACAAAAAGAAACTGCTTCCCCCTGTTAGAAACTGAAGGGGAAAACAATAAAGGACTACTCTGGTCCCTAACCGACGCACTACTCATAACCAAACCAGAACTCTCCGACATAACAATACCAGGCAACAACGCTAAAGGCTGTGCGATAGAAGCACCCACTGTACTAGCGTCAACCGCCACAGGAGCCGTAACTATGACGAATAACGCTCTGAGGAGCGACAACCTCAGACACAACCTGCACCTGACCGCCCTGTAACGGTCGCAGCACCACAGTTTCGAAATCCAAAAGGGCCTCCGCCCCCCCTCCACCAGTGACGTCAGTAACCGCCACCGCGGAGGCCGAAACAGAGCGACGCGTGCAACCACGCTGTCTAGAAGCACGACGGCCTCGCAAAACAGGAGCAGAGGCCGCCCTGTCGCGAAAACCGACCGTTGAAACCTCCGCCGGCACAGTATGAAATTCACCCTCCAAAACCACACCACCCAACGAGGAGTCCAAATTACTAGATGGATCCGAAGACCCCGAGTCACTCCCACGGCGGGACCTCGCAACCGCCCTCCTAGTCCTAGAACGACCCCTTTCACTTACCCCATCCTGTCTCCGGCGTTTAGGGGAGAAACACGCTGCCACCGCGGCCGACACCCTCGCCGAAGCCTCCCGCTGGGGACGCGGAGGCTCAGCCTGTACCCGGTCACCTATCACCAGGTCCAAACGACCCGCCTCGCTGAGAAGACGGATAGCTTCAAGAACACGATAATCCTCTCCAGCCATGATAATCAAAAGAGAGATCACTACAAGAGGGAAAAGTAAGAAATACCAGAACACTCTGACAAAAAACTAGCTAGGAGCAAACCGGCCACCAGGTCACCTAAGCCCAAAATGGTGCCCGGGGAAAGGAGCCCCGCCCATTTATAGGCTGCGCTCCCAATCCAACCAAAAATAGCCCAAAAGAAGCCCAAATGGAATCTGCTAGAAGGAGAGCCCCACCCAGATCTCCCAAACTGCCCGGGGGAGGAGACCTCCCAGGGGTCGGCTGCCCTCCCCCAAGCCCCCCTTGTACATAAAATATTTCACTGACCAGAAAACACGCCTACGAGTACACACTTCTTGTGATACTAAGTGTACCCCCTTTTTGTGTTTCCTGTTATATATTAGAATATATACTGAGTTTACGGTTTACTTACTGTGTGTACACACCATAGGCCTCTCTAAGAACCTCTTTTCTTTAAGAAACAGCCCGCAAAACAGCGTTGTACGTTCGATGGTAAGGATGTGAGTGTTTCGCATGGAAGCGTTGTAAGATTCAAGGCATCAGATTCGAAAATGCAAGAAATATTTTGAGGATTTCCTGTATTCTGATTGTTCTTGTGAAATATTTACAGCTTTGAGCAGTTTCCTAGTCAAACACAGCAATGTAAAATCACTATTCCTACAATTTTTTGGGGAATATTTCAATATACCATGGAACATTTTGAAAAACCCTCTTTCAAAACATCTAACTCACACAGCTTAAACAGACAGTCTAATATCACACTCATAAGAAAGGCAAAATCATTAATCTGATTATCCCAAAACCGTGCACGATCACCCTAAACAGCTATCTAATCTCTCTAAGGGTAAAGTATAATATATAATTGTTCCACAGCCTATAGAAAAAAAGGAGAATATATAAAATGACTGTAAGAAATAAAAAAATCCTTCCTACAAAGAGAGTTGCTGGGTCAAACTGCGAACTGCGAACTGCGATAGAATCTAAATATTTGAAAGGCTTCTGGAAATTGGTCCAAGAAAGCTCAGGTAAATCTTTAGGCTCCTTGAACTGTGTGGTACCAGAAGATGATTGGGTTACATACCCGGGGGAAATTTATGGAAATTGGAAAGAAAGAGTGAGATCAAACTCAAAATTATGGCCAGGAGTGAGAAAGGAAATCAAGGATCGTTTGGTATCACCTCATGGAGTATATCGCGTGCATGGCCCCAGTAAGATTTTGTTGTATATAGAAAGGGTTCACCCAATATAAGTCACTGGGACCTGGGTATTGATAGCACTGAGAAGAGGTGTCCCAGTAATAATTAACCAAATATATACAATGGGTAGCAAAAATAGTAGAAAATACAATTAATTAACAAACATTGTTGTTTATAAACAATGTTGTCATGTTTTGATTACCACACATGTTTCATAAATATATGTTCAAAAGGGGTTCACAGTGCCCCTGGGAAGAAGGGAAGTGGTATAGTGAAGTGTAGAGAGGGTATAGGATGGTGACATAAAAATGGCCAAGCGGCCTCACTGTACTATGTATTTTAAGTCAGACATAGACATAAAGACCATCAATGTAAAAATTAATTAGGAAAGTATCATGCTCCACGTAGTACAATAATTTGTCACATTCATGGGGTAGAGCTGAAAGGTACACAAAGCTGTTGACGTTTCGACCCCTTGAAAATGGCAGGCACTAATTATCTCCTTGCAGTGGGGTCTTCATCAGGACGGGTAGGGCGGGGCAAAAGACCTATTTAAATAAGTAACGAATGTATATTATAATATATTGCATAAATCAAAGTGATTAAAGTATTAAGCACATGAGTATGTTAGACAAGACATACCAAAGGTTGCTTGTCTCAGGTGAGGATGGAGGAAAGAAACCCTTTACCAAAGGGAAACTTCAATACCAGTAAAGAAGGATGGTGTTTGTAAATACAGAACCAACTGGAGTAACATGGTCACACAAAGGAATTAGTAAGGTAAGTCAATTGGAGAAGGACTCACATGGGTTGATAAAGGTGGATTGACCCTCGGATCTGAAAAGAAGCAAAGCAACACGCCATTTATTTATTTATTTATTGGGCTTCTGAAGCGCGACAGCTACCCAAAAAGGGTTTCCCGGCGCTAATCGATACTTAACCACATGAGCAGATCGAATGACTCAGGGGAGAGGCAGAAGCGAGTTACTGGTTAAAAAGCCAGGTCTTAATGGCTTTGCGGAAGTGGATGTAGCGGGTTTCCAAGCGTAGGTGCTGAGGGAGGGAATTCCAGAGCTTGGGCCCAGTAGGGAGAAAGATCTTCCCCCCATCCTCGCTCGGCGCACTTTGGGCACACTGAAAAGGCCTTGAGATGAGGATCTCAGGCAGCGAGCCGGCGAGTAGGTTTGCACGAGGGCTTGTAGGTATCTGGGGGCATTGCCCCATTTTATTCTGTGCATAAGGCTAAGTGTTTTGAAGTTGACCCTGTTTTCAATTCGTAGCCAGTGGAGTGCCTTGAGGTGACCGGACATGCGTTCCCTTCTGTGGCACTTGCAGAGCAGTCTACACTTGCATCCCCAGGAGGAGGCCCTAGCGGTAGTAACTCGATCTCTGGACAAACGCCCTGCGCCTGTGGCAGTGCCCACTGAATTAATTATGGCCCTGTTAAGGTTAGCAATGATGAAGAATTTCTTCATATTTAAGAACCAGTTTTTTCCCCAAACTAAAGGTGTAGCCATGGGGGCTACATTTGCTCCCGATGTAGCAATTATATACATGTCGGTGTTTGAGGATGACGTCATTTTGGACATATTCAATCCATTCGGAGACCACCTTGGTCTCTGGATGAGGTATATTGATGATATACTACTCATCTGGAATGGCAACCAAACTGAACTTTCAGCTTTCTACATCTGGCTCAATCACCAATCACCTCACCTTAAGTTCACCATTCACTCATACAATAAGAACATTGACTTTCTGGATATTACTATCTTTGAGGATGATGGGACCCTTCAAACTACACTATACCGTAAGCCGGCCGGGAGGAACTCACTCCTACAATATAACAGCCACCATCCTAGAGCTTTGCGTGATAACCTGCCCTTTGGGCAGTTCTTACGTATTCGTAGGAACTGCTCCAACAAGGAAGATTATATGGAAGAGTCTGCTGACCTCTCTAATTGTCTCCGACAACGTGGTTATCCCAAAAGGATTATTAAAAGGGCAAGAAAGCGGGCTTGGTTTAACCCGCGTGAGCATCTGTTGACTCCCAAAGAAAGAGCTGACCAGCAAGAACAGAGACTTGTGTGTGTAACAACATTTTCAACAAAAAGCAACAAAATCAAACGGGTTATCAATAAACACTGGAAATTGATCGCGGATGATGTTGGACAAGAAAATACACCGTTACATGCTTTCAGAAAAGCTAAAAGTGTAAGAGACCATGTCGTGAGATCCTTTCTACAATCTAAGGAGGAACAAACTGTAATGACAATGTGGAATCTGCCACCCATTGTGGGCCATTATAAGTGTGGACAATGCAAGGCCTGTGGCAACACAGTTCAAACCAAAGAATTTCACTACAACCAACACAAAGTCCAGCTTAAATCACACACCAATTGCAATACGACCAATATCATCTATGCCATAGTATGCCCCTGCAACCATATTTACATTGGCCAGACGCAACAAAAGGCGAAAGCCAGAATCTTGCAGCACGTCAGCAGAATACGATGTGAAGTACAAGGCGCACCGCTAGTGGAGCATTTTAAAACTGCCCAACACCCTCCAGACAGTTTCAAATGGGTGATCCTAGAAAAAGCGCTGTTGGGACCCCGTGGCGGCGCATCAGCAATATTCTTAACACCCGAGAATCTAAATGGATGTTTTATTTTGATTCCATCCAAAATGGTCTTAATGAAAATGACAGTTCCTTTACACAACTGGCCATGCTCAACTAAGTGTGAACGCCACTGCTTACATCTTTTACTGTTGATGCTTTTTGGTTCTGATCTGTTTCTTACTGAGTCCCACTAAGTAAATGTGTTTATCTTTGCTGATGTAGCTTTACCGTCATGTGACAGGTAGGCTATGAAATGTTGATTTTATCTGAAGTATGCCATGTTTTTATAAGGGTCTTCGATACTATCTAAGATCTTTTTGACTTTAACAACTGTTAATTATTGATTTTCTTTCATTGCAGTTTTTATTGTCTTATGATATGATTTTTGTAAATTGTGGCACATACGTTACCCTTTCCATTGCCAATACTGGTCTTTGTAAGGACTTTTTTACAGTACTAGTTATCGACATTGGCTTGTTTGATACTTATATGTGTGTTGATAAAACGTATGGTATCTTCCACTCTGCAAATAACTCAGGTTTTTATGCACAACTTGCTGGCCGATTTTTCTTCCTTCCTTGGAACACCTCTGCCCGCCCCATGAGTCTTTCCTCCGTCTCTACCTTCTAACACGTTGACCGCGGTCACGTGTTCCGGTTCCCATGGATACAAACTAACCAGGAAGAAGCGGGTCTCCTTTGCTGACCGCGCTGCGTTCTTAGACAGACTAATTCCTGTTTCTTCTGGTATGTACATGTCCTACAGTGGATTAGTTTTCAACAGTCTTGGCCTTGTTAAAATTCTGACCCCGATCCTTAACTCCACAGACGTTGTACTAATTGACAACGCTGTTCGTTGCAGCGGTTTCACCACGATTTGCCCGACCCACGGGCGAATCTCGAACGCTCCTGCCGTCAATATTAAAGTAAGCCTCCAATTCTCCCCCCTTTTCTCTTGAACGACTGTTGTTAAACGACTCTTGTTAACACCGGAGCATGCACATGAGTAATGGCGTGTTGCTTTGCTTCTTTTTAGATCCGAGGGTCAATCCACCTTTATCAACCCATGTGAGTCCTTCTACAATTGACTTACCCTACTAATTCCTTTGTGTGACCCTGTTACTCCAGTTGGTTCTGTATTTACAAACACCATCCTTCTTTACTGGTATTGAAGTTTCCCTTTGGTAAAGGGTTTCTTTCCTCCATCCTCACCTGAGACAAGCAACCTTTGGTATGTCTTGTCTAACATACTCATGTGCTTAATACTTTAATCACTTTGATTTATGCAATATATTATAATATACATTCGTTACTTATTTAAATAGGTCTTTTGCCCCGCCCTACCCGTCCTGATGAAGACCCCACTGCAAGGAGATAATTAGTGCCTGCCATTTTCAAGGGGTCGAAACGTCGACAGCTTTGTTTACCTTTCAGCTCTACCCCATGAATGTGACAAATTGTTGTACTACGTGGAGCGTGGAGCATGATACTTTCCTAATAAATTTTTACATTGATGGTCTTTATGTCTATGTCTGACTTAAAATACATAGTACAGTGAGGCCGCTTGGCCATTTTTATGTCACCATCCTATACCCTCACTACCCTTCACTATACCACTTCCCTTCTTCCCAGGGGCACTTTGAACACCTTTTGAACATATATTTATGAAACATGTTTGGTAATCAAAACATGAAAACATTGTGAATAAACAACAATGTTTGTGAATTAATTGTATTGTCTACTATTTTTGCTACCCATTGTATATATTTGGTTAATTATTACTGGGACCCCTCTTCTCAGTGCTCCCAGTAAGATTTTGGCAGCGCCAGGGATCAGGTGATGATTATAAAGTCTCGCAATGGTGCAGAAATGAGATATTGATGAGTGATCTAACATGGGCAAAAGGGGTAGGAAAAATTCTGATTAAAGCTTGTACAATGATGGGGCTTAAGATTAGCCCCTTGATTCTACAAATTGAGGTTGAGAGGAGGGAATTTAAGTCCCTGGGAAAAGAAAAATCTCTAGCGCAGGACCATGAGTACCTCATGGGGAAAAAATCTGTACGTTTTATGGCTACTTCGTGGCAAAATGAATTTCATTTCCCCTACATCGATAGATTACCCTGCCGATGGCTGAGAAGAGAAGTTTTAAGGCTGAGAATTGGTCTCAACCCCTGCTATTCTAACAATGGGGTAAAAAGCAATGATTGATAGCAATGGGAAATGCAATTGTACCCTGGGGACAACGTATGACATTTTACATATTTTATTGGATTGTCAAATGGTTTTAGATACGGAAAGAGATTTTGTGTCCAATTAAAAAAAATACAGCATAAATAATAGGGTAAAGGCAGCAGATCTTTTACTAGAAATGAGGAATCTGGATATAGCTTGTGCTCTGGGGAGGTTTATCCAAAAAGCCAAAGGAAATTAGAAATATGATTTGCATACAAAATGTTTGCCTGTTTGCATGATATGAGTATGATATATGATTCAAAGAAAGGTTTAATGATTTTTATCCGGAATTGTATGATGATGTATTTATAGTTTGTGCTCGAGGGAAGTTCATTCAATAAGCTAAAGAAAACCTGAAATGGGTCTAATAATGAAATGCTTGCCTTATCTTATGATATTGGTTATATTCTATGGACTAAAGTAAGGGCCAAGGACCAGATGTAGGTCGGCAAATACCGGTCGGTAATGGCCGAAATTCGGTAATTTTGGCCGTTACCCACCTGTATCCATGAAATGAGATGTAGGAGTCTAATTTTTTCCGATTCGGTAAATATGAGTCGGTATTATTCCGAATCGGAAAACATGAGTCAGTATAATTCCGAATTGGAAAATATGAGTCGGTATTTTACCGATGCAGAATTTTCCGAATTCACATTTACCGAATTCTTAATTACCGAATCGGTAAATAAGAAATGGTAAAATAATGGGCATGGAGATCTAGGAAACCCGAAAAAATTAAAATTAAGGAAATTCGGTATTTAGGAGTCAGCATTTACCATGGATTGAATGCAGGTGGTAACCAGGTGCAGGCTATAAAAAGAGGCCCAAAATGCAACAGGGTAACCAGAATGGCGGCTTTCTACGTCATTGCAAGGCGGCAAAGACTACAGTCAGCAGGAGAGAGGGAATGGCTAAGGGAGGAGCAAGTGTACAGGCAGAGGATAACACTTTTCCAACTGACAGAGCCAGAAATACTCCAAAGTTACAGGCTACATCCCCAAACCATCCTGAACCTGATCAGGGACCTACACCCACTCCTGGAGCACCCAACACCAAGGGCGCACGCCATCCCACCCCATGTGCAGGTGCTGTGCAGCCTACACCTGCTTGCCTCTGGGAGTTACCAAAGTGTGATAGCTGCAGTAGGTGGTGTGTCCCAGAGCTGCCTGTCCCGTTTCTTCCGGAGGTTCCTTGACGCCATGATGCAGAGGATGGAGCATTATATTTCATTCCCTGACACACCTGCGGTACTTGCAAAGACTGAGACTGATTTCTATCAACTGGCACAGTTCCCTCACGTGATAGGCTGCATAGATGGCACACACATACGACTCTGTCCACCTGCAGCCACAGAACACATATACAGGAACCGGAAGTCGACGCACTCCATCAATGTGCAGGTCATAAGCAACGCTGGCAACATCATCACAGACATGGTTGCGAAATTCCCTGAGAGTACCCATGATTCGTACATATTCCAGAATAGTGGGATGTACACATGCCTAGTTGCCAGAGAATTTGGGAACGGATACCTGCTAGGTAAATGACATTGACACACCCTGACAGTCACAGTAGATGAATGTATCATGATAATGCAACTAATGCCAATCTTTCTCCCCCCTAGGCGACAGTGCTTATGATTTGCGGTCCTTTTTGCTCACCCCCTACCACAAACCATCCACCAGGAGTGAAAGGCGTTACAATGTGGCTCACAGATCTACACGCAACGTTGTGGAGTGTTATGTATGTTATGTTATGTTATCGGTATTTGTTATGCGCACAGCTGCTCCAGCGAAGGAGCGTCCTGGCGCAGTGACAAGGTAGAACATAACATAACAGGAACTGAACAGGGAATGCCACTAAGAAGACTGACTAAAACAGGAAAGTTTTGATAGCTTTCCGGAAAAGCATAAGGTCCTCCAACAGGCGGATTTCAACCGGAAGGGAGTTCCAGATGGTTGCAGCTTTAACACTAAAAGAGCGTCCTCCCGCACGGCAGAGCCTGAATCTAGGGACCACAGCGAGAGCCTGGCCTTGAGAACGGAGGGTGCGTGTAGGTACATAAAAGGACAGCAGGTTTCGCTGCCTCCACAAGAGTGGAGGGGCACGCCAGTACACTCCAATCCTGTGCTGCAAAATTATTGCGACCTGTGCCATGTTACACAATCTCGCCACCAAGGAAGGCACAGAGGTGGAGATCACACATCATGAGGACATTGATGATGACACAGAACAGGCAGAGCCCTATAATACAGTAGCAGCACCAGCTACAGATGGGAGACTAAGACGGGCAGAGATCACACAGCAATTTTTCTGAGTGAGTAATGAGACACAGACAGGCTAAGATTATGATGTACGTAGTTTAATTTTCACTACGCCATTGCAATGATACCAAACAATGGTTACACAAAATATCAATGTCCATGACTGGGTGGTCACAGTTAACCCCACCGTGACCTGTCCTTTGGGTGGAGGGCATAGTCAATGTTTCCGTCCACGGATTACAGGGTGGGACTGATGTGGCTGTGTTTCACGGCTTTCGGTGTTGCCTGGCTCTGTGGAATGACGCCTGCCGTTCCTGCGTATTTCCGGGACAGGAGTGCTTCGACCACTCCTGCTGGTGGATTCTTCTCTTTCAGCCACACATGTGTCGCCTCGAGAGGCTGTCTGTTGTGTAAGCATCAGCTCCATGGCAGAGGTCACTCTGCCCATCCCCACAGATAAATTGGTGCAGCACTGCACAATAGCATCCTGCATCGCTACTGACCATCTGCACAGCAGGGACGTTGCAGTTGCAAAGCGGTTTAATGCTTTTCTCTGCTGGCGCACATCCACACGAGCCTTGCGCCTCTCCAAGTGGTCCCTGTCCAATTTGTCGCACAGGACAGTCATGCACTGGGTCATGTCTGTCATGCCATTTGCCATCGACTGCATGCTGTCCGAAATGTTTCCTATGCCCTTGTCAATGTTATCCAGCTTGTTAATGCTGCGCGCCTGCCTCTGAACACCCATCATTGCCTTTGCCTGCAGGTGCTGGACCTTGACCATGGTGGCCTCCAGACCGCAGAAGACCCCCTGACCGTACTGCCCTTCAGCTCTCTCCTGTGCCCTTCGTCCTCGGTCACTGGCCCACACAGCTCTTGGAGTGTGCTGCTGCTTAGCGTTGGCTGACTCTGGTGGATTGCTTGCCATGTCACCCTCCTCCTCTTCCTCCTCAGATGTTTGCTAGAATGCGGGGAGAGGGCACATCAAGCCGCCTTGCCCTTTCCTGCACAGGTGACAGAGTTGTTGGTGTGGGGCACTCTGACTCCTGAGTCCCAAACAAAAGAGGAGACTCAGACTGTGGTGTGGTTGTCTGCTCAGGTGTCTTGGCTGCCTGCTCTGCGTTCTTCCCTCGTTGAACTGTGCTGAGAACAGCTTCTTCTATCCTCTTCTCCCTATCCATTGCTGTGCTGCGCGATGACTCTCCTGTGGACAGACATGGATATTGTGTCAGTGGAGTAGTTTACCTGTGTGTCTTGATTAAATCACACTACTATCACATATTTGCCTGCTCCTCATGTGCTTATGCTAGTAGTGTGTTGCATCCCTTGCTGTATGGTATGCTGACTGCATAGCTTTATCTACCTATGACTACGTCTCCCATGATGCATTGCTGGGCATTAGTAAAACCTGTTCTGGAGTGTGATGTAGGCACACAGAGTGGGGAAGGGGAACAGGTAAATGGGTTAATGATGATGTCCATGCATCTTACCTTATTTCTTTGCAGCTCTGGCGGAGCTGTCAGCGTCCCCAATGCCATGGATGCATTCCGGCTCTAGGGTGGATTCCACAAGCTCCTCAATGTTGGTGAGTCGTGGTGCTCGGTTTCTGCCTCCCCCTGTTGCTGCAGCTTCTTTTCTGTGGGCAGCTAGTTTTTGGTAATAATGCGAAGGCCATACCACCTTTTTTTTAAATCGTCAATTTCACGGTGGGTGACCCCAATGGCATTTACCTTTGCTTGGATATCAATCCAGGTAGTGCGCTTGACAGACTCTGCAACATGCAGTGTCTGTTTTCCAAAGATTTTGCTGCAGTGTTTTACACCCTCTTCAACCAGCACCTGCAGTTCTTCAGGGCTGAATTTCAGTTTCCTTCTGCGCTCTGCTGCATCCCTCTGTCCATCCTGGGTCTCCATGGTGCTGTTCAGGTAAGCTCAGGGAAGCCTGCTCCTCTGTCTGTCCTCCTGCTCTCCTGACAGTTGAGTTTCTGCACCTGCATGGGTGTGGCCACTCCCAGGTACTGGGGAGGGGGGCTTGATTCTGATTGGTTGATTCCACTGTAGCTTTGTTTTTGGGTGTGGTTGGTGTTTCTGATTGGTTCACAGGCTCACATGTTTGTCAGTTTCAAATTTCCGATTCAGTATTTACCGATTCGGTAATTTCCGAATCGGTAAATTCCGATTCGGTAAAACACATTCATTCCTATGGGCCAGGAGGCCCATTGGAATGAATGGGTTTTACCGATTCGGAATTTACCGTTTCGGAAATTACTGATTCGGTAAATACCGATTTCAGATTCCGAGTGATTCCGAATCCGAATTTTTACCGTTTTTTTTACCTACATCACAATTTCCGATTCTGAAATACCGATTCGGTATGAGTCGGTATTTAAGAATCGGAAAAATGAAATTACCTACATCTGGCCCCAAGGATTTTAAATATGAATTGAATGATGTTGTTTTAGTGTAAAATTTTGCTATTTGTAGGAGTTGTTTTTATGACGATTTTTTATGTTTAAGGGCTGTTTAGTCCAAATAAACTTTGCTTTGAACTAAACTGAGCTTTCTAATCAGTGGTTGGACTGTCACCTGGTGAATCCCTTTACCACCCTGAAAATAGAAATCATAAAAACTGGACAAACTAAACCAATGAAAATTTGGAGAAGACTTCTATACGAAATTCAGATAAATCAAAGCAGAGCTGTAACTCATTCTCCAATCCTATCGCCTTCCACAAACAACTTCATCAACCGCTATAATAACTTGACCATGAACATCTTGAACAAACTATAACCCCTAAAAGCTAAATCTTCCAAGGATAAACCAGTCTCCTCATGATTCTCAAAAGCTTGGCACTGATCAACAAATGCCAAGGAAACTAGAAAACTTCTAGAAAAAAACAAAGTACTCGGAATCACTCCTTCCTTCAAAATGCAAAGCCATAAAATTCTCACCTTAGCTACTAAGTCAAACTACTTCAAAAGCCAAACTCAAGAAGCTTTACATCTTCCACACCATAAGGCAGTGGATGAACCCTACACTAATATTGGAAATTCCAAGCTCTTAAGTCTACGAGAACAACAACACAAACAGTTTTGCTGTGCTGACAAAATTATTGTAACAAGCTGTTAAAAGGAGAAATGTTTTCATTTCTTCTTTCTTTTCCGACTTTGCATGTTTGCTGCAACGTACAGCACACATAGAAAGTAGGAAACGTTTTAAAGGTTTTCTAGGCATAATGGGTTTTTTTGTACTGTAAGGGAACCCTTCCAGTGCATTTCTATGCTAGACTCACACACTCACCCTTGCTCCATGGCGCAAAGGTGTGTGCATGGCGCTTGGCAGCAAAAGTCTGTGCTGGTGCTAGGGAGAGAGGAGGTAAGTACCAAATCTCTGTAGGTGTGGCGCTCTCCTGCTCTCTCCAAGTAACGCAGCGCAGAGGAGAATTTTTGCCTGCTGCGCTGCAATGTGTGACACTTTTGTAAATCTGGCCCCATATCTACTAAAATATGATGCATACCTGCTCCATCCTTAGCACCAATACAGGCAACCTTGTGCCATGATGCAAGGGTGCCTGCATTACAGGCAGGTTGTTTTTTTGCAGTAAGGGGCACCTTTCAGCCCAAAAACAATTCTTTGAGACATCTTCCTCTTTCTACATGTGTTGCATATTGCAGCACATGTAGAAAGGGGAATTAATGAGGATGAATAAAGGCATTTCTACTTGTTTTGCCTCTGTTGGGTGGCATGCTATTTTGACACATTCCCAGGTGTACAATTGTTTGTAAATCTGGGAATGCGGCAAAATCCATGGGTGGATGTTTGGGAATGCCCATACTCCACCCATACAATTGCCTCTTAATGCAGAGAAATGCGAGGGAGTAATTTGCACTACCAAGCATTACTCTGAACTTACCATGCCACGCAGAGCCATGCAAGATAGCTATACAATGTTTTGTAAATCCTACTAAAGTGGTACTTGCAAATTGCACATGCAATTTCAAGGGTGCAAGGGTGTCAAAAGGACACCCTGTTGCACCCCCTGAAATGGATCTGTGCACAAATGTTGAGCACACACATGTCCCAAGGACATGTGTGTGTGTGTAACCTACAACATTGAAAAATGCACTTAAGTGCATTTTTCAAAGTTTTTGCAAGTTACCATGAAGTTCAACTTTATGGTAATTTGCGACCCCTAGTAGTGAAATCGCTACTTCAAAGTAGTTCTTGCATTGCATTTAAGGAATCGCAAAATGCGATTCCTTAAATGCAATTGCAATTTAAGAACTTGCAAGTTATTGCAAATTCTCCAATTGCGAGGGCCTTGACCCTTAATGCATCGCAAAAGCTAATTTTGTGATCGCAAATGGACGATTTTTGCGAATCTCACAGTTTGCGATTGCAAAAAGCTTTGATGCATGTGCCTGATTATGCTTTGAAACTTTTAGAGAATAATCTTCATATATGTTCCAAAGAGAATTACTAGAAACAAAATAATATTTTATGTTTTGAAATCATTTTACACATTGGTACATTGAAATTTCAGTAAAATGTCATAGTTACACATGCAAATTACAAAGAAACTAAAATGCTTTATGAGTGCAAATAAGTTGAAGAGAATGTATAAGGTTTTAAAAGATTCTAAATGAAATGCCTATTTCCAATATTTTATGTTCTATATTTCATGAACCCATTCAATGAAGGCCTGCATTTTCCCTAACTTTGCTTGGTTTTGTTCTCATGGAAAGGCTTCGCAAATTTACAATGTGAACAGAAACTATGTCTCATAGGGAAAGTTCCCGGGCTGGACTGTTGCAAGATTTTCATTACTTTGGGAGCATCTGCCATGAGAAACTGTCTTTTTGAACTCACTCATGTACCTATGTTAAAAAACGATTATTTAGAATTATACATCCTGGATGGTTCAAAAGCTTACATGATGATCACCACCTTTTTGCTATAATATGTGTGTTCTTGATACTTCATGACAATCACCCTATACAAACTGACCAATGGACTGAGTGGTGTGACCAAATGAGGTGGGCCAGGAGGTGTCACGCCGGAACTTGAGAAATTGCATCATATGTTGAAGTGACAAAAACAACACGAAGAGAGCCATAGGAGATCATGGTCTTTTGCGACTGAGACACATCATTTGCTTCCTTGTGGACTCTACTGGCTTTCCTTGGCTGACGCATACGCTGTGTGTGCTATTCCAGGACTTCTTTTCCTCTTCGGAGAGAACCTTTGAGCTGATGTGGTTCATGCCCCTCCCTGAACTCCTCTAGAGATTTGATAATTGATGGCCCACAAGAGATTAACTTGATTATTCTGCACTCCTAAATTTAATGCCTGACATTAATTTACTGTTAAAAATCTAAATTTAAGTAAACCCTGTTTATGTCTCTCCGTGCCTTGTCTCCAATAATTGATTGTGCATTCCAATTGAGTATTAATGAGGGATGGGAATTCTAATACTGAGATCTCTGATCAGCTGATACTAATGGTACTATTCTGTACTGCTCTAACTGAATTATTGATTTGCATGATTCTAGTCCAACTGAATTTCTTCAGGACATTTGGTCTAGCAGTGATAATCCTAGGGCTGCCAATCTCTAATCTGGGGAGCCGGTTTGAGTCTTGGCAATGAAGCTCAACTTCCTGTGATTCTGGGCAAATCACTTAATCTCCCTGTGCTTACAAACAAAAATGAATGTACCCTTGTGTAACGCAACTGGTGTTCATGTAAAGCACTCTGATACCTTTGGGTCAAGTTTGCACTATATAAAACCATGAAAGAAAAATATGAATTAATTACAAGTTTGTAGGTCAGTTTCCCAAATCTTGGTCCTCATTGAATAACTTGATTAGATCCCCCATATCCGACCCCTCTCGGCACGATTCAAGATCTATCGGAGGACCAAGTAAATTAACCAGAGGTATACTATAAGGAAATAAAGTGAGACAAAGTGAATGGCCCAGTGGCCCCACACCCCTACCTTTTTGTGGCCTTATTCACTTAATTAAAGTCAGATTAGAATAAGTGCATGTTGCCTGATGTTTGCTCTGATACTTTCTCATACTGTGCCTGCCTAAGTGTGACGCTTAAGCATTGATAGGGCTTGCCCATGCATACACTTGTATTTCTAATGAGTGTGGTGACGTCCTTTGCCAATCTCCGCCAATCACCTCCTATCTACTGGTGCTCCGATAATGAACAGCATCAGGCATTTTATTTTTGCGCCTGTATTAGAACAATCTGCATGTCACTCAGCCTACATGTTGCACTCTTTTCAATACCACCCTTTCCCATCTTTCACAGGATGGGGTAGGATCGCAATATTATTTAACGCAACCTACTCTCTAATAAAATGAGAAATCTGGTGTTAAGGTCACGTTTATATTTTCTTTAGTGCGTGCAACATCTGAGGGGAACCCCATCCACAGTTTTCATTAATACAGCGTGCAGTGCAAGGTCTGAAAATCCCATATAAGTTAGAACCTTTCAGTGGCTACGTGAGGGGAGGAAAAAGTATAAATCTGTTCTCTGTTCTCTCCCATGTCCCTATCTAATTGCTATTATCTCTCCAACCTCAACAGGGTTGGTGTTAATTGCGCAATAGTTATGACTGCAGCTGCTTCATATTTTAGCTGCTTAATGTGAAGGTGGGACATCTGCATATTTCACTGTGACAATAAACAAATGTACTCTGGACTGGAAATAAACCCAGCATGAAAAAAGCCACTAAGGGCCAGATGTAGGTGGCTTAATACCGGTCGGTAACGCAGAAATTCGGTAAATTCCAGCGTTACTGACCAGTATTTAGCCATGTGCGATGTAGGTATTACCAAATGCCATAGGTAATAATGAATCGGTAAAAATAAGGAAAACCATTTACCGATTCTCTATTTACCAATCGGCAGACACCGAAACACCAAAATACAGATTTGGTAAATAAGAAATCGGTTACAAATCACTAATGTGATGTACATAAAATCGGTAATACCGATTTGTCAAAATCGGTATTTAAGAATCAGTAATTACCACTGATCTAGAGCAGGTGGTAATCAGGTGCACTGCATAAAAACAGCCCCAAAATGCAACAGTGTGAACACAATGGCGGCCCTCTTCTACATAGCAAGGCGGCTATGTTTGCGAGCAGCAGGACTGTGGGTTGGGAGACGGGAAGAGCATGTGTACAGACTGCGTGTCACACTGTTCCAATTGACTGAGGCAGAAATACATGAGAGGTACAGGCTACACCCACAAACCATCCTATACCTGATACGGGACCTGCACCCATACCTGGAGCATCAGACACCAAGGGCGCATGCCAAACCAACACATGTGCAGTTGCTCTGTAGCCTGCACATACTCACATCAGGAAGTTACCCGGGCGTGATAGCTACGGCAGATGGTGTGTCACAGAGTTGCTTGTCCCGTTTCTTCAACTCCTTTTTGGATGCCATGATGCAGAGAATGCATCACTACATACTCTTCCCCAGCACACAGGCAAAACAGCAGAAGACAAAGCTGGATTTCTACCAAAAAGCACAGTTCCCACATGTAATAGGGTGCATTGATGGGACCCACATACCAATCTGCCCACCTGCAGCTACAGAATACATATACCGCAACCGCAAATCCACGCTTTCCATCAACGTGCAGGTGATATGTGATGCAGACTACATCATTACTGACATGGTGGAAAAATTTCCAGGGAGTACCCATGACTCCTACATATTCAGGAACAGTGTGCTCTACACACGTCTGGCTGCTGGTGAATTCGGAGAGGGATACCTACTAGGTAAATCAATGTGATACACCCTGCTGTATACCTTGGATGAATGTATTGGTGACTCAAATTAATGGCACTTTCTTTCCCATTAAGGTGGCAGCGCATATGCCGTGCAGTCGTTTATCCCAACTGCATACCTCAACCCATCCACCCCAAGTGAGAGGAGATACAATGTGGCACATAAAAGCATGTGCAACATTGTGGAGCGCACCTTTGGACTACTAAAAAGCAGGTTCCGTTGCCTCCACAAAAGTGGAGGCGCACGTCAGTACCGCCCCATCATCTGCTGCAAAGTAATAGCAACATGTGCAATGCTGCATAACCTTGCCACATAGAAAGGAACAGCTGTGTAACTAACTGACTCTGAGGACGAGGGCGAGGACTGTCCAGAGCACAGTGCAGCAGGTGTGGCAGCAGCAACGGATGGGAGACACAGATGGGCTGAGATAATACGCAACTATTTCTGAGTAAGTAAGGAGACATAGCCAGTTACTGTATTTGAGTGATGGTGTTTAATGATCATAGCACACCACCAAGATCAAAAGCAGTGTCCATACAAACATGTGTTACGTCACCCATTGTAGTACAACCATATCATGGCTGGCTCTACTTCTTGCACTCCATGGGCTGCACTGCCACGTTCCTTTGCCCCACTGTCCGCACTGCCAGTCTGTCCATAGCCAGCGCTGTGGCGTTTGTTATGCCTCCTGGACTCTGTGGGAGGGGGCGTGATGCTACTATGGCTAGTAGCCTCTTCACTTTCCCCCCCATCAGCTGTAGTGGCCACCTTGTCTGTTTGGAACACTTCAGGTGCAGTGGTCACTGTGGCCAGCCCCCAAGCCACATCACGACTGCAGTGTGCCATCTCCTCCTGCATGACCACCGAGTGTCTGCACATGGGAGAGGTTGCAGTGGACAGGCGGTTCACTACCTTGGTGTAATTATCAAGTTTCTACCTCTCCCTGCGCCTTGACAGGCGGTCCTCGTCTAACTTGCTGCACAGCAGACTAACAGCCGCGGCCACATCACTCATGCCCTCAGCCATGGTGGTGTTCATGGCACTGATGTCCTTCTCTATGCGGTGCATGTGGGCATTCATGTGCGCCATCTCTCGCTGCACTGACCTTATTGCTCTTCCTTGCAGGCGCTGGACCTTCAGCATGTTACCTTCAAGCCCAGCAAACACTCTGTCATCTTTGCCCTGGAAGTGAGGACTGGCTGCCCTTGCCCTGCGGCGTCTCGAAGTTTTGTGGGCGCACTCTGTGGGGGACTGTGATCCTGCCCTGTTGGCACCCTCAGCCAGGCACAGTGGGTCCATTGGGGCGTTGGTGCGCAGCCCCCCCCCCCCCGCCCACAGCTCCCTCGGCATCTTTGAACTTAACTTCACTGAATCAGTTTACTTAAGTTCAAAGAGGCCGAGGGAGAACTGACAATCATGTCAGTCAGATGCATGACATCAGACCGTCCACCCCCTTCAGAGTGTTAAGGGGGTGGGCGGTCTGGCGTCATGTTGACTGACTTGACTGTCACCAGGGCAACAGGCAGCAACACAAGTGCACCTGAGTGGGGACGGAGGGCAAATTTTTTACCCGTGCCCACTCATGCGCACTTGTGTTTGCACTTTTTTGCGCATGCCCATTAGGAGCCCTTCGGTCTCCTAATGGGCGTGCTGCGGGCGAAGAGAAACCTGTGCCCCAAGCCAATCCTGGTGCTGCTGGCAGCACCAGGATTGGCTGAGAGGGGCTGCCAGTCCGCTCCAGTGCCGTTCGTGAAGGCGCCAAGGGGAGCAGAGGTGGTGCGGACCGGCTGTGAGGTAAGTTTTCAATTTTCTATTTAATTCCCCACTCCGCCACGTGCCACCCCCCCTCCCTGCGAGCCACGACCGGAGTAGCCGTGACATCCCACAATGTTTGTGAAAGGCAAAGTGACTTTCCTAGTTTAGAACCAGCCTTAGAACACTCATGAAGACATAAACTAATGTGCGTGGTAATGAAACTCCCCAGTAGCTCTCTACCAGCTCTGCGTGTTGGTGATGTGATAGTCAGTGTTGCGATGTGTAGATTATTGCAGATGTTAAAGGAGAGAACGGCGAGCCATCACTAGCAGCAGAGGCTCTGGGGAGTCAAGAGAGGCCCGGCCAAACCCTAGCCTGGATGGCAATAAACTTAGACTCCTCTATTGCTCTGCCCTTGTCCATATCCTACAAATATATAACAGCGTCCAGGCAGAGAGCCTTTGCTGAAATGTGTGCCCATTCCCAGTCTATGAAGCCTCAAAGAGGCCGCTGAAAGGATTATGTAACCTGTTATCAGTCTCATCATACTAATAGGCATGTTTTATCATCATTATGGAGCATTTTACTTTTTACTATGTCTTAGTTGACATCGATGTGCGTATGATGTAGCCCCTCGGGCACTGCAGGCTATGGTGCTTGTGTATCTCTTTTCTGGCTCTCAGTGGTAGCCAACTTTTGCTTTATTTGGTGCTGTGTCCTCCATGGTCTTGCTTTGTCCAGTGTTGGTGAGTTGTTTTAATTGATTCAGGCCACTCGCACCCACCTTAGGAAGGGTTGAAAATGATGAAATCTGGAGGTGTTGGTCTCAAACAAGTATTCATCTCGTGGGCGGTTTCCCAGATGTGCTGTTTTGTATTCATCCAGTGTCCGGCCTGCAGCGTTTGTTACTGGAGTAGGTGATGCTGTGGTGACCTCACCAAAGGCACACAGTAGTGTGTTGCGGCCGGTGGCTTGCTGTGGTGCATGCACCGTTGTCAGTCTGCGATTGTTCAGGTGGGAGTTTCAGTGCGCCTTGCCCTGTTTCCACTATTACAATGAGGCGACTCTTCAGCAGCAGGTTCTGGAGTGCTGTTTGTGACTGGCAGGTTGGTAGTGGTGTCAGCGTGTGGGTCACTGTCCAGGGATGCCACACTATCCTCATTGCCTGTGCTGTGTGGGTGTGTGGGGTGGAGCCTAGCCATGAGGCCCTGCAGCGATGAGAGACACAGAGAAACAGAATCAATGGTTGAGCAGATACCTGGATGCTGTTTATGGCAGGTATGGCCCATTTATTTACATGTAAATCAATGTCACAGGGGACACCAACGTGTGCAATATGGGTGGGGTGCTTGTGAACAATTTGGAGCTTAGCGTTCAGAGAAACACACTTTTTTTTGGGGGGGGGGGGAGTTTTAATTGGGACTTGTACAATGAATAAAAAAATAATAGTATACTGTTACGACCGTACAGGGTACTGTACTGAATTTCAAAGACATTTGTAATCCCAGTTCCCCAAACCATAAGTTTGGGTATTTTCAAACATCATACATTGCACCATATACAGAGCTAAGGCAAAATAAAGATTCATTCTACATTCAAATGATGCTTACATTAGTTCCCCTAACAGTTGATGAGTGTGTGTTCCCCTACCTACTTCCACAATCTTGCTCAGGGGGTAGTGCATCAGGGGGTACCAATAGTCTGGAGAGAATCGACACGCAGGCCTGTAAATCATCTGCAAGTTTATTGTCCCTGCGTGTTTTGTGCATGTGATATTTTTCTGCATTTGCCAATTCAGCTATTCTTAGGTCGTAGGGGCTACTGGGGACATCCACCTAATGACAATTCTGCATTAGGCCAGTATGAGCCCCAGCTGAAGAAATGTCCTCCTCAGTTTCTTTTTCACTGGAATCCGACCTAACTGACACTGTCCTACCTCTCTAGGCGTGGACCAACCTTTGGGTGCATTTAGGGATTTGAGCACTGTCTCCAATATATCTCTCTAACCTGGGCCAACTCCACATTGTATGTATGAAGTCTGCATCTAACCCAGTAAACCCCCCTTATTGCAGTCGGGCTTACTTGCTGCGCTCACATACGTTGATTCGTCCTGCGTACACCCCACCAGTTTAAAATTTCACCAGCCGCCACTGTCCTCAGCCACTGTAGACTGTTGTCCCCCTGTGCTGTCCTCCTCGGACACCTTCATCTGCTGGAGGTTAGCCACTGCATGCCTCCTGCCTGTCGGTGGTGGTGGCGTTGATGGTGGTGGTGGTGGCGTTGAGGGGGGCGGTGGTGATGGTGGTGGTGATGGTAGTGGTGGTGGTGGTGGTGGTGGTGATGGTGGCGGTGGTGGTGGTGGGGTGGTGTGCCCTGCAGGTGACTGGTCCTCCTCCTCTTGCCTCTTTTCTGGCCTGGGTGCCTTTCCTCTGCTCCCTTCTGCTGCCCTGCGAGATGGCTCGCCTGTGAAGACAGAATGTACATATACTCACTTATCTGGCAGCATTTGCATTGTGATAAATGTAATGCCTGCCAATCACACTGACTGTCCTCTGCTTGCTAATTGGTGTCACATGCCTTTGGGTTTGGTGGACTGACTGTTCTTACATGTGTTATTTCTGACTACATCTCCCATAATGCATTGCAGGTTATGAGTAAAACTTGGACTGGAGAGGGAGTCCCTATGCCTCTCTGGGAATTGGGGGTAGGGAGGGTGAGGTTCCGTGAATTCTGAACCCGTTTCATAAAGGTCATGGTTTTGTTACGAATTTGATAGTAGCGAACCGTAAGTAGCGAGTGCGGTATGTACGAGTGATTTTGCCATGCTAGACCAATGGATTCACTATGTATTTAGGGATTTCGTTCTGAACCCTTGGGTTCCATTTTGTGTATGGCAGCCATTTTTGTGGTTGCCCTCACATAGGCCGAAGACTACGGCTGAACGAGTCTTTAGTACACGTATACGTTAGCTGACTTCTGTATGACCTGAGTGAACTGACCCCGTTGCCTGAAGCTAGCCTTGTTTATTTATTTATTTATTTAATGATTTTGTTAAGCGCGTAGTAACTCAAAAGAGCATCCCAGCGCTGACCTGCTTCTTCCGGGGTTTCTGCCGTCTGGTGTGTTTATGTTTGGGGGAAAAGGGAGGTCTTAAGGGCTTTTCTGAACTGGAGATAGTTCGTTTCTGTCCTGAGTCTTCGTGGGAGAAGGTTCCAATGTTTAGCAGTGTGGACCGAAAACCGACGGCCGCCAGTCTTGGCTTTTTTGACTCTGGGAGCCGAGATGACATTTTCTGTACTGGATCGAAGGTCTCTTTTCGATTTATAGGGATTTAAGATTTCCTTGAGAAGAGGGGGGCCGTTGTTGTTGAGGGTTTTGTGGGCCAGGCAGAGGGCCTTAAAGATAACCCTCTCTCTCACTGGGAGCCAGTGGAGGGATTTAAGAGCCGGTTTGGCGGAGGATCTTCCTGGTGTTCCTGTGAGTAGGCGGGCGGCGGCATTTTGGACTTTTTGTAGTGTGTTCATGGTGGCTTCCGGAGCTCCCAGGTAGATGGCGTTGCAGTAATCTAGTCTTGCCAGGATTAGACCCTGAATGAGAAGCCTTCTTGCGGTGTCGGGGAGCAGGGGGAAGATCTTCCTGCAGGCTCTGAGTAACCCGAAACAAGTTCCTGCTGTCTTTTTAGCCTGGGTCCTGAAGCTCATGTCTTTCTCGATCCATACCCCGAGGCTCTTAACCTCTTCCTTGGGAGCGGGGGGGTCACCTAGGCAGCTAGGCCAAAGGTGAAATGGCAGAGATAGTTCCTTGTGGCCCATCAGGAGTATCTCGGTCTTAGAGCCGTTTAGTTTCAGCGAGGATAGATTCATCCATCGGTGGACTTCAGACAAGCAGCTGTGGAGGTCAGAAGGGGCGTGGTGGGGATGTGAGAGGGTTACGATCAGCTGAGTGTCGTCGGCGTAGTTGATAATTGACACGCCAAACGAGCTGACCCTTTTCTCCAGTGGGGCCATGTATACGTTGAACAACGTAGGGCTCAAGGATGAGCCCTGCGGTACTCCACACCGGAGGGGGATGGTAGGTGAGTGGCTGTCATTTTCCCGCACCTGGAAGGAACGTCCTGATAAGAATGATTCGAGCCACTTCAGGGCCGAACCTTTTATTCCGACTTCTCCCAGTCGGTGAATAAGGGTAGGGTGGTCCACAGTGTCGAAGGCCGCACTGAGGTCTAGGAGGATCACTGCCACTGATCCTCCCGTGTCCAGAATGCTTCTGGCCTTCTCCACTGCTGCCAGGAGAGCGATGTCCGTGCCCTGACCTGGACGGAACCCTGTCTGGGAGACCCCTAGGAGGTTGCTACTCTGAGGATAACGTGATAGTTGCTTGTTAACCAACTTCTCCGCGATTTTGCTATTTCCAGGGAGGAGGGAGATGGGCCTGTAGTTGGCGAGGTCTTCCGGGTCTAAAGAGGGTTTTTTTAGCAGACCTTTGACTGCTGCCGCTTTCCAGCTAGGGGGGACTATGCCCTCCGAAAGAGAGGAGTTGATCAGGGCCGTGAGGGGAGGGATGATGGTGTTCGACACTTTTTTTAAGAAGCGGAGGGGGGCCGGGTCGAGGGGGGAGCCACTTTTGATTGAGGTCAGAGTTGCTTCTACCTCTTCCGTAGTTACAGGGCCGAAGGCGTCCAGGTAGGGTTGGGGGTTCGCAGACGGCAGGGAGGGATTAGCGGAGGTGATGGTAAGATCCTGCTCTATTTGGGTCTGTATAGGGGGGGGTATGGTGAGAAGAATTTTTTTAATCTTCTCATCGAAGAAAGTGGCTAGGTTATTGCATTTAGTTTCAGCTTCTTTGGGGTCGAGGGCTTTGAGTGGGGGGTCAGGGGCGTGAAGCAGTTCTTTGAGAACGGAGTATGTTTCGTGGGCTGAGCAGGCAGCGTTTTTAATCCTGTTCTCATAGAAGCTGATTTTGGTGCTCCGGAGCTCTTTTTTGTAGGATTTTATGGAGGTACGGAATGATTCCTTTTGTTCCTCGGTTTTACCTTTCCTCCAAATGCGTTCGTTTTTTTTACACGTCTTACGCAGAAGGTTGAGTTCCGGAGTGTACCATGGTGAGGGGTTGACTCTCTTGGTGTGTTTCAGAGCATGGGTTTTTGGCAGAATGGCGTCGAGTGATTGGGTAACCCAGGTGTTGAATTCTTTATCCCCTACCAGGGTGTCATGGGGGGGATGGGGAACATTTTCCATGAGTTTGGCTGCCCAAACTTCTGGTTTCAATTTCTGCCACCGTCTGGTATAAGTTCGAATTTTGGGAGGTGGAGGGGGCGGAGTGGTAATGTCCCATATAAGGGAGACCAAAAAGTGGTCCGTCCATGGGAGAGGGATGTGGTCCAACGTTTTCAGGTTGGAAATGTTGGAGAAGATAGGGTCGAGCAGTTGCCCTCTTACATGAGTAGCTAGTGGGTTTTTGAGGTCTAGGCCCATTGAGGTGAGGTCCTGGAGTAGTTCATTGGCCAGTTTATCACCCGGGTCCAAGAAATGCACATTTAAGTCTCCTAACAGTAGGTAGTTGGAAGTGGAGGTGCATTTAATGGAGGTCTGGTCAATAATTTTGTCCGAAAAATCTCCTAGGTTGCCCGGCGGACGGTATACCAGTGTTCCTGATAGCGAGGTAACTGGGGAGATTAGTATCGTAAAGTGGCAGCTTTCGTATCCTCTGATGTTGCCGTCAGATGTTCTACAGGTGAGACTGTCTTTAAAGATTATGGCGAGTCCACCTCCCCTTCCCTCTGGTCTATTCAGTGAGCACATGGCATACCCAGGGGGAAGTGCTAGAACAATGTCGGGGCCGCTACTGGGAGTGAGCCAGGTTTCTGTTAGGAACAGAATGTCTAAGGCATTGTTGGTGATTGCGAGGTTTACTTCGTGTGAGTGTTTCACGAGTGACCTGCAGTTAAGTAGGCCTAGGTGTAAACCCTTGGGTGTCGGGTTGTGCTCGGCGGGGTCGCAGATGTTGCATCCGGAGAATTGGGTATCTCCGTTCAGGATGCGTGAGCAGGAGGGATGTTTGTTAGGGTTTAAGGCCAATAAGTCGTCACGAGTGTAAAACCAGTTGTTACTGGCTGAGGAGGACAGAGTGGTAGGGCCTGGGGCCGGCTGGGCCCGGACGGGCCCAGACGGGCTTGCCTTTGGCGCGCCTTCGGCGCGCAAACGGCGCTCCCGCTGCGCTCGTCCGCTGCGCGTCCTGTGGTTGCACATTTTATGGGTGGGGAAAGGGGCGTGGCCTCAATGTGGGCGTGGCCTCACTTCCTCGCCGGGATGGCGGTGCAATGCCGATTTTTCGATCGTTTGGGTCGGTGCAGCGAAGGAGTCGCTGTTCAGGGGCTTCTCTACCCGCTGGAGGAGCTATCAGCTGGGTGAGTGCAGAGTTAAAATCACAACAGGATTATGGGTGACACACAAGTGAAAAAGTACAATTTTTAAAAATGGGCGTCTCCCGGCTTCCGCCTCAGGAGATTAGCAGTTTCTGGCTTGTTGTCGCTGATAGCAGCGCTTAAATAGTGTGGCGGGTGGGCGTGGCCTCAATGTGGGCGTGGCCTCACTTCCTCGCCGGGAATGGCGGTGCAATGCCGATTTTTCGATCGTTTGGGTCGGTGCAGCGAAGGAGTCACTGTTCAGGGGCTTCTCTACCCGCTGGAGGAGCTATCAGCTGGGTGAGTGCAGAGTTAAAATCACAACAGGATTATGGGTGACACACAAGTGAAAAAGTACAATTTTTAAAAATGGGCGTCTCCCGGCTTCCGCCTCAGGAGATTAGCAGTTTCTGGCTTGTTGTCGCTGATAGCAGCGCTTAAATAGTGTGGCGGGTGGGCGTGGCCTCAATGTGGGCGTGGCCTCACTTCCTCGCCGGGAATGGCGGTGCAATGCCGATTTTTCGATCGTTTGGGTCGGTGCAGCGAAGGAGTCGCTGTTCAGGGGCTTCTCTACCCGCTGGAGGAGCTATCAGCTGGGTGAGTGCAGAGTTAAAATCACAACAGGATTATGGGTGACACACAAGTGAAAAAGTACAATTTTTAAAAATGGGCGTCTCCCGGCTTCCGCCTCAGGAGATTAGCAGTTTCTGGCTTGTTGTCGCTGATAGCAGCGCTTAAATAGTGTGGCGGGTGGGCGTGGCCTCAATGTGGGCGTGGCCTCACTTCCTCGCCGGGAATGGCGGTGCAATGCCGATTTTTCGATCGTTTGGGTCGGTGCAGCGAAGGAGTCGCTGTTCAGGGGCTTCTCTACCCGCTGGAGGAGCTATCAGCTGGGAGAGTGCAGAGTTAAAATCACAACAGGATTATGGGTGACACACAAGTGAAAAAGTACAATTTTAAAAAATGGGCGTCTCCCGGCTTAAGCCAGTTCCTTGTCCGGTAGTTGATCGAGATTAAAGATCAGAGAGCAGGACGTTGTAAAGTTTGGTATGCACACACACACCCCTTATCCTACTTCTCATCTGTTTCTGTTCCTTCTTTTATGGCCTATTTATGGTATGGGTTGTGGTCTTTTATTATGGGTTTGTCCGGCCTGTCTGAGAAAGAATGTTGGGCTTTCCCGTGTAATTGATGGTGGGCTGGATAACTGAAAAGTGGGTTTGCCATCATGCGATACCTTTTGCAATGTTACCTATGATTGGACAAACTGTAAATAGTGGGTTTTTGTCCGGAATGTGATTTTTAGCATAAAAGACGATGTCTCGCAATACGAAAATTGAGCAGTTTCTGACGAACCTACTTGTGTCGTACTTCGTAGATTTCTGTTCCTGGTTACAGCCAAAAAATTTGATCTTTGACGTCACCGAGAAGTATCCCGTGTCTCTGTATTCTAAGACTTTGGGCGTGCCCCTGGCGCCGCTGTGTTCTAAAACACGGTTCTTCAAGGGGGGGTGCACAGCATGCTGTGAATGCATCTTACCTTGTTTGTTGGCAGCTCTGGCTGAGCTGTCTGCATCGCCAACCCCACTCACACTCTCCGACTGGAGCGTGGACTCAATCAGGAGATCCAGAGCAGTTGGTGCAGGTGCTGTGTTCCTCCCTCCACCAGTTTTGATTGCCTGCTTCTGCCTCTCTGCCATCCTTGCCTTAGCAGTCTTCCTCAAATCGTACCATCTTTTCTTCAGGTCCTCAATGGAGCGCTGGGTGACTCCCATGGCATTGATTTTCTCCTCTATTGCAAGCCAGATCTGCCTTTTTTGAGACTCTGGCACGTGCAGGGACTGCTTTCCAAACAACTTATCATGATCCTTGGTAACATCTTCAATGAGGACCTCCAGCTCCCTCTCGCTGAATTTCTGTTTCCTTTTCCTTTCACCTCCCTCCTTCTCACTCTCCTGGTTTTCCATTCTGCTTGGTTTTTGATGCAAAATACAGCTGTGTTGCTCCTGGCTTCTCTTCTCTGCTACCTGCCACACAGTAAGCTCCAGGTTCAGTGCAGCTGCTTGGGTGTGGCCACTTCCTGTTTGGGAGGTAATGGGGATGCACAGGATTGGCTGATTTCACAATTACTGATTTTTTTAATTACCGATTCGGTATTTACCGAATCGGTATTGAGGATTCGGTATTAACGATTCGGTAGAAGGGGATTCGGTTTTTATTTTTTACCGATCCATTCCGAATCGCTATTGTTTAGGGATTAATAACGAATCGGTAATTTTTACCGATTCATTACGTACATCGGAAGTACAGAGTCCTTAATAACGAATCAGTAAAATTCGCTATTAAGGACTCTGTATTTCTGGATTACCTACATCTGGCACTAAGTGTAGTGTTTAGTTTCGATGGGGAAATTGTGTGATTGTGTACATAGGTGAGTCACGTATTGCCAATTTTGGACTAGCCTGTCAAGTAAGCTGCCAATGCCAGATGGGCAGGTTTGAAAGGGTAAGTATATGGTCCTTTCAAGTATGCTCATATTTTAGTGTCAGAGCGCCTGACTGCCCTGTCCAATAGGGCTGTTTGGAGAAGGTTCCTAAGTGGTTGGATAACCATGGGTGACTGGGTATTTGAGATGGGTGAGATGCAGTGGGAAGTGAAATGAATGAAATGAATGAAATGAAAATCTTTATTCGATTACTATGACCAAGTATCATAAAAGCACATAACAATAATATGTTAATATACACAGTTAGCACAATTAAAAAGAAATCATCTTATACAATAAAAAAAATTACTGCTTTTCTTTGTTAAAAATCTTTCCTCGTCATAATATTATAGATCTCCTACATTTAACCACATTTTTCAGAAAGTTTACCAAGCACCATATGACAAATTCATTATTTAAAAATTGTAATACTAAAAACGCTGGTCGACATTTTTTAAAATCTAATTTCTTTAAAATTGTTAACAGCCATTTTCTTCTTAGCAAGGTATAAAATTTACAGAAAAATACAGTGTGGATTGTGGACTGTTCTGAAATGTCGTCACATGGACATAGTTGCATCTCTCGCTTCCATTCCTTCGCTTTTGGGAAACTTATCAGACGATGGAAGATATCTAATCTAAATCTCGCTAATAACAATCTTTCGTATTGGCTGGGTACTAGTATGAGGTAGGGTTGCATGCAGTATGTGATCTTTGACAGTTGATGCTGCACTACGGTCGGCTTAACTAGTTCCATCGATAGCCGTCGTGATTCGAGTAGTGCCATACAGTTTCTTTTCAGCTCTTTCCTAGATTGGGCGAATTTTGCGAATCTCGCGTTCGCGAATTTTGCGGATTTGCAAACTCGCAATCCGCAAAATCCGCGAATTCTCGCGAATTTGCGGATTTTTTTTTTGTGTTCGCCCGGGTTTCTGCCAGTTCGCGAGGGTTTTGTACAATTTCGCAAAACGCGAACTTACATGTCGGGTCGCAAGTTTCGCGAACTTGTTGTTTCTACGTGTCCAGCCTGTTTGGGACACTCTTCTTCATCACTGCCACTCTCTGTCACCACTGCCACTCTCTGACTACTCATGCCACCCTCTGGCCCACCCATGCCACCCTCTGTTTCATCACAGCACCCTCTGGTTGTCCAGTCAGTGTACATTATTGTGGCAACGCAAGCACACCTTCTCTGCCTCAAGTGACCTGAATTAATTTGGGGCTGATTAATGTGTCACAGAATATTTTTTTAGCTGGCACCTGCTTCCTTAGTGCTTCCTGATTAGTGATCTTTTGCACTTGCTAAGTGCTTTCATTGTTGCAAAATTAGTTACAACACCTGCCCTGCCCTGCCCCAACTGACAATAATGAATTAGGGGCTGATTAATGGATTTGAACTTCCAGCCTGGCTCCTGCTTGTCTCCCTTAGCTGTAATTCAGGACCTTTGTGGCATATGTGTAACTATTCTGAGGTTCAGAGCAGGGTCACATAATAGTTGCAACTGGCAACTGAACTCTGGAGGGGCCCCTCAGGAAGCACCACAGGAAATGGCTACTAATGATGAGCCTGAACTTTTGAACCTGGTAAGTAGTTTCAGTTTTGCTAAGATCGTATTTCTGCAATTTTGCGCTTATTCGCGGGGCGCAAAGTTGTACTGGGAAGCCGCGAACTCACGCGAACAGTGCGAGCAAGCCATGAAATCCGCTGCTCGCGGATTTGCGGATTTTGCGGGAGATTCGCGAATCTCGCGGATTGCGAATTTACCGAAAATCCGCAAAATCCGCGAGCGAAACGGATTTTCCGCCCATGCTTATTATAACAATTAGGATAACCTAAATCATTCAGAAAATCCCGAACATATCTTAACCCCTTCAAATTCATTACATCTGCTATTCCCATTATATCCTTAAAAATATCTTGATTTCCATGGGTTTCCTCATTTATCCACAACCTGTGCCACAACATCACTGGCTCTGTTTTAATTATGTCTGTTAGAAATGGGACACCCAATTCTGCATGGCAGACATACATTGATGTACTGCTGGGGAGTGCCAGTATATATGTTAAGAATTGATTTTCTATCAACTGAAGCGGTTGAACATTACAGTGCCCCCATAATCCAGAGCCATACTTAGACGTAGATAAACATTTAGCTCTGTATATCTGTAACAATATTTGTGGGGGCCTTGTACCCAGTTTCTTCGAGTAGTTATATAGAGCAGCGATTGTTTTTAAAAAGGAGAGTCTTCTTGTTTGGACCGCTTGGACCCATGTAGAATTGTGGTCAAATAAAATACCTAGGTAGCTAAAAGTGTTAACACAATTGATTTTGTGGTTATCTATAAAGATATCTCTGCATTTTTTACTCCCTCTACCACACCTCATAATAAAAGTTTTTGATGTATTTACCCTTAATCCCAGCCCACGCATAAATACCACATAACCGTCTAATAGTCTTTGTAGCCCCACTTGAGTTCGGCACATTAAGACTGCGTCATCTGCGTACATTAAAGATGGAATGGCCCGACCATTAATTACTGGGAAGTCTTAACCTGATTGGAGGAAAGCTTTTTCTAAACTGTCTGTGTAAAGATTAAAAAAATAGGGGGCCAGCCTTGCCTGACCCCCTTCCTTAATGGAAAAATCTTGCACACTCTCCGTCTTTGCCATAACATACTTTAGCCTTTGCATTCTGGTACGTTTCGTTCAGAAAGTCCATGATGTTATCATTTACTCCTATTTCATGGAGGATCCCCCACAGCCTCTCAAGCACCACGCGGTTAAAGGCTGCGCTTAGGTCTACAAAGGCTAAAAATAGCCTTCCTTTCTTTAGGTTAACATACTTTCCGATTAAAATACTCAGATTTAGGCTTTGTTCTACGGTTCCCAAACCTTTATGGAAACCATATTGCAAATCTGACAGGATTCGATTTTCCTCACCCCACTCTTGTAGTCTTCCCAGATTAATACGCCCTATAATCTTTGCGGAAGAATCTAATAAAGATATTAGGCGATAACATGCAGGGTCATGTCTGTTACCCTTTTTAAATATTGGGACTAAGATTGATTCGGTCCAGGTCTCAATATGCTTTGAGGAGCAACTAGCCCGTAGTATTTGCGTCAGTATAGGGCCCCATAACTCTACATTTGCCCTATACAGATCTAGGGGGATCCCGTCAGGGCCTGGTGCCTTGCCCCCCTTGCTTGCCAGTATGGCCATGTTGACTTCTTCTAGACTAATTTGAAGGTTATTTATAGGTGCACGCTGTAAGGGGTTGGGCTTGTCCCCTTCTTTGTCTATAGTTTCTATCAAATTACCAGAATCGTGGTTATTAAAGATTATGGCAAAGTGATCTACCCATTGATCTTCTGTTATGGCTATTTCTATTTTGGGCGTGCCCACTGGGTCCAAAAAGGGTGCCCGGACAGCCCTCCAGAAAGTCGCCCCGTCCTTAGATTTAGCCGCTTCCTGTAGGGTCTGCCAGTGCTCCTCCTTGAGTTCCCTTTTGCGTTCTTTTACAGCATTTATATAGCCCTTCCTTGCCTCCCTCAATGTAATTGGATTCCTCGGGATGTTGTGGGTCTCTTTTTTCAGTTTCGAATATGCTTTAGTGCACTTTGAGTCAAACCAGCCTTTGGCTTTTTTCTCAGAGTTATTACTAGTTCTCCATAACACTTCATTTATTACTCTGGTAACCTCTTGGAATGATGCCAGGACTGACTCATTCGTTGCATTTTCCTTTAATATGGCTTCTATAGGTGAAATGCTTTTTACCACTACTTTTTGTGTTATTTCTGGTGGATCCACCAGCTGCCATTTTAATGCATATCCATTTTTTCTGATCATTGCCAATTGATCAAGGGAGTAGACGTTATTGAGATCATAGTTAGCTTTACTAGTCCGCAGGTTCAGCGATAAGCTTAAAGGGAAATGGTCACTCAAAGTAACATCTTGAGTAGCAAATTGAAATGTTTTTGACACCAAATTAGAAGAGAGTAAAATATAATCTATCACAGCAGAACACCCTCTCCCAGGAATGTACTTTTAAAAGGCGCTGAGTTTTTACTTAATTCATTTGCATAGCTTAAGTCAAGCTCACATGCCACTTCATTTAAAACATTCCCGTATTGAGTATATTCCAGCTATTTTATCTGACGGTGCATTGTTGTAAAAGTTTATGAGCATCAATCTTTGCTTGTTCCCCATACATATCTCCAGCAATTGAAAATTGACATCTTCAAGTTTCAATGTAATTTTCCCTATACTTAGCATGTTAGACACATAGATAGCGAGCCCACCCTTTGCCCTCCCATGTTTTCCTCCAACTGCGGGCATAAGATAAGAGCGATAACCACTCAGATGTGTGGGCTCTTTTAGCCTCGTTTCCTGCAAACATATAATTTGAAACCCATCTATAAATTTTCGCCACTCTGGGTTTTCTAACTTGGTTTTTAGGCCTGCCACATTCCAGAAAGTCACTTTTAGCAACTTCTTATGATCAGTGCATATTGCATCTAATGTGTCTGCCTCAACCACAGAGTTATTAACCTTAATTTCTAACGCAGAAGAACCGTCTGCCGGTATATCCGTTGAGGGCATGTTTAAACTTTGTGTTTGTGATACTCTTATTTTCTTCTAGTCAATCTTGATCTTCTCAACTATACAGACTTTCAAATCTATTTGTGGTTGTAATGTTGCAACGAGAAATTATCGGATAAGCCCAGTTCATAAATTCCCGCTCTTGGGGTGGTTTATAGAAATACCCAAGTGGGACCACATTTATGCCTCATGGATTTATCCGAAAGCTTCCAAGGCGTTCCAGTATTGTTTGTACCAAATGTGTTGAAGCAAAGGTTAGAACTATAAAATCCCCTTCTAGGTTTTTTGGAGTTTTCCCTACCCATGCTATTCTTCTCGCCATTTTGAATTCCAGAAACAGCGCTTTATCCAATCCTGTCCTTGTATTTAGCCAGTGTAAGAATTTATTTCTCAGGGTCTCCCAAGATTCTCTTTCTTGGCTAGTTAGCTGCAGGACGTTTGTTAGTATTATAGAATATGGAGTTGCTTCTGGAGGGAGTTCTAAGCGGTTTATATTTTTCCCATAATTAGTCTGTATTGGGCATGGTAGGGGTTGGCTAGCTCGGGGGTAATGTGTGGAAGCTTCTCTCAATTTGGAACTCGGCAGATTATGCCCATCATTTATTTGTCTCCTGACACGCTGTGGTGGGAAACTTTGGGATGTTGGCATTTTTTGTTCTTTAAAACCCGGGGGGTCATACTGGCTGTCATTTCCGGGATCAAGTCTTTCTCTTGTGTCTGCATTATTCTTATTTACTAAGGTGCTTGTTACTGGCAAACTCGTTTTTGCTATTTCATGCAATCTAGGTCTCCTTGTAGCCTCAATTTTACTATTCTCCTGGTCATTACATACTGTATTTTTCCCATGACTCCTCTCTAGGATTATTTCGATCTTTTTTAATCTTTCATCCATTTTACTCAGTGTTTCTTTGATTACCATTTGTAAATCCATTATTAGCGATGGAAATTCATTTGCCTCGCTATTATTCTGACTATAACATGGCTCCTTCTGCGTGGGTTTTTTCCCTGTCTGTCTTGTTTGGGGCTGATTTGTTGGCTTTTTTCTTTTCAATGCTTTCTTCTGTTGTTGAGGAGGTAATATTAGAATCTGGAAAATCCCCTTTTTCAGACCCATTCCCACCCTCAGGATTTTTCATACATTTGGAGGGCAGTTGATACCCTTCCTCGTCTTCATCACTAACCCACACTTGGTCTGTTAGTTGGACACAGCCATTTCTAGGCGGTGTTTTCGTTAAAGATTTCTCTACATGACCCATTTCAGCCGAGTACTTGATGGTTGTGTCTCTCCCCTGGCTTCTGCATTAAGTGTCTCTTCCACTGTGCTTATTTGCTTTTCAATTGTCCCCACGGCCCCCGTCAGATAGTTCACTAGAGTGTTAGCGCCCAGCAGGAGCAGGTGGGTGGTGGCAGGGTAGAGTAAGGGGGGCTGAAGTGCTCAAAAATATCCCCGTTATTACTGTAAAAGTTAACCAATATAGTTGCCTTTTCTCAGTGTAGGATGAAAACACTAGGTTTCTTTTCCTTTCTACCTCTTACTCAGTCAGGCTTGCAGAAGCTACCACTCGCAGTTGTCAAAGCCTCGATAGCCCCTCCTGGAGAGTTCAAAGAATTAGGGCGGTCAAGGGTGATACAATGTAGCAACACATTGTAAAAATTGCTATTCCTGTCACATCGAGCAGATGAGAAGTTAAATGCAGTTCATTTAAATAAAGGAATATCGACACACTGCTCTGTTTGGCGTGTTATTTGAAAATTTGTCTCCCTAATTAGTTCTTTTCAGAATATGCTGCAGGGTAACGCTGAAAGCAAACATCCAGACCAACAAACTCTGCGGAGCGGTTCCGTCACCAGCATGAGAGCGCCGCTCGGCCCCCCCTTCCCCTAGCGCTGCGGGGGAATTGCCGCCGCAGCGAAGGGGTTAAAGAAAACTACCACCGGTTGCACTTGGCCACAGCTGCAGTCCCTCCCCGCAAGGGTGTTGAACACGGAGCCCGGAAAATGCTTCCTGCTTCTCCGTTGGTAATCACCAAACTGCAGGAATCCTCCAGTGTCAACAATCAGCCTGTTCACGGTGGTCTGGCAGTGGGAAGTGTATTGTGGGTGTGTAAACGTGAGTCGATATGTAAAGGAAGAAATATGGGGCACGTTGACAGAATTTGGTGCATGTGGGTAAGTGAGTGTGCGTCAATAATGTGTAAAGGTGTAAGAAATTGTGTTGGTGGGCCAAAGCCTGTTGAATATTGGTCAATGTTTGAATAATCTAGCCAGGTCTGAAAGATAGACTGATGCAGTAGTTCTAATTTTAAGCTCCAAAGAATAAAAGACAAAGTGCACTGTAGGAAATAAGACTTCGCTTTGGAGATGTCCCCCCAATTTTTCCCTCGTTTTCAACAACTAGAAGCTGGTTTTCGACTCTGCCAGTGCATTGAAGTCTGCTAAACAGGCTGCAGTGCCATTGTTCCTTGTCTTAAAATATACACAGTTTAATTGTAACCCAACCTGCGAGGAATTATGCATCCCTGGAAGTCCCTGCTAAATGGTACCCATGGTACGGCTAGTATCTAGGGCATGGGCGCAGGTACTAAAGAGGGTCTCTAATGGCTGCAGTAGGTATTATGCCACCCCAAGGGACCCACACCCAAACTGCAAGCAGACTGCCATTGCAGGATGTGTGAAATAGTGCAAGCCATTCCAAAGTCATATCATCGCTCACCCCCGTTTGCAACGCCCAAGTACACTGCATGTACTATATGTAATTTACCCCTACAGCAGGCCTCTGAGCCCCAGGGCAGGATGTATTATAATACATGTGCTGGTGCATCTGCAGAAGTATATTTGCCCCTGTGATGTCTAGTTCAATTGTTCACATTGCAAGGTATTTACCGAATCGGTAAATAACGAATCCTGCAAGGGTGGAGGGGGTGTCACTTTGACACCCTCTAGCACCCCAAGTACAGGCTTGTGTGACATGTGGCACACATACATGCCTTAAGGGCATGTCTGTGTGTCACATGGCACAGGTGTACATGCACAGATGTGCTGTACACCTGAATTCGGTATTTTACCACCCAATTGGATTGGGTGGTAAAAAACCGAATTCTAAAGGCCTGTAGCACTGTTAACAGTGCTACCTACATCTGGAATTTACCGAATTGGTCAAATTACCGATTCGGTATTTTACAGAATCGGTAAATTTACCGATTCGGTAAATTTACCGAATCTGTAAAATAAAGGGCCCTACATCTCAAAATCCAGTTACCGCTCGATAACGGCCGAATTCGGCCGTTACCGACCGGTAATTGGCGACCTACATCTGGCCCTAAGTGTGCTGGCTGACTGGCATTGACTAACCTGCCACCAGAGATGAGTTTCTAACCCCTTGCAGGTGAGAGCCTGCACTCTCAGAGGCCAGGGACAATGCCTGTTTGGAGGAAGGTGGCCACACATCCTCCAGCAGGATGGCTAGTGAATTTAGCATATCAAATTAGAGGCTTCAAAGCCTTTGCCACCTTTGATATGCACCCCAGTCCTAGGGAATGCCACCCCCTGCCCTGAGGCCCATTTGGCCCCAGAGCAGGTGGAAGATTAGATAGTCAGAAGGTGTGTCCACTTATAGGCTAGGCACACCCCTAAGGTGGACCACCTGAAGTGGGCAGTGGAAGAAGGGTTTCACCATCTGTGTTTTGGGTGAAACTACAAACTCTGGGTCAGGATTATTCATGCTCCTCACAGGAAATGGTAATATAGGAGGTGTAGACACCCCAGGGGGAGGTAGCCCATTGCTACTGCGCTAGCCTACCCTAAATGCTCCTAAATTCAGTATTTAGGGGTCCTCTGACACCAGAGAGACAAATTCATCTTACTGGGAATAGAAAAAGTACAAAGACATGACACTGTTAGGACAGAAGACTTTCTCAGAAATCGGCGCCAATCCGCGCCTAGCTGCTGGTAACCTCGACAATTTCGAGACCGACTCGTCCAGAAGCTGCACATCATCCTCAAGCCCTTGGAGGACTGTCCAATGCTTCAACAACCTCACAGCATCTCCTTTGGGGTGAAGAAGTCATCCCCCTTTATCTACAGACACTGTCTGCACTTGTTCGATATTTCATTTTGCTGCCCATCAGGCCTGCCAAGGGAGCATCTCGTCTGGAGATCACCATGGTCTCAGGAGGCCAGCTCCACCTCTCCACTGAGTTTCGAGATGCCAGACCCTCCAGGAGTCCCCCAGCACCAATACCCTACGTACCGGAGCATTTATCACAACCAAGAGTGTCCAGCACTGCAAAAACTGACCTGATGATGAGGGATTTCAGTACCAATGAGGCTCACACTAGACTGACCCTGCTGCCCTCTTTTATTCCCCATTCCAGTCCACCAAGAAATGATGAGAGCTTTTAACTCAAGCAGCCACACTGGACAAAACACCTCTGCACCTGATCCCCCAGCCCGGATCCACAGAAACCGACTGCTTCCATTCGCCCCAGAGACCCTCAGGAGCTGAATTCCCTTTGGGTTCTGCCGGACTTGTCACCAAGTCCTCACTTGCAGACTTTTTGTTACAGGTATCCTTCCATTGACTTTAACGTGTCGCACCAAGGCTACCAACGCAACCAGCACCTCAGCACCCAGACAAACTGAACTACTGGTTAACTACCTTGGTCCCAAAGCACTTTAAATCCTAGAGGGCACCCTCAACAACCATTCACAAGTATATGAATGTGGTGTATGTTTCTACAATCGGATAACATTACCGCATTAGAGGCTCATACCTAAAAATCTGTTATTTGAGCATTTTACGGTTTTACTGTAAAATCCATATGTCTGAAAGTATTTAACAGATTCGGATGATCTTGGTGTCTAAAATTATATAAAAATCTGTACTAACTTTCTAAATTGGTCTCGAAATTCTTCTTACCTGTATGTCTCATTTATGACCTTTGTGTGCCCTGAAAATGCTTGATAAGAATTAGGGGTGGGCTTAAGTCGTGAAAGGGACTATCACGGAGAGGCACGGAGATTGAACCAATCTCCGTGCCTCTCCGCGATATTTCCATTTCGTGAGGCCGCCCACTGGCCCGCCATCCAGTATAAAGAGTAGAATAAAATAATATTGTAAGAGCATTGTATGGTTCCTAAACCACAGATAAATACATACATAAATAACAGAGGCTAAAAGTACTCAACTGGTGCTTCTAAAATACGCCTACCCCGATGTACCTAACCTAAGCTTAGTACGAGGAAAGAAGTAAGTGAGGTGTAGCATAAATGTAGTATTCTTTTGCCAAGAATCTGTCCAAGATTTCTCTTAGGTCTAATCAGCTCCTTACCTTAGTTTGGAATGAAGAAGGTCAGGCTCAGGACTCGATTTCCCAGCAACCCGCAAGGGTAGCCTGGAAACACTGGAGCTGGATTTCTCGGCAGGAGAAAAGACAGCGTCTCTCTCAGTGCATCTGCTAGAGGGTCCGCTTCCTTCGGCACTTGCTGTAGCAGGATGCGTCGGGCAAGTAGATAGTCGAACTGCTCCAAACCACCGTGTGTTTGCTAAGGCAAGTGTGGGCATATTTATACCTTGAAGTTGCCGAGTTTGACGTAAAGGTGGACATAATAACGTCATTAAAGTCTCTCGGTTCTTTGAAAATTCCATGAGTTCTTGGACAAGTCAGTTCTCGAGCAAGGAAAAATCCCTAGCTTGTGAAGCCAAGTTTTCCAAGAAATCGTTGTAGATTTTTGGAACTAGTGGAAGTAGCCCTGTCGTATTTGGACTGCATGAGCTATGTCTAAATATGGTTATGATTCTTATGCCTATATAAGGACGTAGTGATTTATACCTATATAAGGGTATAAATCAGGAAATTTACAATACTGTCCTAAAATGGTTTACAACAGCCCGCCTTATTAAATTAAATTAAAAGGCTAAATATAACTTTAAATCAAACTTACCTTATTGCGCCGCAATCTTCCCCATCACGGCTTCATCTTTGGAAACTGCGCACGCGCAGTCCTCGCCAGGAATGCGCATGCGCAGGCTCCCGCGCACGCGTAGTTTCCAAAGATGAAGCTGCGATGGGGAAGATTGCGGCGCAATAAGGTAAGTTTGATTTAAAGTTATATTTAGCCTTTTAATTTAATTTAATAAGGCGGGCTGGAGGCGGGAGGCAGGAGGGCGGGAAGGGGGAGGCGGCCAGGCGGCCAACTTCCGTTCCACCTGCGAATGGGTGGAAATTTGACCCGTTTTTCCGCATTCGTTGCGGAAAGTGTAAGTTTCCGCCCATTCAGTGGGCGGAACGGAAATGTCCGCCCACCCTTAATAAGATTCAAAAGGAGAGGGAGGAAAGGTACTGGAGCCAGTTTACTTCCCCTGGTATATATGTTTTATCAAAGAGAACTAGCTCTCGAGTGGGTCCTCCTAGCATATGTTTGTTTTGGAAAGGAAACACATTATGTTTATAGTAAGGCCCTCACTCACGAACCTAGTTGGTGACAAGCTTCGTCATCGGGCCCCACCGAGGGCACCTTGGGTGTGCTACGACGCCTGGATACAGCGGAGCTGGTATTGTGCCGTGAGAGTGCAGTGAAAGGAAGTGAGTGAATGTTAAAAATGCTGTCCTAAGGGTCCCTGAGATAAAAAACTATTTTAATGCGTTGGCCCTTGGCAGTTAATAAAAACGAGTCGGATATTTAAGGAGATCCTAAGGTAACTCCAATATCCTAGTCGGTCAACATGTTTCAGCCATACTCTCTTAGTGGTATGGCGTTCTTCAGGACCTATTTGTAGTGCAAAGTGAGTGGTCTAAAAAACGTGTTATTAAAAGACCATATATGTGACACACGCGCTAAGGTGTGATATGTGGTAGAGGAGAATTTCCTCTAGTGGCGCTTTCCTGTGGGGAAGGAAAGGACAAACAAAGATACAGAGAAACATTTAACATACTGGTAGTTGTTTCAGGAGTGGAGTGTCCGTGCTCTTATGCGGTCAAAGGCACAGTGAGGACGGGGTGTGGCGTAATAAGTTGTATTAGACGTCTGGTAATATATGCTGTACCGAGTGGTAATCAAGATGTGCTTATGTGGTGCATCGTGTAACTTGAAAACGAAAAGCAAAAAAAGCAAAGTATCTTACTCAGACTCTGACTCCGGAAAGCGCTCCATGAGTTCCAAGTGGGGGCTCGACCTGTAGTCACACTCTATATGACAAAAATTAAAAGAGCAGACAAAAGCGATTTAAAATGTACCCGCATGCATGGCTCTGAGAGAATGCCAGCAGTGAGGTGGAGAAGCAGTGTTAAATCATACCCCCCTTAGGATGTTCTCACTTACTTCATCAAGGTCTAGGACCCTTCTCAGTACCTGCTTCAGTCGCCATGGAGCTCCGTGGTAGAATGAGTGGAGCTGTGCGGTGGTTTAAATACTCTGCTGGTTCCAACAGGTGTCAGCGAGTTTGGTAAATTGGGAACCGCTGTGACTGGTTCAATGGGTTTCAGGTGCTAGTTTAAGATGTCTTCTGATGAGTCTGCAGGAGAGAATAGGCATTGAAAAGAATCACGCCTGTGGGAGTGTGGACATAGAGAAAAGACACGCCCCTGTGGGAGTGTCGAGTGCTTGTGTGTGCAGAAAAAATTAAATGTACTAAACTAAAGTTTAACTCATAAAAATACCCAGAGGCACTGCTAAATTCAGCAGGTGTTGTTATTCTCAATTCAAGTGTGCCTACTTATTGTGGCTTAAAAAATCTGAGAATTTTTTGTGTTAATTTGGAAACATATCACAAAAGAGAAGAAACGTTGAGTGTAGTGTAGGTATACATTTGGATTCGCACCCTTTGTGTGAAAAAAGGATGTTTGTTTTATTAGGTCAAGTGGGGCTCTTGACACTATGGTGGTTAAGTAATTTCGCATTTTGCGGTGGCCTGTTTAGAAGTTAAAACAGGGAGTGTTGCTCACACTGAGGTGATTATATGATGTCCAGGTTAGCCTTTTTGTAAAGCAGAAAGATTTTACGCATGGTGCTGTGGTTCAAGTTGGATTCAGGCTATTCCAGGTTATGTTGTCATTTAATCCTGTAAAGTTTGTGGAAAGGCGAGAGATCCAATGTTGCTCCTTAATTAGGAGGATCCTGTCATTTGAAAGGGTCTGGCTGTTGATATGTTCTATTACAGTCCAGTTTAGGTAATTTGGGGTGTGGTTTGCTTGGATGAAGTTGTTTGTCAGTTTACTTATGTTTTTTCTATACCATATGGTGCTGCAATGTTGCACAATTCGGGTTCTGACTTTGCGACTCGTCATGCCTACATAACGTAGGCGTCATGTGCAGGTGATCAAATAGATGACATCATTGGAGTTGCAGTTAGTGTGGTGGAGCTGTTGCCTCATTTTTGCTGTCTCCAGACTTAAGCTTTTTGTTGCTTTTGTAAGGTGGCAGACACTGCAGTCACCGCAGGGGTAGTGACCTTCAATAATGGGGAACCCCCATGAATTAAGTGCAGTGTTAGGTACTGGAGTTCTGGGTATAGGTGGCCTGGTGGAGACCAGGCGGTCTCGAAGGCTACCCGCTTTTTTGTATGCCAAAATGGGCGTTCCCATTTCAGGGTGCCACTATTTATTATGTGCCAGTTCTTGTTAAGTATCTTGGCTACTTGATTAGAGGCCTCATTGTAGGTGGTGACGCAGGTCAAACGTGTCATGGTGTTGTCTCGTGTAGTGTCCTGTAGGAGAGTGTCCCTTTGTTGGTTGCAGGCCCTTTTCTTGGTGGTACTGATTATCTTCTCCGGGTACCTGCGTGCTTGTAGTTTATCCGCTAGTTCAGAGGATTGCAGTTTGTAGTCTCTGGTGAGACTGCAGTCACGACGTATCCGTAGAAATTGGCCGTAAATCAGGTTTTCTCTGAGGGGCCTCGGGTGGAAGCTACCGAACTGCAGTAAGGAATTACATGATGTAAGTTTGTGATATGTGGTAGTCTGTAGTTTGCCCTCTGCTGTCTCGATGTTTTGGTCCAGTAAGGCTATCTTGGAGTTGCTAGCACTACTGGTGAACCGTAAGAAGGGATCCCTCTGGTTAACCTTCAAAAGAAGAGAGTTTCCCAGAGAACCAGAAAGGACTGGGTGTCAGACAGTATCAAAAGAAATTCCTTTCTGTGTCATTAACTTTCACTTTATGACCAACTGGCCTACACACTAATCTTACTTTACTAGTATACTGATACTATCCCTCTGGTTAAGCCACGTCAGGAAATTGTCAAGGGTGTTGATCGGCCCTGTCCATATCATGAGGATATTGTCAATATAGCGTCACCAAAATTGGATGTTGGTGCTGTATGGGTTGGTAGCTGCCAGGATGCGTTGTTTCTCAAACTGATATACGTAGAGGCCAGCTACACTGGGGGCAAAAACACTGCCCATAGACGTCCCATTCATCTGCAGGTAGAACTCTCCTTCGAATTCGAAATAATTTTGTTTAAGTGCTAGGGTGACGCACTGCAGAATGAATTCCCTCAGTGTCGTATGCTCTCAGGTGGTTTCATAGAGCATATTCCTGAGCATTTGTAAGGTATCGTCCTGTGGAAGGCTCTTATATAAACTCTCAATTAGGCCTGGGGGGTAAATTCTGTTCCGCTCTCAGAATTTGCGGAATTTGGGTAATATCGCATTCCGCTGAGGATGCGGAATTGCCAAAAATTCAGCGATCTGCAGCTTCTTGTATTTCTTGCTTGTTCGCTCTTTCATAATGCGTGTTGGTGAGATATTTCTCCCCTAGCACGCAAACAGCATTCGCTAACAGGAAAAAAGTATTGCAAACGGACGGAACAAGCAATTCTGCGTGTTTGCAGAACTTTTGCGTGCTCATGGAGATTTTTTACCGTTTCGCAGAGCTTTGCGTAGCACGACTATGCAAATTCTGCCCACCCCTACTCTCGATATCCAAACCTACGAGGAGTTGGACAGTTGGACAGTAGGGTCAAAATCAGCCCAAAATGCTTAGCACACCTCTCTGATCAGCCTAAGCTGCTCGACCACACTACCACAAATAAAGCAATTGTGATTAATAAAGTAAGCCCATTAAACCAATATGGAATTTTTGCATAGTGTGCACCCACATTGAACCATTACATAAAAAGCCAACTTCCTGCAATCACTTGCTGTGCTTCAAATATGTGACTAAGGAACAAAAACAGCCACCTGAAAAGATTGGTCCCACTTACTATGCTTGCTAGAAGAGTGCAATCTTTTGTATGCATTTATGCCCCACAACCTTTTGCACTCACCAAGCGTCACTGTATTACAGGCAGCACTAACATAGCTCAGACATGCCACATAGGCAGTAAGACCAGACACAAACTAAAATTAACTTCCGGGCATCTCGTTGATCTAAGAGATTCGTAATCAAAGGGTGGAATCTCACTGGTCACTTCTCTTCCACTGTAAAACCAAACACAAACACTCACTTCAATGAATAATGAATACAGTCATGGTGCCCTCACCACCATTTTTCTATGGGTGGTCATCTTTCTTGGTCATTTCTACAGCACATCTTTGCTGGTTGAAAGAAATTGTGTTTTTTACACTGTTTATTCCGTAGGTTTTTAATTTTGCATTATTTAAATAGGAATGATTTTTCTGATCGCCCATCTGCACAAGAGGTGCCATCAATGGATTCAAGCTAGCCTGGCTGATGAAGGGTGATGCCCTGAATCCAGTCCTAGGATGCTTGTTTCCTGTCCAGGGAGGAACAGGGTCAAGACTAATTTGCGTATGACTGGGTCCAAACTGGAGAGGTGTGGTGAGCAAAAGAACGAATAATGGATTAAACCCAGATCCTTGTGACTGGGGGTGAATATTTGCATTGTCCAGCATTCTGTCCATCAACTGTTTCTTTCGCATATGTTGCCCTAAGTGGGAAGGGTATGCCCAGTCGTGGGTCCCGTGCTCACTACATCACTGGATTCAAGTTAGCCTGGCTGATGAAGGGTGCTGCCCTGAAACAGGTCCCAGGATACTTGTTTCCGGTCCAGGGAGGACCTGGCTTGGCAATTCAGGCTGGACTGCTCCCACAAGGAACAGGGTCAAGACTGATTTGCATATGGCTTGGTCCAAACTGGGCTGGTGTGGTGTGGTGAGCAAAAGAATGATTAGTTAAACCCAGATCTGTGGGATTGGGGGCGAATGTTTGCATTGTCCAGCATTCTGTCTATCAACTGATTCTTTTGCATCAATGGATTTTTTTACATCAACCATTGGCACAGGTTACCATCCAAAACCCTCTTTAAAGAAGAAGCCAAGCAAGAATACTTTATTTCCCATTACCCATCTGCATAGGAAGTGACATGTGTACAGCAAGTGATATCACTGGTTTCCCTTAATAGCACCCTGCTTTCCTCCCCCTTCCCAAGACATAATTATTGGCGCAAGCAGCACGTACGCACTACGGATACACACAGCAAGCACACTCAAGGCAAGAAACCCTGGTTTTCCCCTTTCCCACTGCTCCCCTGCCACGCTCCTCTGTGCTCTTAACCCCCACCACTACTCGCTGTACTGTTGCCACACTGCATCACACAACACAGAAGCAACACAGAAGGAGCATTCACAGGTGTCTTCTGTAAGTTCTCATGCACTCTCCCAAACCCTACACCCACCACAGCCACCCCAATAGCACCCAACACCCCACTTTCTAACACAAACCATCCACCCACTCACACTCAGCACAAGCCCAGAGGGGAAGTTGCCAACATATTCGAAGGACAAGGACACCGTCAACAGGTACATGGAATATCTCATGTTCAAGATAAGATAAGATAAGATAAGATAAGCCAAGTTTCCTTGGGTGGAACCCTCATATACAGACCACCAGTTTTGTCAGGAACATCGTGGATTTTGTCTCACCCTCATCAGCAACGCCAGTACCTTCACCCTACTGGGAGACCTTAAGTTTCATCCAGAAGACAGCACCGCCCCAAACTCTACGGCCCTTCTAGAAAACCTCTGAAACCTTGGCCTCTCCAGCACATTATCAAACCTGCCTACACCACCTATTGGACTTGATTTTCTTCTCAATCAGCAACATGACAGTCGACAAGCCAGAAACTATAACATAGCCTTGAGTTAATGTTTAACTAAGAACTGTAGTAAGTAAGTGTTGCGTTTTCCTTTTAAAGTTAAAAGGAAAGGCTTTGTTTATTTTACATTATTATCAGGATGAAGGTCGGGGTCGCATAGCCTGATAATGTGCAGTGCTCCACTCAGATTTATGACCCATGTGGGTCACAGAGGTTCACAATGGAGGCACTGAGTTATTTAATTCAAATAAATGTTGTTCTCAACTCAGTATTGGAGCATGAAAACAAAATTATATTTCTGAATGCTTTTAATTGAGACAACATTAAAATTAAGTATTAACTTAATGATTAAGTAAACTCTTCATTTTAATTTTCTCCCTTTTGTAAATTGTCACATTTACAAACAGCAGGCATATTGCTCACAGTGGCTGGTAGACACAGTGACATATTTATGACTGAAAAATACAGTTATTTTCTTTAAAATGGGAGAAATTTGAAGTGGAGAAAAATGCTTCTCTAACACGTCTTAATGTTTTTCTCTACTTTAAATTAAACCAATTAAGTCATAATGTTTTATGAAGTATGTTTCTTCTGTTTGAATTCCTCACATTTAGAGAAATTACTGTATTTTCCTGTTATAAATGTGGCACCTTGTCTACAGGCCACTGGAAGACAGACGCCTGTTGTATTTAAAGACACACTGACATGGGAAAAATTAAAATGATTACTTTTATTTAATGCATATAATATGAACATAAAGTTAACTCTTCGGTTGAATTTTCTCCCATTTCAAAGTGCCACATTTGCACTCAGCTGGCATCTTTCTCCCAGTGCCTTGTAGACATGCTACCACAGTTGTTACAGAAAAATACAGCAATTTTTTCAAATGGGAGACATTTAAAGTAACGAAAATGTTCCATTAAGTGTAGGAAAATGTTCCTTATTCTGAACAGTTTTTCAGAACATTTTTCTGCAATTTAAATTTCTCCTATTTAAAAAAAATTATTGTATGTTTGTATTGTACATGTAACAGTGCTACATATGGTGAACAGTATGTCCTGTGCCACAAATACACATGACACAGGCTCTCAGTCATCCATACACATATACCACATTCATTCACACACATGTTCATATATTCCCACAGACCATGCCCTCACTAACGCACATGGCAGCCCTATCATAGTACCCCTAGTCACTGTATTTTATTCAAACCATAGTATTGGGCTCCATGGACATTAGGTTTGAAGTCAATGAAGCTGGGCAAGGGGGTGTCTGGTAACAATGCACAAGTTACTTGGTCTTCAGTAGCTCACAACGATTTTCACTGATGAGAAGTAGTTCTCATTACAGAAAAGGTTAGTGACCCCTGACCAAGACAGACCACGCCCTTAACAGTTTTAGCATATACATCCTGCATCACCACTAACCTACTACCACCGGAGCTGCGCTGCACATCTGGAAAAGCTTCAAGAAGAGTAGTGGGCCTCTGTCCTCTCTCTGCACCAGCCCGAGCACACCAGCAACTTGCAAAAGCTATCAAAAACCTCAGCAACTCGATTACCACATGTGCCAACACCCTGACTCCTTTCAAGTGCAACCCAATGGCAGAGTCCAACCACAGGCCAGCTGGTACACCGAGTAACTAATGCTAACGAAATACACTGCGAGAAACTGGAGCATAAATGGAGAACAAGTCAAAACACTGCATATAAAGGAATCTTAAAATCATCCCTAAGACACTATCACCAACAAATACGGAACACCAATCGCACAGATCTTGCAGTTGGCATCGACTTTAGCACTAACAGCAGCAAGCAAATCTTCGCCATCATCAACGATTTCACCATGCCTCATTCCGCCTTCAGCAACATCAGACTAGTCACAAGACTGTGACAACAAGCTCTCTGAATTTTTCTATAACAAAATCACCCCCCATTACAGCAACTTCGACACTCAACCAGACCTCGTTATCGCCACAACTCCATTTCCCATCCGGGCTGAATAATCAACCCTGACCTCATGGTACACTGCCACCACCGTTAAACTCACTACTATGAAGAACATCCACTCAGGGGCTCCATGTGACCCTTGCCCCCATCATTCTTTTTCCAAAGGACTACCACTGATCAGCAAAGCACTAATACCTATTGTCAACACCTTCATTGACTCAGCCACATTCCAGCAAACCTGGAAACACGCCACCATGCAGCCAGGCTTTCCATCTCCCCCTGCCCATACCTGGCCAAGACCTCAGCTGATGCCTCACCAACAAAGTCAACAGCCACTTGCACCTCAAAGTAACACAGTCCGGATTCAGCCCCAACCACAGTACAGAAATAGCACTCATTGCAACCACAGAGGACATCAGCATGACCCTTGACAGAGGGGACACAACAGCCCTCATTCTCATGGACCTCTGCAACATTTGATACTGTCTCACACTGCATCCTCATCAGGCTTCTTCACGAGATTGAAATGCATCCAAGAACCCGTTCTCAGGTGGATCTACTCCTTATTAACAGATACAACACAAGCTGTCAGCCTGGCACCTTACTCTTTGAGGCCCGAAAACCTACGGGCAGAGTGCCCCAAGGTTCATCACTCAGCTCTACCTTTGTCAACATATACATGATTCCTCCAGCTAACGTCACCCCCCAAATGTCAAGAATATCTCTCCTATGCAGACAACATGCAAATCGTATTCTCTCTCTTTGACAAGACCCCCAGCAAAAGAAACAAGTTCACCGCTGGCATTACTGAAGTCGCCAACTGTCTCATGCTCAACACTGGCAAGACAGAAGTAGTGATCTTAAGCAAGAACACCTCACTATGGGCCTTCAACTGGTGGCCGGCTGAACTCAGACCCACACCCACCCTTGCCAGGAACCTCAGTATAATCATTAACTGCAAACTGGACATGACCGCACAAGTCAACGCCATCCCTGCATCCTGCTTCCACACCCTGAAGATGTTGAGGAGAAGCTTCAAATGGCTCCCAAGCAGCACTTGAAAAACCACCGCTCACACTCTAGTCACCAACAAGTTGGTCTATGGGAATACCCTTTACACTGGCATCACCAAGAAACTCAACAGTATACTACAAACCATCCAGAACTCGACTGCCAGACTCATCAATAACCTCTCAAAGATAACTCACATCCCACCACACCTCAGGCAGCTCCACTGGCTACCGATACACAAATGCACTCATTTCAATCTCCTCACACACATTCAAGGCATTGCACAGCTTAGTTCACACCTACCTGGGCAGTTGCATCTCCTTCCATCAATCACCCAGACACCTCCACTCCGCAGGACTCCTACTCATACTCATCCCATGCATTCATAGAATCAGATAAGGAGGACAGGCGTATGCTTACATCACTCCTAAATCATGGAACGGCCTCCCCATCTACAACAGGGCCCCCTTCTCTCTTCTTGAATTCCGCAATAATCTGAAGATCTCGTTTTTCAATTAACCAACCAACCATAGGTGGGGCTAGGAACAGACACCTGCTCAGCACCAGGATGCCCTCTTGGGTGGCAATGTGTTTTACAAATACACATAACATAACAACATGCACTGAAAGCATTAATAATCAAACCAAATTTGATAACGCCCAAAGTTGCCCTGTTCATGGTACCTGCATTGGGAACAGCCCATATCGCCATACATTGCATCTTCCCTCTGTGGCCTCTAGGCAATAGGCACACTACCTACAACCTGAGCCTTAGACCTGGTCTCCAGTTTCATCTTCATTACACATTGGGCACTGACATTGACCTTAGCCCATTGCAGCCTGTACCTGTACTGTCAGTACCCAAGTGGCATGGTTCGCGGACATTGATGGCATACCCTGTGCACAGCATGTACCTTTTTTGGGCTTTTTAAAGGTCCAGAAAGCAAATCTCTTTTTGTAACTCCCAAATATTTAGTTTAACTGCAATCTGTACAAAATGATCCAATAAAAACTGCCCGGGATCAAAGACATTCCAGGCTCATATGTAGGCACATGTATACGTTTATTTGCAGTTTTATACAAATTAATCAAGCTAGCCAAAGTTAATAGTGATAAATCAAAGCTCTTCAGCCGGAAAGTCCAACCTAACCAACGTTAGAGTTGTATTCACTGTAATGTAATGTGTAGTACCTAAGCCCTGGGTACCAAAGAAGTGTGATATCATATTTTAGCACAGTGTTATGTACCTTAATAATATTAATTGTATCACGTTTAAAAGGGTGCAAACCTGAGTTTGTTTAGCCATAAATTCAACATGTTTTATACAGGTTACTAGTGGTTCATTTGTGCTGGTGTTTACCAGAGTTGAGCAGGGGCACTTATTTCTAAACACAGCCACTTACTTATGAAAGTCTACCGCCAGGTGGTGCTGCCTGACTATTTTTTAACAGAGCAGAGCATTAAACACTTTAAACTTCTTTGAAAAAAACAGAAAGTCAGTTCCATGATTACAGCGTAAGGTGATCTTAAACAGTACAAAATGTCCCACTCGTAGGGTATGATAGGTAGAGCTGACACTGGCATACATACACATACACATTTTTCCTGTCTCCAGACTTAAGATTTTTGTTGCTTTTGTAAGGTGGCAGACACTGCAGTCACCACAGGGGTAGTGACCTTCAATGCTGGGGAACCCCCATGCATTAAGTACAGTGTTAGGTGCTGGAGTTCTGGGTATAGGTGGTCTGGTGGAGACCAGGCGGTCTCGAAGGCTACCTGCTTTTTTGTATGCCAAAAGTGGGCGTTCCCATTTCATGGTGCCACTATTTATTATGTGCCAGTTCTTGTTAAGTATCTTGGCTACTTGATTAGAGGCCACATTGTAGGTGGTGACGCAGGTCAAACGTGTCATGGTGTTGTCTCGTGTGGTGTCCTGTAGGAGGGTGCTCCTCTGTTGGTTGCGGGCCCTTTTCTTGGTGGTACTGATTATCTTCTCCGGGTACCTGCGTGCTTGTAGTTTATCCACTAGTTCAGAGGATTGCAGTTTGTAGTCTCTGGTGAGACTACAGTCACGGCGTATCCGTAGAAATTGGCCGTAAGGCAGGTTTTCTCTGAGGGGCCTCGGGTGGAAGCTACCGAACTGCAGTAAATACTTACATGATGTAGGTTTGTGATATGTGGTAGTCTGTAGTTTGCCCTCTGTTGTCTCGATGTTTCGGTCCAGGAAGGCTATCTTGGAGTTGCTAGCACTACTGGTGAACCATAGGAAGGGATCCCTCTGGTTAAGCCACTTCAGGAAATTGTTGAGGGCGTTGATCGGCCCTGTCCATATCATGAGGATATTGTCAATGTAGCGTCACCAAACTTGGATGTTGGTGTTGTATGGGTTGGTAGCTGCCAGGATGTGTTGTTTCTCAAACTGATATACATAGAGGCCAGCTACGCTAGGGGCAAAAACACTGCCCATAGACGTCCCGTTCATCTGCAGGTAGAACTCTCCTTCGAATTCGAAATAATTTTGTTTAAGTGCTAGGGTGACGCACTGCAGAATGAATTCCCTTAGTGTCGTATGCTCCCAGGTGGTTTCATAGAGCATATTCCTGAGCATTTGTAAGGTATCGTCCTGTGGAAGGCTCTTATATAAACTCTTGATTAGGCCTGGGGGGTAAATTCTGTTCCGCTCTCAGAATTTGCGGAATTTGGGTAAAATCGCATTCCGCGGAGAACACGGAATTGCCAAAAATTCCGCGATCTGCGACTTCGTGTATTTCTTGCTTGTTCGCTCTTTCATAATGCGTGTTGGTGAGATATTTCTACCCTAGCACGCAAACAGCATTCGCTAACAGGAAAAAAGTATTGCGAACGGACGGAACAAGCAATTCTGCGTATTTGCAGAACTTTTGCGTGCTCATGGAGATTTTGTACCGTTTCGCTGAGCTTTGCGTAGCACAACTACGCCAATTCTACCCAACCCTACTCTCGATATCCAAACCTACGAGGAGTTGGACAGTAGGGTCAAAATCAGCCCAAAATGCTTAGTACACCTCTCTGATCAGCCTAAGCTGCTCGACCACACTACCACAAATAAAGCACTTGTGATTAATAAAGTAAGCCCATTAAACCAATATGGAATTTTTGCATGATGCGCACCTACATTGAACCATTACATAAAAAGCCAACTTCCTGCAATCACCTGCTGTGCTTCAAATATGTGACTAAGGGAACAAAAACAGCCACCTCTGAAAAGATTGGTCCCAGTTACTATGCTTTCTAGAAGAGTGCAATCTTTTTTATGCATTTATGCCCCACAACCTTTTGCACTCACCAAGCGTCACTGTATTACAAGCAGCACTAATATAGCTCAGGCATGCCACATAGTCAGCAAGACCAGACACAAACTAACATTAACTTCCGGGCATCTCGTTGATCTAAGAGATTCGTAATCAAAGGGTGGAATCACACTGGTCACGCCTCTTCCACTGTAAAACCAAACACAAACACTCACTTCAATGAATAATGAATACAGTCATGGTGCCCTCACCACCATTTTTCTATAGGTGCCCATCTTTCTTGGTCATTTCTACAGCACATCTTCGCTGGTTGAAAGAAATTGTGTTTTTTACACTGTTTATTCCGTAGGTTTTTAATTTTGCATTATTTAAATAGGAATGATTTTTCTGATCGCCCATCTTCACAAGAAGTGCCATCAATGGATTCAAGCTAGCCTGGCTGAGGAAGGGTGATTCCTTGAATCCAGTCCCAGGATGCTTGTTTCCTGTCCAGGGAGAAACAGGGTCAAGACTGATTTGCGTATGACTGGGTCCAAACTGGGGAGGTGTGGTGAGCAAAAGAATGAATAATGGATTAAACCCAGATCCTTGTGACTGGGGGTGAATGTTTGCATTGTCCAGCATTCTGTCTATCAACTGTTTCTTTCGCATATGTTGCCCTAAGTGGGAAGGGTATGCCCAGTTGTGGGTCCCGTGCTCACTACACCACTGGATTCAAGTTAGCCAGGCTGATGAAGGGTGATGCCCTGAAACAGGTTCCAGGATACTTGTTTCCGGTCCAGGGAGGACCTGGCTTGGCAATTCGGGCTGGACTGCTCCCACAAGGAACAGGGTCAAGACTGATTTGCACATGGCTTGGTCCAAACTGGGCTGGGGTGGTGTGGTGAGCAAAATAATGATTAGTTAAACCCAGATCTTTGGGATTGGGGGTGAATGTTTGCATTGTCCAGCATTCCGTCCATCAACTGATTCTTTTGCATCAATGGCACAGGTTACCATCCAAAACCCTCTTTAAAGAAGAAGCCAAGCAAGAATACTTTATTTTCCATTAGCCATCTGCATAGGAAGTGCCACGTGTACAGCAAGTGATATCACTGGTTTCCCTTAATGGCACCCTGCATTCCTCCCCCTCCCAAGACATAATTATTGGCGCAAGCAGCACGCACGCACTACGGATGCACACAGCAAGCACACTCACGGCAAGAAACCCTGGTTTTCCCCTTTCCCACTGCTCCCCTGCCACGCTCCTCTGTGCTCTTAACCCTGCCACTACTCGCTGTACTGTTGCCACACTGCATCACACAACACAGAAGCAACACAGAAGGAGCATTCACAGGTGTCTTCTGTAAGTTCTCATGCACTCTCCAAAACCCTACACCCACACAGCCACCCCAATAGTACCCAACACCCCACTTGCTAACACAAACCATCCACCCACTCACACTCAGCACAAGCCCAGAGGTGATGTCGCCAACATATTCGAAGGACAAGGACACCACCACCATGTACATGGAATATCTCATGTTCAAGATAAGATAAGATAAGCCAACTTTTCCTTGGGTGGAACCCTCATATACAGACCACCAGTTTTGTCAGGGACATCATGGACTTTATCTCACCCTCATCAGCAACGCCAGCACCTTCACCCTACTCAGAGACCTTAAGTTTCATCCAGAAGACCGCACCGATCCAACTCTACGGCCCTTCTAGAAAACCTCTGAAACCTTGGCCTCCCCAGCACCCTATCAAACCTGCCTACACCACCTATTGGACTTGATTTTCTGCTCAATCAGCAACATGACAGTCGACAAGCCAGAAACTATAATATAGCCTTGAGTTAATGTTTAACTAAGAACTGTAGTAAGTAAGTGTTACGTTTTCCTTTTAAAGTTAAAAGGAAAGGCTTTGTTTATTTTACATTATTATCAGGATGAAGGTCGGGTCGCATAGCCTGATAATGTGCAGTGCTCCACTCAGACTTATGACCCATGTGGGTCACAGAGGTTCACAATGGAGGCACTGAGTTATTTAATTCAAATAAATGTTGTTCTCAACTCAATATTGGAGCATGAAAACAAAATTATATTTCTGAATGCTTTTAATTGGGACAACATTAAAATTAAGTATTAACCTAATGATTAAGTAAACTCTTCATTTTAATTTTCTCCCTTTTGTAAATTGTCACATTTACAGACAGCAGGCATATTGCTCCCAGTGGCTGGTAGACACAGTGACATATTTATAACTGAAAAATACAGTTATTTTCTTTTAAATGGGAGAAATTTGAAGTGGAGAAAAATGCTTCTCAAACATGTCTTAATGTTTTTCTCTACTTTAAATTAAACCAATTAAGTCATAATGTTTTATGAAGTATGTTTCTTCAGGTTGAATTCCTCACATTTAGACAAATTACTGTATTTTCCTGTTATAAATGTGGCACCTTGTCTACAGGCCACTGGAAGACAGATGCCTGTTGTATTTAAAGACACATTGACATGGGATAAAATTAAAATGATGACTTTTATTTAATGCATATAATATGAACATAAAGTTAACTCTTCAGTTGAATTTTCTCCCATTTCAAACTGTCACATTTGCACTCAGCCGGCATCTTTCTCCCAGTGGCTTGTAGACATGCTCCCACAGTTGTAACAGAAAAATACAGCCATTTTTTCAAATGAGAGACATCTAAAGTAACTAAAATGTTCCATTAAGTGTAGAAAAATGTTCCTTATTCTGAACAGTTTTGCAGAACATTTTTCTGTAATTTAAATTTCTCCTATTTAAAAAAAAATTATTGTATGTTTGTATTGTACATGTAACGGGGCTACATATGGTGAACAGTATGTCCTGTGCCACAAATACACATGACACAGGCTCTCAGTCATCCATACACATATACCACATTCATTCACACACATTTTCATATATTCCCACATCCCATGTACTCACTAACGTACATGGCAGCCCTATCATAGTACCCCTAGTCACTGTATTTTATTCAAACCATAGTATTGGGCTCCATGGACATTAGGTTTGAAGTCAATGAAGCTGGGCAAGGGGGTGTCTGGTGACAATGCACAAGTTACTTGGATTTCAGTAGCTCACAACGATTTTCACTGATGAGAAGTAGATCTCATTACAGAAAAGGTTAGTGACCCCTGACCAAGACAGACCACGCCCATATCAGTTTTAGCATATACATCCTGCATCACCACAAACCTACCACCACCGGAGCTGCGCTGCACATCTGGAAAAGCTTCAAGAAGAGTAGTGGGCCTCTGTCCTCTCTCTGCACCAGCCCGAGCACACCAGCAACTTGCGAAAGCTATCAAGAACCTCAGCAACTCGATTACCACATGTGCCAACACCCTGACTCCTTTCAAGTGCAACCCAATGGCAGAGTCCAACCACAGGCCAGCTGGTACACCGAGTAACTAATGCTAACGAAATACACTGCGAGAAACTGGACCATAAATGGAGAACAAGTCAAACACTACGTATAAAAGAATCTTTAAATCATCCCTAAGACACTATTACCAACAAATACGGAACACCAATCGCACAGATCTTGCAGATGGCATAGACTTTAGCACTAACAGCAGTAAGCAAATCTTCACCATCATCAACGATTTCACCATGCCTCATTCCGCCTTCAGCAACATCAGACTAGTCACAAGACCGTGACAACAAGCTCTCTGAATTTTTCTATAACAAAATCACCCCTCATTACAGCAACTTCGACACTCAACCAGATCTCGTTATCGCCACAACTCCATTTCCCATCAGGGCTGAATAATCTACCCTGGCCTCATGGTACACTGTCACCACCGTTAAACTTACTACTATGAAGACCATCCACTCAGGGGCTCCATTCACCCTTGCCCCCATCATTCTTTTTCCAAAGGACTCCCACTGATCAGCAAAGCACTAATACCCATTGTTAACACCTTCATTGACTCAGCCACATTCCAGCAAACCTGGAAACACGCCACCATCATGCCCCTACTCAAAAAACCATATGTGTAAACAACAACCTAGGCAGACATAGTGCTTGTCAAATGAATATTATAAGGGCAAGGGACCATTCTCAGAAAATGAGGTTAAAACAATTTTTATTGGCAACACATCAATAATTCATATAAAACAGTTAAAAATAATTATCAAATGAAGACAAAATTAGTTAAAACAGTCCAGGGAAACCATAATTAAGTTGGCGACAAAAAATACAATCACTAATACACAAAAAACTGTTGAGATTGGGTTACACAATAAACAAAACAAATATACGTGGCACAGAAGTAGTTAATCTCGACGCGCGTTTCGGCGACCAGTGCTTTCTTCAGGACAAGCCACACAGTAATCTAAATAATAAGGAATATTGTATGTTAAAATCTAAAAATACATGATATAATGTGTTAGCCAAAGAGAGCAAATTATTAAAACATGTCAAATGACAAATTTCATTATATTTAATCCAAAGTTTTTTTAAAAGAAACATGTGTAACATAGAGTTGGTCCAAGGCCCATCTTCAGACAAGTCCATATCATTAACAAATACAAACATTCATATTACATTTCTGTGCTCATTTATCCATAGTCAGGTTAGCTTAAGGATATAGAGAAAGATCCCAAACAAAATATAAACACAATGTAGGGAATATGTCAATAGAGTATACAGATGGAAACCTCCTTTTCAAGGCATATATATAAAGATCTTTATAAAGGATATCGATATTGTATAAGTAGAATTGATCATTGGAGGGGTTTAGTGACTGACTCAACAATTGTGTTTCATTGGTCTATGTTAAAAAGTACTTACTTTAATCTCTATAGGATAACAGTTGCCAGATCCTATTACTTCCACTCAGGATGAAAGGTCGATGTTGATGAATAATATTTGCGATATAGACTCTTGTTTTCTATTCTGTTAACCCCTTCCATGCTCATGACGAACCCCAGCGTTCATGCACTACGGTGCTCGTGTGCTGATGACGGCTGGGGTTCGTCACGGCCCGCCCCTGTTCGTGCTGTTTACAGCACACCAGGGGAATCGCAGCCGCATGGAAGGGGTTAATAAGAAAATTGAAACGCTATCAATTTCTAAGGATAATTTAGCGACACAGATCGGGTATCATAATTCTGCCTATGTGTATATCTCCCTATTAGTCATTTGCCTACATAGATAAAGGGCATCTAATGAGCTTTTTATAAGCGCTGCTAACTAAAATAAAGTGACTTTTGTTAAAGATGGTGAAGATTACAAATTGGCAATAACTATCGATTCTTCAAAAGAAAAGATGCATTTACCAAGTTTCTGATTATCGATGTAATCACCTAAACAGGATAATGGTGGTAGTCGTATCCAACAGCCAGAATCTATAAGCAAAAATATCTCAAATTTAGAAATGAGCATCTCAAATATAATTTGTTTTTATATTCGACTGAAACTTGAGAATTCATATGACATACCTCAAAGAAATTGATGTTCCTTTCAGTACGGATACAGTCGAAAAATAAACTAAGGTCTGTATAGATTTTGTTTTAAAAGAATACTGCTCTGGTTGATTCATTGGCTGATGTAGCGATCTGAAAAACGGATTAACACGAACATGTCACTAAATTCAAAGGAAGCAAGTGTCAAATTACCTAATAATTCCTAAAAGAGTTCCTATGTTAAAAACAACGCAAAAGTGACTTGTGTAATCTCTATTTGGAGTCTTTTCCCTGATTAAAAGAGCAGAAAAACGTTGCCCCCGCTTTGTACTAGGTCGTAGCCTCGCTGTGCTGTTTTGGAAATAGAAAGAGGACACATAATTACTTAGTGCCCTCCATGATAGAACGGGATAAATCTAAAGAACATCTCATTGGTTAAACCTATCTAATCTCCCACTATCAAAGTTTTTTTTGTTCAAAGTACGGTTACGCAAACAAAGTGAAAGCAAATCAGTGTAATACTTCTGTTTTGCTCCATGGTCAAACGGAGTTAAAATAGACAAAACAGAGTTTAAATTGAAACTGCTCACTGGGAGAAGCCTATCTGTATTCACAGTAGTAAGTTAATTGTAAAGATACCTTAGTGCAATTATACAAGTAACATATTAACGTCCTAATTCTAAGCAGGAATTATTTTTGGCTTGCTTCAAAGTGAATAAGAGGTAGGAGGGGTATCAAGTCAAAATCAAGAATTAGTTAGAAAAAGAGAAACCAAATATAAATCTAAGGGATCCCTCAACTTCATTACATTAAAGAAGGATAGTTTGTAGACGTTCGGATTCACGGACGCGGAATTCCGTTCCCTACTAGGCCATGTAGTAGATAAGAATAGCACCACTGGTACCACACTTGGTGACAACAGTGAATGGCAAAACTTACTGAATCTAAGGAAAAAAGCAAAACGGATTGAGTCACACGCATATTATATGCGGGAATATCTGATAGCGGGAGTAATACCGTCCGGACTTAGAGTAAGGAACGCACCAGCACTGTTTATTGAGATACGTAAGTTCCTGGAGCGGTGGTCCTTAATATCCAACCGCTGCTCCAGGGACTGGATGTTGCTGATTATTGAAACAGCGAGGGAAATCTTGACATCTTTGAATGAAGAAATCCTAAAACTAGAAGAGAAACTCAACTCCTCTGATGCAGTTGAGGATGTTAAGAATAAACTCGACAAAATACAATCTGAAATTAAAGATTTTGAAACCTATCTAACAAACAAAAAAACTGAAAAAATCAGAAATGATGTGCGGTGGTTTTCCAAAGAGAAAATCTACGCTTATTTGAATACGAACTATTATCAGGGAGGTAACCCAGGTAACTTTACACCAAATTACAGTAACAGCTATAGGAAACACTATACGAACTTCTCTGACACTGGTTCCTCTGATTCAGATAATGATAACTACTCATACCCAGGCCCAGGAGCGGGGTGTTACAACGCCGGATCATTCAGATGCAGGCAGGGTCAACATAACTTTCAAAACCGAGGTTTTTTATCGAGAGGCCCTTACAGGGGGAAAACAGTTCACTGGCAACAAGACAGAGGGGGATCAAGAATGTCAAGCCCACAACCTCAGCAACAATATGTGAAAACGAGGAATCAACAGTATTGGTGGTAGAGGACGAACAGAACAACAATAGGTGTAGAGACATCCTCCCCATTTACAATTTGTCATCAAGTATTCTTAAAAATGAGGAATCAGCGGTACTTAGTAAGGGTCTGTCATTTGTCCCCTTTACCTCTATCAACAAATTCAAATTACATGAAGATCTCCATGCGTTTTTCAGAAAAGTAAGATTGAAAAAGTACTTTGAGGGTAGGGACATAGGAGATGATAGTGATAATCTTTCCAAATGCAAACCTCCATCCAGCTTCACCCCTACTTTAGACATGGTTGGACCAGAGGTACAAATTATTGAACGACAGGTGATATTAGACATAACACGGTTACTATCTAAATCACAAAGACCGAGTTTTAACAACAAGAGAACACAGCCTTAAGAGAACTTAAGAACAACTCCCAATTAGTGATTAAACCTTGTGATAAAGGTGGGGGTATCACAGTCTTTGACAAAACTGATTATAACAGTAAAATACGTGATATGCTGTCAAATACAGAACATTGTAGACCAGCGCATATCAGAGAAATACAAAGACTTAATTTATCCATCAAAGAAATGACACATGCCGCATTGGAGGATGGATACATCTGTGACAAAGAATTTAAATTCTTAAACAAATCATGCCCAGTAACACGGCCATGTACGGTCTGCCTAAGACACACAAGAATGAAAGCAATCCACCAATGCACCCAATTATTTCAACTATAGGCTCCAGCACTGAGCCTCTCTCGAAATATGTGGACACATTTCTGTGCCCCCTCACACACAAATATGAATCATTTGTACGTGACACAGGAGATATGATCAATAAAATTGAAGGTACGGCATTTAATCCCACCACAGACATCCTAGTAACGCTTGACATTAGTCCTTTTGAACAATTTTTTTTAATTTGAAGGTACGCTTTATAAGCACATAAAAGGCACAAGTATGGGAGCATCTTGTGCTCCAAGTGTGGCAAACACATATGTGGGAGAGTGGGAAATGAAAAATATTTACAATGTTGCTGCCCCTTTTTCGGGAATGTTTTTTTGTGGCGACGTTTCATCGACGATATTTTTTTCGTTTGGCGTGGGGATGCCATACAACTTGAAGAATACATGTTATGGCTCAATGCGAGTGACAAAAACCTTAGGTTTACATCAAACTATAGTTGCAACAGAGTAGAGTATCTCGACATTGTTATTGAGGGTAACGATGGCATTCTACAAGTAAGCCTATTCCGCAAACCAACGGCCAAAAATACTATCCTCCAATTTGGGAGTTTTCATCCCCATTGCCAGAAGGATTCTATCCCCTTTGGGGAATTCCTTTGAATTCGCCAGAATTGTACTTCGCTTAGTGATTATTCCACCCATAGTGCATCTCTTAGAGACCGGCTAATTGAATGGGGTTATCCACATCGCTTAGTTCGATAAGCTTTCAAAAGAGCAAAATATTATGATAGAGATGCCTTACTCAATCATAAGAGACAGAAATCCCAAGATAAGATAACCTGTGTTATAAACCATTCATCACTAAATTACAAGATAAAAAATTTAATTAACAAGAATTGGAGAATTCTTGAAGTGGAGAATGAGAGTCCGTTGGTCAAACCACTAGTAGCCTACAGACGGAATAGGAATCTCAGAGACCGGCTGGTCCACATGAGAAACAAATTTAAACTACGAGAGACACAGACTACTGTGACCGGCTTAGATACTATTCGGGGAAATCATAGATGTGGCAATTGTCATGCCTGTGAATCCGCCATAATAAACGACAATATTCAATACAACAATGTAACTATAACACTGAATTCCTTCACAAGTTGTAGAAGTAAAAACATTATCTATTATATTGTTTGTTCATGTGGCCTTGCATACATAGGGGAAACTGGACGCAAATTTAGATTAAGGTTCAGTGAACACAAATCTGCTGTAAGAACAAACAAAATGACAGCACCTTTAACTCAACACTGTGAGGACCTTAAGCATAAAGAATCTGATCTAAAATGGTGTATTTTAGAAAAAGTACAACATAAATACGGGGAATTAATGGAAAGAACAAGAAAAAACGCGAAAGTTATTGGATCTTCCAATTGGACAGTGTGCGGCGAGGTCTAAATGAGAACATTTCATGGTATGTAACAGAATAACTTCATGAATACCCCTCTGTCCAATTTCTTTCCAAGTACATGAACATATGGTGAAATGGTCAGGACTAGTTCTGTGTAATATATTCAACTAGTATCCTGAACTCAAATTGTAGTCACTGTGAATGCATTTTCTAACCCCTTTTGAACATCGATCATTATATCCAGAATTAAATTGTGTGACCTTTGATATTTCTTATAGTAATTCTGAATAGATACAAAATACATCTTTTGAGATATATTAGGTATATGGCAAACGTATCTAAAAGTGCTTAGTCGATAACAGCTAGCCTTAGTAGAATGTAATGAACTAAGGGACATATTTTCCCAACCCATGTGAAATGGATCTATTACACATTATTATATCCAATTTAACTACGACGCCCGCAATTTTCATTCTGTAGTAGTGGCGCTGACACTCATTCTTTAGATCATTGTTGGAGTACTTTTGACCTAACCCTTCTTTATGCCGATCGTATTATAAGACTCTGACTTAGATACACTACTAGTTACCTTATATTCATCAATCCATAATGAGCTCTTGTAGATTACATGTCATTCTGCACTACTTTACGCGAATCCTAATAGACATCAATCATAAAACTCCATTCAGTAATGGCGCCCGTTAAAATCATCGCGCTGTAAGAGATACGATATTTACATCGATTCATGGTGAGAGTAACTGGATCCAATACCGATTTATATGAACATCATAATATAAGAATTTGCGTTAGAGATACCAACGTATCAATCGTTATATATTATTTTAAAAACAGATTCTAACATACAGTGTTATATTGTACGTATATCACCAACACCATCCACAAAACTCCACTTAGTAATGGCGCCCGAGCTATACGCAGTAAACTGGTGACGTATGAATTTATTTGGCGCGAGAATCACAATATTTAAATGGAGAACTGAGTAGGGGTCTCTACGAGTCCACGGGTTCGGGTGACGCGGTTTGATGGGGTTTACGGAATTTCAAAGATATGGTAAGCGCACAATTAGATTAAGACTAAGACTCTGGAAGACGGGTATGATTGTTGTAAATTACGTCGACTTATGCTAAATAGCGTACGGCAAATACTGCGATGGGTGGGCTATTTAGGGGTGGTTAGTTAGGGGTGATTAGTATGAGTGAGCCCGAACGAGCCTAAGTAATATTGACTCCTTTATGAGACCGGATAAGAGATTGAGTTATGATATTCAAACGGGGACTGACACTTGAGACGTTTGTTTAGAATCATAGCGAAGAGTTAGGGACGTGATACATAAAGGGTACTCGTTATACTCGGAAAAATAACATTGAATCAGAGTAAGAATCTTGGCTGCATCGTTATACCCCACTCTCGGTTTATCAAAAACGGAGCGTTTTTTGGCTAAATTAATACGTCCGACTGCTGGTTGAAAATCGAGATAACGATCCTTCCCAGAACTGTTGTCAGGGTAAGAGCATCTACAAATTAAAAGCATACATTTTACTGATTGAGGCTGAGTTAGCGTCCTTCTCCCTATGTAACAGAATCAGAGGAATCAGCCTCCTTCTTTAATATAATGAAGTTGAGGGATCCCTTAGATTTATGTTTGGTTTCTCTTTTTCTAACTAATTCTTGATTTTGACTTGATACCCCTCCTACCTCTTATTCTCTGTGTTTACACTTATTGTAAGAGAATTATATTCCGCTGCAAATATATAGTGGGACTAGTGCTGGTTTGTGTCCAAGATAGAGCAACGACAAAAGTCAAAATAATTATAGAATGAAATGAATTATGTTAAACTTGTTAGTCCTTCACAAGGTGATCAATGTTAATAAGATTTATGTGAGTTTAGAATTTTGTCTAATTATTGTTTTCAAATAGTGGCACAGATATATTATATTTTATTTACTATTACAGATATCCATACAGAGCCCAAAAATTGTTGAGAAGAGCTTTTGTTCTGCTAAAGGTCCTGAGGAAGGTGGTCCCATCCCACTGAAACGCGTCGACCTAGCGTGATAGATCACACAATTATTTGTTACTCCTCAGACACAGAATAAAGATTGAATGTGGAGTGTATGAGAGTGTATGTATGAGGCATTGGTGAGAGTGAGTTAGAATTGTTCTCTGTATGTTATTTTTAATTGTCCATAGATGCACTGTTAATTAAATGAATGTAATTTCTTATTGTAAAATGATCGTGATGAACTTGGAGAAATACTGTAAAAAATAATAATTTTGTAAAAAAGAATATAAAAAGAGATAATAAAAGTAAAAAATGTGACAAAAATATATGTGGTCACTGTGTGTTGAAGGCCTTCTTTGGAAGCATGAATGTTGACAATTGTAAAGTAATTTAGCTCATGAGGGAATCATCTTCTGTTTTGTAATTGTGTTCCTCTCTTTTCCCTGGCCTTAAAGTACCTTAAGAGGGGGTCCCGTATATATGTAGATCGCTTCAAAGTGATGCATAACTAAGATCAGGATATGGATCGCATCAGCGCGGTTACTCGGCGAGCGGGACAACGGCCTCACGTCTTGTTGGATCGGGTAACAGGATGATATCAACTTTCATCGCGATAAGTGAGGCTTTAAATATGCCTCTGCAGCGTATCACACCTCCCGATTATAAACACGTGTAGCTCTGCATACTCACGGTGGAGAGCGGAGCATTGAAATAAAAATAGGATTTCCTCTGCAGCATCACTTCGAATTCTGATACAGAGTAACCCATTTTGTGCTTGTAGATCCAAATCACCGAGTTTCACGTATTCGACAGTATCGATCTAAAAGGCTCGAAGAGTCTATATTGAACCTAATTACAATTACGAATCTTCTAATCAATATGTTGAGATAAGTGCGTATACACATTTCTCAAAATGAGATCAAGATATAGAAATAAAGAAAGAATTAACTATAAATATGCGTAAACACGCATCTAATCATATCTAGTATATGTCCATTATGCACTTTATAATACATATCCATATAGGTTGAGTATTAGATATATATAGTTATTCCACAGAGCCGAATGAATCAACCATAGGAGGAATATTCATAAAAAATGTACATTTTTAGTAGATTAATAATACTTATGTAGATCTAATACTATGAATATATCTAGATATACGATAGAATTCTATACTGAACAATCCATAGACAGTCTATTCTTGCACTAGGTTCCAAATCAAGGGTAGGCACAGTTAAAAAACCTCCACTGATGCAGCCAGGCTTTCCATCTCCCCCTGCCCATACCTGGCCAAGACCTCAGCTGATGCCTCACCAACAAAGTCAACAACCACCTGCACTGCAAAGTAACACAGTCTGGATTCAGCCCTAACCACAGTACAGAAATAGCACTCATTGCAACCACAGAGGACATCAGCATGACCATTGACAGAGGGGACACAACAACCTTCATTCTCATGGACCTCTGCAACATTTGATACTGTCTCACACTGCATCTTCATCAGGCTCCTCCACGAGAATGAAATGCATCCAAGAACCCGTTCTCAGGTGGATCTACTCCTTATTAACAGATACAACACAAGCTGTCAGCCTGGCACCTTAGTCTTTGAAGGCCTGAAAACATACGGGCAGAGTGCCCCAAGGTTCATCACTCAGTTCTACCTTTGTCAACATATACATGATTCCTCCCGCTAATGTCACCCCCCAAACGTCAAAATTATCTTCTCCTATGCAGACAACATGCAAATCGCACTCTCTCTCTTTGACAAGACTCACAGCAAAAGAAACAAGTTCACCGCTGGCATGACTGAAGTCGCTAACTGAATGAAAGCCAACTGTCTCATGCTCAACACTGGCAAGACAGAAGTAGTGATCTTAAGCAAAAACACCTCACCATGGGCCTCCAACTTGTGGCCGGCTGAACTCGGACCCACACCCACCCTTGCCAGGAACCTCAGTATAATCATTAACTGCAAACTGGACATGACCGCACAAGTCAACGCCATCCCTGCATCCTGCTTCCACATCCTGAACATGTTGAGGAGAAGCTTCAAATGGCTCCCAAGCAGCAATTGAAAAACCACCACTCACACTCTAGTCACCAACAAGTTGGTCTATGGGAATACCCTTTACACTGGCATCACCAAGAAACTCAACAGAATACTACAAACCATCCAGAACTCGACTGCCAGACTCATCTATAACCTCTCATAGATAACTCACATCCCACCACACCTCCGGCAGCTCCACTGGCTACCGATACACAAATGCACTCATTTCAATCTCCTCACACACATTCAAGGCATTACACAACTTAGTTCACACCTACCTGGGCAGTTGCATCTCCTTCCATCAATCACCCAGACACCTCCACTCCGCGGGACTCCTACTCATACTCATCCCATGCATTCATAGAATCAGATAAGGAGGACAGGCGTATGCTTACATCACTCCTAAAGCATGGAACGGCCTCCCCATCTACAACAGGGCCCCCTTCTCTCTTCTTGAATTCCGCAATAATCTATAGATCTAGTTTTTCAATTAAACAACCAAGCATAGGTGGGGCTAGGAACAGACACCTGCTCAGCCCCAGGACACCCTCTTGGGTGGTAATGTGTTTTACAAATACTCATAACATAACAACATGTACTGAAAGCGTTAATAATCAAACCAAATTTGATAACGCCCAAAGTTGCCCTGTTTATGGTACCTGCATTGGGAACAGCCCATATCGCCATACATTGCAATTTCCCTCTGTGGCCTGTTATGTTATGTTATGTTAAATCCACTTATAAAGCGCACGGATACTCATGAGTGTCCCTGCGCGATGCAGAGGGTAATAGAAGGAAACTTAACAGAAGAAAAGGTGGGTCTTCTAGGCAATAGGCATACTAGCTATAACCTGAGCCTTAGACCTGGTCTCCAGTTTCATCTTCATTACACACTGGGCACTGACATTGACCTTAGCCCATTGCATCCAGTACCTGTACTGTCAGTACCCAAGTGGCATGGTTCGCGGACTTTGATGGCATACCCTGTGCACAGCATGCACCTTTTTTGGGCTTTTTAAAGGTCCAGAAAGCAAATCTCTTTTTGTAACTCCCAAATAAGATCCAATAAAAACTGCCCTGGATCAAAGACATTCCAGGCTCATATGTAGGCACATGTATACATTTATTTGCAGTTTTATACAAATTAATCAAGCTAGCCAAAGTTAATAGTGATAAATCAAAGCTCTTCAGCCGGAAAGTCCAACCTAACCAACATTAAAGTTGTATTCACTGTAATGTAATGTGTAGTACCTAAGCCCTGGGTACCAAAGAAGTGTGATATCATATTTTAGCACAGTGGTATGTACCTTAATAATATTAATTGTATCACGTTTAAAAGGGTGCAAACCTGAGTTTGGTTAGCCATAAATTCAACATGTATTATACAGGTTGCTAATGGTTCATTTGTGCTGGTGTTTACCAGAGTTGAGCAGTGGCACTTATTTATAAACACAGCCACTTACTTATGACAGTCTACCGCCAGGTGGTGCTGCCTGACTATTTTTTAGCAGAGCAGAGCATTCAACACTTTAACCTTCTTTGAAAAAAACAGAAAGTCAGTTCCATGATTACAGCGTAAGGTGTTCTTAAACAGTACAAAATGTCCCACTTGTAGGGTATGGTAGGTAGAGCTGACACTGGCATACAGGTAGTGCTGGCTTGGTCAAATGGGTGGTGCCAGGCACTGTGGTTCACGAAAACTTTTCTTGGACTCTGGCACTGCAGGTTACTTACAGATCTTTGCAGTGCGTGCACTTAAGGCACTCATCCGTGTCGCCAGTTTTGACGGGAGGTGTCCAACGCTAAATAACCAGCGTTTCCATTCATTTTTGTGTGACAGCACTTAAGTCTGTTGGCTCCGGGAAGTTTCCGAGGGAATCGAGGGAGGAGCGCGTGCCTTGGGCAGGCAATGACACATGGAAATTGGTATTTGACAAGGGGCACACGGAGTGATGGACGAGCTTTGGAGAAAATTGTGCTTTTCTTGCAATAATGGCACTGAAGCCGTGCTAAAAACGACACAGATGACAGTGAATGGATCATTACGCCACGCTGAATCACGACTCATCCGTGTAATATCGGCTTTCACCGGTGACAGACGTTAGTATAGGCATGTCTGCTATTGAACGACCGAAACAAAAATCGCCTGCGGGAACGCGTGTTATTTTGGGCTGTAAATGTACTGCTCGTGAAAGATTCGTGAGTGCGCGCGCTGGGGGCGTCGGTAGCAGAGAGAGCTTCTAACATTGGCCGCAGGCACAAATTAAGATTCGACAGTCATTCACTCTGCTCAGACTGATGATTCTGAGGGTGGATTTTTTATAAATCGACCCATGCCCGTGGCAAACTGACTCTACGCATCCAACTTCGAACCCGTTAGCTATCGAGCAAACTTCCATATACTTGTTTTATTTGATTTTTTGCGGTTTTCAATAGAGCAAACTTTGCCCAACTGCATTAGAGCACTTTACACTAGAACCATATCACTTACACATTTTTAGGCACGGGAATGTGAAGTGATTTGCCCACAAACATAGGGCGCTGAGCCGAGGCCAGATTCGAACCTTATTCTTCAGTTCCAAATTCCACAGCTCTGGCCATCAGCCACATTTCCTCCAAACCTGCAATCTTCACATAGGCTACCCAAAACACCTTTAGTCCATCAGCTCCTATCACATAGGCTGTCGCACAAAGTAAGTACCTAACCACCAACTTTGAAGTTGTCTAGTAAATATACAACCAGACATACATATTTGGCAGTAGGCTTCGAACAAACTCTTCAGACCAGCTCCTCCTCTTGTTTATAGAACAACTACCTGTCCAACGTATTTGATATTTTTATAATTATTAATTTATATAGTGCCCGAATCACCCCGTAAGGGGTATCTCCGCGCCGAGACATCATGCTACAGCCCAACGAGTGGGCCTCAGAGGAGATGGGTTTTTAACAGTTTCCTGAAATGTGGAAGGCTCTGGGAATCACGTAGTTGGCAGGGGAGTTCATTCCAGAGAGTCGGGGCAAGGTAAGTAAATGCTTTGCCATCCATGAAAGCCTTTTTAGCTCGCGGGGTGCAAAGGAGGAGCTTGGATCCTGATTGAAGGGGCCGAGAGGGAGTATACTTTGGCAGGGTTTCATCCAATATTTTCTATGTGGGATATTCAGCAAAGAACTAGACACATTTCTTTAATGTAAGGTGTAGAGCAACTCACCATACCAACAACTTAGGTAATGCTAATGTTAATTATTTTTTTTATAGAGCCCACATCTCATGCATAGGTTCTCACAGCGCTAGACCTACGAAGCAGTTACTTAATCATCAAGTTTTGGGAACAGTAAGCTGTTGAGGGCCTTTCTAAAGGCAGGGGTGGCCTTAGGCATGTGCAAGCTGTGCACCTGTACAGGGCCACCAAACCCCAGGGGCCGGCACACCAATATATATCCTTAATATAATAATCCTCTGAGGATGGATACATATTTCCGTGGCGGCCCCTGGCAGGATTTTGCGGCCTCCGGCTCTGTTCCATTTCCAAACACTCTGACCCCCCCCCCCCCTCTTCACTGGCCTCCGCGCCTGCGTTCCTCCTGGTTCCTGATTGGCTTCTTTTTTTCCCTACCCACTGCTGGCCCGCTGGTACAGGCGTATATAAGCCACGGCCACCGCCATCCTTTCATTCCCTGTTACACTTGCACGAAAGCAACTATAACCTTTTCCTCTCCCGGCGGGCGAGTCGTCTTACAAGTTTATCTATAGTTTTTATAAAGTACTGGTGTTAACGCAATAGTCATAGTTAATATCTGGTGGGATAGGGGGCACAGGACATTCGCGTACCCATTGCAAGCAAAATGAAGAGAATTTGAGTACACGAATCTGGTTATTCGATATGAAAGAGAAAGGCGGCTCAGCAGGCTTTCCTGGCATCACAGGAAGGAGCAATCCTGAACTTTATCACCCAAGGAAACCTAAAGATGGAGAATCCTCTGGCCAGAGTACTGCTGAGGCACTAGGTAAGACACCATATTCGATATGGTATTGATAATAATGTTTCCGGGCAAAGAGCCACCAATTCTTTCTCTGTGGGGGGGCTGTGGGTCCGGGGCCCCTGTCATGGCCCTGGCACTGCAGCCCCTGAATTTAAGCTGCCAACATGAGCTAGACTATGTGAATCAGTGGCTGTTTTCACCACTTCTTCCCCCATTACCATTAATCTCTTTGTTTGAGCAGCGTGGGTCCACTGTGGCATTCTGGCACACTTAGCAGCAGTGTTCGTCGTCAAGATCACTTGGTATGGCCGCTTCCAGGGCCCCACCAGACAACTCTTCTTCATATGTCTTCTGACAACTATCCAGTCACCAGGGCTCAAATCATGGCACTGTATTTCTTTCGCTGCTTCGGTTGAAACCAGTAGAAGCAGTTACTTTGGACAGTTTGTTCCTGAGTGTCTCATTCATCCTCTTAACAACTCTAGAAAATTGAGGACGGTAACTACAATGGAACATCTGATCAACTTGGAAAACAGTACAAATTAATTGCAAAATCCATTCTTAAAATGGGAACCACAGTCTGTTTCAATAAAAGTTAGAAGGCTAAATCAAGATATCAGTGTCCGCAACAGTTTTGGCAACTGTCATGCTGTCTGATGTCTAGGTAGGGTGAGCCTCAACCTCTTTAGATTAGAAAACAAGCATACAATAACAAGAATGTATTGCAAGCCATTGTAAACTGACATTTCCACAAATTATGCCTGCAGTTTTGAAAATTGGTCCTCTGATTTGCCAATATGTTTTATTACTGTAACTATTTCTTTCTCTGAATATTTCTCAGACAGTCTAAATATCGTGAACATGAATTATCAGCAACATTTCGAAAATTAGTATTTTCTCAATATTTTCTGAAAGTACTGAGCATGGCATCTCTCCCTGGATGGTACTGTCCAAATATCATGCCATGGAATACAACATAGAAATTGGCAGAATATATTTATGTTCAGAAATAACCTAAAAACCCTGATTATTTTTCTCGTAGCCTAACTTTTGCCATCTCATTTTCTCATATTCTGTAGCTTCCTCCTGAAGGTCTCTCAATTCGCTCAAAGAAGCGTGAATTAAATTTAAGAAGAAACAATTTAAATTTTCAATAATTTGCAGAAAATTAATAATTGATTCATCTTGCTCAGTTTCTTGAATTACTGTTTCATCTTCAAGTGTATGGTATCTAGCCATATTTTCGAAGAATGACCATATATTGTTAAGTCTCACAGATCGTGTACTTGACTACAGCAGTTGTCTTTTGCTGCCGTATTGCTTGCAATAGATCATGTATGTAGAGGCTATACTTGATGGGATCCCCAGAAGATGTCTTAAAACCTCTCTTTACCACAGTTGACCGAAATCATGTCCCACTCCAAAACCATACTGGCTGTCTGTATAAATCATCACATTTCCATTTTCAATGCAATCAACTCTGCCACTAGTGCTGAAGTTACATTCGGCAGATATGATGCTTCAGGAATCTCAGAAATGGAACATACAGCATATGCAGCATTCTGTGCCATCAACAAAGTCAGATTAGTTATTTCAAGAGGAATCTCTTTGATATCTCCAGCTCTTGTTCTGTAACTTAAATCATGGATCTCACTTTTTTAGTTGGATGCTACGCTATGCTATGTCTTACCCCAAAAACGTGCCGGGACCGTCTGTTCTGATTTCCATGTGGAGCGGCTGTGTTCATCCCTTACCCGTGCCCGCACCTGCATACCTCGTCAGCACCATCCGAGCCACAGCTGCTCAGCAGTATTGTCGGTCTGGCGGGTTTGGTGAGCCGGATAGTGTCAACGGGTGGCATCTGGTGGGTGGCGGAGGCAGAGGCCTCGGAGGCACAGTGCCTTGTAAGGCTATCTGGGATATATGGGTTGACCCTGCAGTCTCAGCGCCCATTCCCCCACTTCTCACTTTTCAAACAGAGTACGGTAGGGGAGAACGCTGTGTTGCTTGCTGCGTCCTTTGATCCCCAGTGACAACTTGGTGACCTCTCCACCTTGTGCATGGATTCAGCCAGTATTCATCTTTCCAATCAGCCAACCATGAGCCTTATGTCACTGTGCCCCCTGATCGCTAGATCTAAGGCTAAGGAGCAGAAACATCGCGAAAACTAGCATACTCGCATTCCCCTCTCTGGCACTCTGCGGTCAATGTTCCTCAGGGGGTACAGTGCATAATTTTGTTTCATGAACATTTTTATTGGGTTGTTGTAGATCAAAATAAAAAGGGTGCTGGTTCGTACCCCAATCAAACGAAGAAGCATAGCGGAAGGACAATAGTACATCAGATATTTCACTATAGAAAATGTGGACAATGGGAAAAAAGCATCAACACATTTGCAAATTGGCGGGTATGACAGTTCAAAGTATTCACCTCAATGATTTTGCAAGGAAAGCACAACAGCACTGTGTTCGCCCCCATCTAATTCATAATATGTAATCCAGCTACCCCACACTTTATGAAACTTATGTGGGCATCCCCTATTCTTATATGTCAGTCTATCTGCTGCCATATAGAGGTCCATTCCCTTTCTCCATTCAGCCATGAGAGGTGTATCAGGGGCTCTCCAATGCCTGGCCAGATCTCATTTAGCTAGCACTAAACCCAAGTTGCACAATTTTAGTTTAATCCGTGGGAGGTCTATGTCATTGGGTATTCCTAAAAGCACATATTTAACTTGGCTGCTAGAGCAATTCCCGCTGGGTGCTGAAATATTCAGATCCCCATTGTTCATGACGAGCTCAGCTCGTCATAAGCACACGACCAGTGTACTGCATGACGAGCTGAGCTCGTCATGAGCATCGAAGGGGTTAAGGTCCTCAGGCAGTGTTGTCAATATTATTGTGCTGAGATCCAGAAGCACTTTCCGCCAGAATGAATGTATGACTGGGCATTTCCATAGTGTATGTAGGAAGTCCCCTCGACTCCCCCACAGCACAGGCATTCTGGAGAGACTGCTCTACCCATTCTGTGAAGGCAGACCCCATCATAGTAAGTCCTATGCAGGACCTTGAACTGAATGAGTTGCAGTCTAGGTCTAATTGCAACCTCTCGGTGGAACATTAATGCTGCCTCCCAATTCAAGTACTCCAATTCGCCAACATCAGTTTCCAATGTGGACCATAGTTTTAGTAGGGTGTCAGGCATATTAATATTAATAGTTTTGTAAATGTAAGAGACTGCTTTACCCTGAAACTGCACCCATGAAGAGCCTACCCTCTATGGGAGCATATTCCGGGAGATCTGAGGGGATATCTTCTGCTTTCCAGGCATGGATTCGCTGTAAGTATTTATAGTGCTGTCTGCCAAGGAGATGGAATTCTCTCTGGAGGGACGAGAAGGGCATCATGTCACCCCCTACGATCAGGCCACCAACTTTAGAGATACCAATATGATCCCAGGTTGCAAATTATTCATTTTCCTATGTCCTTCAAGCATCCTCCCACCCACAATGGTGTCTCCTGGGTGATTCTTTGCTTCCATCCCAGGCAGTTGCTAGCCCTGCTCCATGCTTCAAGAGTCACTTGAGTAGCTGGTAATAGGTCTTGCGCTCCTTTTCCCCCACGGGAGATAATGATGGTATGGGCGCACTTGAAATTGTGTCCTTTCTAAGGCGTAGGTAGGGTGGTTATTGCTACTAAATGGAATGCCCAGTAGCAAGCCTGGATGTCTGGAGGAGCAATCCCCTGTTATATGAATTGTGTTGGAGCTTTCGGAGGGCTCTTTCTAGGGTGTCCGTAGTTCCATAGCAGTTTTCTAAGTTCGCCATCAATTTTGGCGAAGATATAATCTGGGAGTCTGTAAGATGTGTTTTGTAGGGTTTATAAGAATTTGAGGAGAGGGATCATTTTTAACATTGCTGCTCTTCCTACTATTGTTAGCGGGAGTTTTTTCCATCTGCCCGTGTCCACATGAAAAAGTCAGTTAGTACCGTCCTAACATTTTGCTCTATGCACTGCTCTTGGTCCGTTGTGGCATAGATCTGTAAGTATTGGAGTCTGCCCCTAGTCACTCTAAGCCTCCCAGGATGGTCTGTCAGGTCTGAATGTTCTCCGACATGGAAAAGAACAGATTTGTCCCAATTGAGCATGTACCCATACTGCTCGTAGGTGTGGAGGACTGCGGGGATTGACTACGTCGGCCAAGATAGATACAACAGGATGTTGTCTGCATATAAAGAGATGGTTTCTTCTGGGATTGGGGAACCAGTCATCACGAAACCCCTGACTTGCGGTGTGCAAGGATCACACATGCCAGTGGTCCAGGGTGAAGGCAAAAAGGAGGGGTGGGCACGGGCAGCGCTGACGAGTCCCTCTCCTATGGCAAACTCTGATGACAACACCCAGTTAACTTTCACGGCAGCTACGGGCTCCATGTAGAGTAGGCCATCCCATTCTATGAACTGTGGGCCCAAGCCCCATAAATTTTTCTCATACTTTGTATTATGAAAGGCCAGATTACCACATCAAATGCCTTTTTGATGTCCAATGAGACAAACATATGTGGGCCCTGTCTGGCCCAGACTTCCATCATCCAGTTATGGAGTCTACGGAGATTCGCTCTGGGGATTCGTTTGGGCATAAAGCCGTATTGGTCATTGTGAATCAATGGAGTGATGACCCTCAAAAGCCTAGAAGCCAGGATGGTGGCTAGGACCTATTTTCTATGTTAATCAATTAAATCAGCCACTAAGAACTGGAGGCAATTTGGATTTTCCCTGGCTTATGTATGACCACGATTGTGGCTCTATGCAACTTGGGCGGGAGAATGCCATGTGTCCGCACCATTAGATAAAGCTGGAGCAAATGGGGAGCAAGGAGATCGACCTGATTCTTGAACAACACAACAAAGAGGCCATTATGTCCAAGAGTTTTGCCTGAGTTTACTTGCCATGTGGCAGTCTGAACTTCAGTAAGGGTGATATCTGCTTTCAGGGCCTTGTGGTCCTCACTGGGGACTGTCGGTAAGTTAATATTAGCAAGGTAGTCATCTATCTGGGTGGTGTCTGCCAGGGGACGGTCTTTATAAAGGGTTTCTTAAAATTCCTCAAATTCTTCTTAATCCCCTATCCATGTTGTGGAGGTTATACTCTGCCCCTATCTGGTGAACCTATTGAGTCTCCATTTCTCTGTGGCTCAACCAGGCCAACAATTTCCCAGCTTTATCACCAACATCCTATAGTCGATGTCGCGTAGCCAGCATTTGGCAATGCTCCTCATCAGTAGCCGGAGCTATATATTCAGTTTGCAGGGCTTCGATTCCTCTAACCAGCAGGAGACTCAGTGAGAGGACATTTCTTTCCTTCGACTTTAGGAGACGCTTTTACAGTTCCTCAACCTCCCTAATAGCCTTCTTTCTCTTGAAGGCGATAATATTCTGTATCCTATCCTGCATCACTAATTTGTAAGAGTGGTCTGCTTAATTCAGACACTCTGTTCATCACCACCCCTTTTCTGAATCGTCCCAGAGTGTAACAGCAGACTCAACAGAGTCCTTATTTTCCAGGAAATAGAGTTCTAATTTTGTACGGATTTTTGTAGGGTAGTGTCATCCCTCAGCGCCCAGGCATTTAGTCTCCATACTCTATTGATGTTGCAGACACTGTGCCCTACCGTTATCCAGAGTGGAGAATTATCAGATAAGCCCCTAGCTTGGTAGTCAGCTTGGTGTAATGCAAAGAGTAACTGACTCTCTCCATGGAGAGGGATGGAGAAGAACGCTTTGCATAAGTCAATGTCTGCTCACCATTCTGTATCTGATGGAATTTGGAACAGGATTACGGCTGGATTTGGTATCACTAGGCAACAGGAAATTACTATTTTGTTAATTTTTCTAAGATCCTACACTATTGTTCATTTACCACTCGTTTTCTTTATCGCCATAACAGGGGAATTGCAAGGGCTACCAAGTGCTTCCCGAAAAATTCCATGCTCAATCACTTTTTGAATGTCAGGCTTCATTCCTTCCTACACCGCTTTTGAAAGTTTATATTGTTTAATTCTGATGGAAACAGCATTAGGTTTCACTGTAATTTGAACTGTTTATGCACTTTTTATTAGTCCTATCTCTTACAACAGAAATAATACACCTCTCCATTGATACCATGTCTTAAATCCAGATGTAGGTATTCTTTAGTCAGAATTGGGAAAAATGGAACTCTTGAATATTGTGACTTAACCTTAAAGATTGAGTTCTTATTTTGGTTTTAATTGCTACACGCTCCGATATGCAATAATCGCACAATTCATCTTCCATAACAAGTCTCTGCCCAATAAATTCACAGGACTTGAGTGCATAAAAATTACTTATATTTATTTTCCATTGGCCCCATTTCCATTGGCCAGTGCAGTGTCCTGGTTAACAATTTGTTTATTATTAATCCGTGCAACTTAGCCTTCTCTTACCAAGAGGGGTAAGTTTGGGACTTTCACAGATCAAACTAAAGAACAGGTAGCTCCCGTACTTAACAAAATAAAATAATAGGGTGGCCATTGACTTCACCGTCAATGTATGGGCTACTTTGATCTACCTCCAGGACTGCTCCAAGCAGGCAATCCTTCCCTCTCAGGCACGCTCATTGGGAACTATTTCCTGAAGAAAACTGAGGAAAATGATTACTCAGAATCAATGAGTTCCATTGGTACCCCTGACTATATAGCATTCTGTTTTTAAATTTTTGTTGCAACACTGGGGCTGTTGGCATTGTCATGCAAAATTGTTTCTGGTCATTCACACTCAGCATATAAGTTGGTTGTTGGGGGACTAATGACAATGTTTCTTGTTGCATCTGTGGGAAAAAAATCATTCTATATTTTTTCTGGAATCTGTCAACATTCCTGTTTCCAGAGTTGGATGCTGCCACAGAAATGACAAGAAGTATTCTTCTTCAACATCACAATTTTTTCATTCATTCATTCCAATATTATTCACCATCCCTCTTCCACAGCTTTGCGTCTCCATCACTCCATTTCTCATTCTCACACCTTGCATCAAGAGCATCTCATTCATTCCAGCATTTCCAGATTGAAGATATCCCTAGTCTGAACCCATCAACTGATTACAGGCAGTCCTCTCAAATTACTTAGTCTGGGCAACTTGATTTTCTTTTGCTTTGTGTCTAATCAATCACTACTATATTTTGCCATCTTCAAAATAAATATCATCTATACTCTTTTTCTGCCAAGACATTTCACTTTGCTGTATGTGATTATTATGCCCTGGACATAGACTCATAGCAAAAATATAGATGAAAATAGAGATGAGACCACTTACAGCATATTTCTTGGGATCTTCGATACCACTAAGCTTCTTAAAAGTCTGCATAAGCCTCTCAAAATCTATGCCTAATTAATATCCTTTTCAGGCACCTTCTTTTTGAAGTGTTCAATGACCTGTCTATATTTATTAGCTACCTCATCAGAAGGTGGGAGCATTATTAGGTGCAACTCTATCTGGTTCTTCAGTTGCTCAAGCAGCAACAACTTTACATTCGGCCACAAATCACTTGGAACCAAAATTTTAAATAATGAATTCAAACCAGTCCACAGCATTTGCGAACATTTAGCCAAGCTATGAACTTCCTTGGACCACCTTTCAGGTTCTTCTCTCAATTCAATTCAATTCAAAGTAGCTTTATTCGATTTTGCATACAGAATCATAAAAGCACAAGATTACATTCCAATTAAAACATTATTAAAAAAATCAGTAGATAAAACCTTTAAAAGGATTTCATTATTATAATGGTTAAAATGGCAGATATGTCCTATCTCAAATTCATTTGAAAGTAAAAACATAAGTACAAGAGTTCATTGAACGTTACATGGACTTTCAGAGGGCGATAATGGTCTTCAAATAAGATGCCACTGCCTTTATTTCAAAAACAGTCTCTAGTAGCTTCAGTTTGCAGTACGCATCGCGACATCCTCTAATACCCCATTTAGTAAATATAGGTTTTAAAAACTGTTTCCTAGGGTCCAAATAAAAATGACAAAAAAGGATGGAATGAATGTTTGATTGATTTGAAGACCCATCACAGGACACTTTTCCAACTGTTTAGCCGAGTCATTACATTTAGGGAATGTTATCAAACGGAAGAATGTATCAGCCCGAAACCTGCTCAATAGCATTCTGGAATAAGGACTGCTCTCCATTGTTAAGTAGAGTTTCATTACTTCCTGTTGAATGAGTACGCCGTTTAATTTGTTGATGTTTTTTCCTTTCTCGCTCAACCACCTTTTGTTGGCCAGATGTTCCATTATAGTCTTTTTCAGGGTGCGCTTAGAGATGGTTTCCAGGCACAACGGGTCTTTAAAATATTCTTTGTGGCCAATGTTTATAGACATGTATCTCACGTGGTTCAACCATTTGATACTTCACACCCCCTCTAGGTTTAGGCAGTCCAAAACAATTTCCCTGTTCAGTGATGTTTCCGGGGTAGTCCAAATTTTTTGCCACAAAAGAAGGGGACTGGCTTTAATCGTGTCCTCTACATAGGAAAGCCCCAATTCTCTATGGCTAAAAAAAATAGATAATGATTTTGGCGTGGCAAGCAGATACCGTATAAAATTATTTTCAGCCAATTGTATCTGCTTGGTATTTGTAAAACCCCAGATTCCTGCGCCGTATGTACCAGTAGAGACACATCTAGCCTTGTAAATTTGTGTAAGTTCTTTGACCAGACGGCCACCCAGTTTCCTTGAAAAGTTTATTAGTGCTCCGGTGGCTCTACTGAATGCCAGGTTTCTAGCATGGACCGCCTTATCCCAATTTCCCTTGTTGTCAAAATTTACTCCCAAATAACAGAAAGTGGCAGTGTTATGTATCTTTTTCTGATTTAAAAAGATTGATTTGGGGGATTTTCTAGAAGGGCCTCATTTCATGGAGTAAGTCTTCGTTACATTGATTGTTAACCCACGAGTGTTCATGTAATTGGAAAATTCCACCACCGCCCTCTGCATGCTGATGGGGGTCTGCAATAGTATAGCGGCATCATCCGCCTATAAGAGGATTGGTATGGTAGTACCTCCCACTAATGGATAGTCAAGCTGAAACTTCCTCATATGCTCCACCACTGTGTTTATATATAATATAAAAAGGAAGGGTGCAAGGATGCACCCTTGCCTCACACCTCTATTGATGTGAAACCTTTCTGAGAATTGGCAGTCTCTGCCAAACCTGACTTGCCCCTGCGTTTCTATATAGCTCCTTGATAAATACAATGATCTTATTATCTATACCTAAACTCTTCAGCGTGTCCCAAAGCTTTATGTGGTCCACGCAGTCGAAGGCAGAGGTCAAGTCTACAAATGTTATGTGTAAACTTTCATGCTTTGCCTCTGTATATTTAGCGACCAACAGAGCCAGGTTTAAACTCTGCTCTATTGTGCCCTTCCCTTGGCGGAAGCCATACTGAAGAGGGGTTATAATGTTGTTTTCTACTGACCAATCTTGGAGCCTATTTAGGATGATCCTGCCTTCTACCTTCATCAATGCGTCCAGAAGTGAAATTGGACGGTAGCAGGCAGGATCATTTCTATTGCCCTTTTTAGGTCTCGCCTGTCAATGCACATGCGCATTGAGCTTGCGAGACTATGGGGGCTTAAACAGACTTTAACCAACTTGCAAGTCGATGGCGATTCCTTGCAGTGCCCGTGAAATTCAAGCTCAATGCGCATGCGCATTGACATTAAAAGCGTGTGCACATGCCCCCAGCCGCCTGCCTTGCATTACACATCAAAGGCAGCCCAGCCTCCCTCCCGCAGCCCCTGCTGCTTCACACCTTCATCGCAGCCTGAAATCGCCATCTTTTCCCTCAGCCGCACTCCTCCCACACCCCCGCTCTGCCCCCTTCCCTGCCTGCCGTGTCGCATTTCTTCAGGGAGGGCAGTCTTAACAAAAGCGACTGCTGTTTGGTATGATGAGAAGGTAAGCATTTGGGTCTTTTGTTAGCCCAAACGGGGCATTGTTTCCGAGAGCTTTGAGCCGATGTAATTACTTCAAGCTGCTTATTATTCTTGGCTTCTATAAGGCGCATGTGGATTCTGCGGTCACTTTTACCAGAAGCGGTTTAGCATTTTGCCTCTGTTTTTGAGGCACATTTCAGATTTTGTATGCATGAAAATTTATGTTGTGCCTATTTTAGAGGTCGCCCTCCTCCTCTGGCATTGTCTGTTTTGCTAGGTGTGCCTATGCTTGTCTTCTGTGAAACTGTCTGTTCTGCCTCGAGCAGAAGGAGGCTCAAGACGCAGCTTGCCTCTTGTGTCATCCACCTATGCATCACCGCTTACAGTGCAGCTTCTTTGGTTGCAAGTCGCCTCCAGCACAGCCCCTGCCCGATAGCTTTGAGTCTCTCCTACCCATCTGTTGGCGGAAGCCTCTGCTCTCCACACCGATTCCTCTCACAGAACGGGGCATGTTTCCGAGGGCGTCATTCTAACTCGCAGTTTCATTAGCTGCCACAGCATGCCTACCACTGGGATGCAGCCCAGGAGCCTCCCTCCCACAGCTTCTCTAATTATTCACGGCCGGCCGGTCGGCCGGTCGGCCCGCCATACTTTCAATTTGACCTCCCCCCATGGCCGTGTCTCCTTAGCGTTTTGAACCGAAAGGGCAACGATGTAAAACGAAAGCTGCTGCTGTATCCGGTCATGTATGCATTTACAGATTAGTTTTTTTTCCAAATCTGGTATGATGGTGTCTAGGCACAGCTGTCCTGTTGTCTTTTACTACATTTAAGAAACTCGTTAAATAACCCCGTAGTGAAGACACGTGGTAGCTCCTTCCCCAACCCACTTAAACAGACAGTGTAAATGGAGAAGGGAATATTTCTTCCCTAATACTGCAAAGCCTTCCATAGCATGTGAATGCAATTTTTTTTACACATTGGTGTATATTTTATGGGGATGCGGGTTTAGACCAGTAACCACTTTTTAATATACTATTTTTTAACTAAAATGTGCACCCTGCTCCTCCACACACCCAGCCCAGACTTGTTAAGATGGCCAGAAGTTTAGGAGGGTTTAGAATGCCAATTAGGCAGTTACCTTTCTTTGAGTTTGTAGCCATTTATTATTAATTTAGCAAAGGTGTGTGTTTTTTTTTTTTTGCATTATGGTCCATTTTCCTGGTCCTCGATCAGTGTTTATCGGTGGTACATGTTCTTGTGCCCCCCCCCCCACCGTAATTATGTTAGGCTTATTTGTACTTCACATTCTTTTATCTTGTACTGCGTGTGGTTTTTGAGAGGACTGCTGTGTGGAATTGATTCATCCTTCTCAACAGTTTTTAATACCTTTAAGGTCCCCTCGCTGCTTTAACTGAACCACCACGAGTAACTTATTCAGAAGAAGCTTGGTGCATCTACCGTGAGTGATTGGTTGAAAAGTAAACAATTGCGCTTTTTGCTCTGTCTGGGTTCTGCTTTCACCGTTCATTTGAATGGGTCTTTAATGTAAACTCCGACATTTTACAGCATCAAGGACTTAACGTCTTGTTTTACTGACTCGATCTACCAGCGTATAGCTCTTCAACAGGTCTGCTCTGTACTCTGCTTTACCACATGACACAAATGGGACCTTTACTCAAGACTGCCAACAAATCCAGCTCAATTGTTTGTTCTTATGCTCCTCATAATAGGTCTTAATAAACATGCTATACATTCACCCTACTCAAAAAGCCCCCCCCCCCGATCTGTCATCTTTTGGCTGGTATTTATTTTTCATCAACATTACTGAAAATCAAGTACTGTTCACATGCTTCGGTCTCCGAGCAGTATTGTTATATTGGTGTAACAGTCTGATCTATATGCATAGTTCATCAATGTCATTGTCTTTCTTTTCTGATGCAGTCAGTATTCTGTTCTCTTCTGTATTTAGGAACAATGGTGCTCTTGGTTTCCTGGGGTAGGTTACACTGACGAAAATCACTAGCTAAATTGTTTTTTGAAATTGCAGCTTTTATCTGAAGTGTGTGTGTTTGCCAACTTCTTTAGAAGCACCCCTGGCAATCAGGGGGCAAACCCTTTGTAGTCCTAAGGTATGCCCATGGGTCCTCCACATTATCTACCACACCCCAAGACATTAAGGCGGTGCATTTTGCCCCTAGGAATGGGAAGGGAATTGTTTTCCTTGTATTACTATGTAGTGGGTAGAACTTGAATGAAACCACCATGACATCCACCGCCACATCCACAACCACATCCACCACCACCACATCCACCACATCCACCACCACCGCATCCACCACCACCACCACATCCACTACAACCACCACCCCATCCACCACCACCGCATCCACCACCACCACCGCATCCACCACATCCACCGCATCCACCACCACCACATCCACCGCATCCACCACCACATCCACCATCACCACCACATCCACCACCACCACATCCACCACCACTTCACCACTGCATCCACCACCACCACATCCACCATCACATCCACATCCACCATGACATCCACTGCCACCACCACCACCGCATCCACCCCATCCACCGCATCCACCACCACCACATCCACCGCATCCACCACCACATCCACCATCACCACCACATCCACCACCACCACATCCACCACCACTTCACCACCGCATCCACCACCACCACATCCACCATCACATCCACCGCCACATCCACCACCGCATCCACCACCACATCCACCACCGCCACATCCACCACATCCACCACCACCACATCATCCACCACCACATCCACCACCACCACATCCACCACCACCACCACATCCACCGCATCCACCACCACCACCACATCCACCACCACATCCACCACCGCATCCACCACCGCATCCACCACCACCACCACATCCACCACCGCATCCACCACCACCACATCCACCAGCACATCCGCCACCTCATCCACCACCGCATCCACCACCACCACATCCACCACACCCACCACCAGCACTTCCACCACCACATCCACCACCACATCCACCACCACTTTCACCACATCCACAACCACCACATCCACCACCTCACCACCACATCCACCACCTCCACCACATCCACCACCACCACCACCACCACATCCACCACCACATCCACCCCCACATCCACCACCATCACCACCACATCCACCATCACCACCACATCCACCACCATCATATCCCCCAGATCCACCACCACCACATCTATATGTGTGTGGCTCTGTGTGTGTGTAGGTGCAAATGCAATGTTCTTGGATTTTTGTCACAATAAAATACACTGAACATAATCTTCACAAAAGTTATTTACAAACGTTTAAGCTATTGCCATTATAAATTACAATAACTTTTATTTAAGTATTAATTATTTACAAAATTAAAAGCCATTGTTATTTGTAATATCAATACATCTAAGTCACGTAAATACAACACACATTGCATTACAAATGCTATAGGTGTCACATTTGCAAAAGTTAAAACGATTGACATTGTAACTGACAAAGCTATTAATTTTGCTACTTTCAAAACCAACACATAAATAAAAAAAGTGTCATTTACAATACCAATAGCTCAAACATTTCTAATGCGAGACCTATTGCATTTCCAATGCTTGTTAAAAATTGGCACCACAATTGCCTCGGGCCATGTAGATATAAGACCTACGGTGTTAATGCTATTCAAAACGTTGGTTAGGAGGGGAGCCCAAAGTTTTAACTCACTTTTATACATATCGATGGGAACCTCATCGGGTCCAGGTGCTTTGCCCGATGCACTATCGTTAATGGCCTTTAAAACTTCCTTATAATCAAAAGTGATTCCCAACGGAAACTGAGCGAGGGGCTCTTTGGTTGATGTTGAACTTACACTTCCTCTTTGGTTAGAGTTGTTATACAGATGTGAAAAATGCTCAACCCACACCTCCCCTGACACAACGATTTCTATTACGTCGTTGTCTCTGTTTTGGAAAAAAGGTGCATTAACTGCCTTCCAGAAGGCGATGTTGTCATTTTTCTGGCAAGCTAGGTGTAAATTTTCCCATAAATCCCGCTTTAATTCCTTCCTCCTAGTGTCTAGTGCAATTCTATAGAGCTTACGTGCCTCTCTGACATGGACCACGGATCTTGGAGCTTCATGCAAAGCTGCTATTAAGTGTGTGTGCGCTGTAGAACATTCCTTATTGAACCAACCCTTTTTTTTACTGAGGTGTTTTTTAAATGGTTTCAGTAAAAGGTTTTTTATCTCCTTAGTAATTTCAATAAAGGAGTCTACGATTACTTGTGGTCGTTCAAAGTCCCTCAGGCAGATTGACACATGATCCGAAGCTCTGGACAGTAAATTTATCAGGAATTTTTCGGGGTCCACCTTTTCCCACTTAAGGGAATACCCATTTATTTCTCCCAGAGTTATGGGTATCGGGTACTCTTTTTTTTTGCTTGTGGCCGCTCCCTTTACTTGCAACTCCATAGAAATCGTATAATGATCCCCAAAAGCGAGTTTTAATGTTTCCCAGGATAAGGCTAGCCCTCGATATCGGTGCGATAAAAGTGAAAAGTCAATTACCGAGTTTACACCCCTTCCTGTAAAAGTCGGCTCAAAGACTTTCCTTGTTGCACAGATTTTGTTCATAAAGCCCAGGCCTAGCTCATAGAGCACTTCATTGAGTTTATTCCCTATACCGCAGTGAGTGAAATGGGTCGAGTCACCAATGTAATTTCCCTTCAGAGGGCAGATGCCCGGGTCATTACTAGTACAGATGGTGCAATTAAAATCCCCTATCCAAAGGAGTGCCATATCTCCAGTCCCTACCTTTTCTAGTACCCCTATGCACTTCCTTAACCTGGAGAAGATATTATCCCATACACTACAGTGGGCATTGTTATAAAATGGATTATGGTGAGTTTGTTCACTCCTGGCCAGCTAACCAGTAGGACTTGAAAGAAGTCGTCTGAAATATTTCTAATGACTTTGATACCAGCGGTATTAGAAATATAGGTGCATAATCCACCTTTATTTCTACCTCGGGTGCTTGGCTTCCCAGGGGTGTTAAACGTTTGGTATCCCAGTAAATTAATTTCATTAGTCAGCCATGTTTCCTGTATACACAGGATACTATATTTGTGAATGGCTTTTAGCCATTCAGGGTTATTCACTTTGGTTTTCAAACCTGCCAGTTTCCATGATAATACAAATTGGCTAACTTGGGTGTTCATATCGCCATCAGGATTATCCTCACCTGTTGGCTCTTCTCTTATTATCTGTGCCTCTTGGGCCTTACTGGTACCCTTTACTTGTATGTCCATTGGTGTGACCTCTGCACCTTTCGAAGCATCTTCCCTGACCTGTACAAAGCCCTGTACCTTCCCTACATCTCCTTCATTGTTCGATTCTCCACCCTCCCCGTGTATTTGTACCTGATGTTCCTCGTTATTCCTTCGGCTATCTTCTAATGGTGGCATAGAGGTATTAACCACCCCTGAAGGGTCAGCCTCTTTACTATGTGTAAGTCAGTCGACCCCCTCCAAACCCATAAGTGGGGCAAATTGATTTATGAGTGGTATGTTAAAGACTGAGGGCATCCCTAGTCTATTAGCCGTTTTGAAGTTCCGGAGCAGTTCCCCCACCAAGGCTTTCGGATAGAAATAGTTAAGTTCTCTAACCCTTATACTACCCTCATACCCACCCGGGTACCAGTCTTTAATAAAGGTGACTGCCCTATGGTCTCTAAAGTTTATAATGACTATGGCGCCAGGGGTTGTTTTAGGTCTCTTTCCCAACCATCCTGCTCGTCGGACATGTAGAATTTCTCCATTTAGATTAGCAGGTAGTGGCCTGTGTGTTCCCAGCCAGTGCATAGTCTTGTTCTTTAGAATTTGATGGCTTTCGAACCTACCAGCAGATATTTCATGAACCCCTGTTAACACGATGACATAAGGTTCGGCCTCAGGGAGGAGATTAATTTGCCTACGTCTATCTGAGGTATATGTTGTCGCCGAGGGAGGGGGAATGGAACTATCGGCAGATGGTTGGGTACTAGGTGCAACCCTTCTATCACTTACATTCCCACAAGCTTTTGGTTTTCCACCGCCCTGGGCCTCTTTAGCTGTTATTTTTGCATGTTCCCCTGTTCATTTGGGAAGTGGAGGGTTTGGGAGGTTGTGGTTATGCTGAGTGATAAGTTTTACTGCTTTTTGGGCATTGGTGGTTGGGGGTGGTACGGGCATTGAGGTGGGCTTTGGTGGGTCTTTAGGTACAAGTTTGTTCTCCGCTATTATCTGTTCTATAGTTCCCAATTGCTTCGCTATTCTCTTAAGTCTCTCTACTACCGGGAGTATTAGTGATTTAATTAATTGCTCCAAGGTGCCCATTATTTCAGCATTAAGTAGATCTTTTGATGGGAAGGTTGGTGGAATAACTATTTCAGGAGTTGTGGGTACGTTAGACACAGGGCTTTTTTTCTTCCCAAAATTAAGGTGGGTATTCTTAATCTTGTTATTCTGTATACAACTCCCCTTTTTCCTCCATTTTTTCGGTGGCTGGCCTTGGATTCGGGATGCGTTTAAAGGTGTCTTTGGTTTTTGGGCAGACTCAACTTGTAGTAGTGATATGTCTAGAAGTGCATCTAATATTGAATTTTGGGCAGATTCTGCTTGCGGAGGTGAAATGACCAGGAATATCTCTACATCTGGGTTAGGATTACCAGAGGACATTAAGACATTTGTAGTTAGGTCATTGATTTCAGCCAATGGGGAAGTTATGTCTTGGAAAAGTAGTGGAATGCTATCATTAAGGGGCGCCTCATATCCCTCGCTCTCATGAATCGTAACGGGAGGGAGTGAGGCGGCGTGCTGTATGGGTCCCAAGGATGATCGCTTATTTTTAATTCGTTCAACAGAGCGGCGTCTCTCAGCTCGCTGCTCTGCGAGTGCAATTTCCCTGTCATTTACTGATGTGGGCCGGATAACAAAACTGTCAAGCGTACCTTGTTTGTCGCCTCCTGCCAATAGAGGTTTGTCCTTAGTGAGAGACATCCTCGGTGTAGGTACGTCGGTGAAAGGGGGGGGGCCTAGCCCAGCCTCCTCTGGCCTCTGAGGGCCTAAGAGGGCCCGCCTTTTGCCCGGGCTTTGCCTGGAGTTCCGCTCGCGTCCCGCGACGCGGGGGCTCCGCCTGATTTATGCGCCGCAAGGAGCGATGATGGTGACGTCTGGCCGCCATGGGAAATCCCGGGAAATGCAGTCCAATGTCTCCCTCCACTCGGCGGCCGCGGGAGATGTCAGCTGCGGCGGCGGGAGGGAGATGGACTGTTCCAGAGGAGAGCGGTGCCCAACAGGTATTGCTTTCTGCGCGGTAGGGGACTCCAGAGGGTAGGGAAGCTCCTCAGGTCCGTGTTCTTCTCTTGATTTTGGAAAGTCTGTAGTAAAGTCATAACGATCAGACCTTGTCCAAGGCAGATGCACTTAATTACCTCCATATACTTCTTTTAATGGAAACTCTAAAATTGTCCCTACTTTTAAACCACAGACTGACCAATACACATTCCTTACTGCCTCCTTTGCCTTCATTTTACTTGTCGTTCCTTTCTTCCATCTTTCTATATACTTCTTCAAGTCACTCCACTTGCTCGCTTTTTCAATTAAATCATTAATGACTTAAAATCATTAATCCAATTCCTAAATGTCAACATGAGTCAAATCTATTTTGCAGTTCTTTTTCACATTTTTGCTTTTTGTGTATGTCAACCATGCCTTTGTCAGCCATTTCTTTCAACCTATTGTGTGCTTCGTTCACACATCTGGCTGCTTCTTTGATCAAGAACCTCATTTCATCAACACTGTATGTTAGTAATCTGTTTAAATCAATCGTCCCACTCACAATTTCTCCTAATAAAATTTTAGAAAGACCAACATCAATGGCTCTCTTTGAAAGAATCTCTTCGACCACAACTGTAGTAACAGGTGAGTCAGTCTGAATTTGCGGACAGCTGAGGCATATATGCACATACTGGACAATGTTATCATTGCAGTCTCTGATGGAGCACTCGTTATTGAACTCACAACAACAGATGTGACTGGTACCTGTGTTGACACACCCTTACTATCTCTTGCTGCACCTATGTCTGGTTCTTCACTAGGTCCAGGACTAGTTCCCTGGCCCTGTATCCTATCAGTATATTGGAGAGGTCTGGAATTCAAAAGGTCATTTAGAAAAATATCCTCCTCATCAGAACCATGATTCTGTTTTTTCTCCCTCATCAGGTTTCCTTTTGTCATTTGTCTCTGACTATTGCAGGAAAAACTCTCACTACATCCATAGTATTCTCCCTCCAGTACCTTTCCTCTCAATCCATTTATTTTCTAACCGTCGTCTAAATGAGCCTTTCACTTGCTTTGTCGTGTCTTACTTTTCTTCTCAGTGGCTATTCGATCTCAATTGTTCAATGCCTTGAACAGTGTGGGTTTAGGTAACAGATTTCTGTCATTCATTGTTTGCCTCAGGAAATGTAGCTTTCTAATGTTTAAGGTACCCTCTAAAGGAAACTGTAAGTCTTTATCAGAAGCGGTTTATTCGTGCCATTCAGAAATCCAGGTACATGTGTAAAACCCAATGTCTATCATCATTTCGTGTCCAAGCAATCCCTCAGCAGATAATGTATGACCCTCAATAGAAGGTACAACAGAGACTTTAGAATTTTTTAACACAGCACGCATTATTTTCACCCAAAACAATTTAAAAATCGTGAAAAATAAACTAGTGGATAACAATCAATCACATCAAGGCTCTGTCAAAGGTCATCCTATCACAGTGCGGATCTGTCGGCAACCAGCCAATGACAGTGCAGCACTGTGGTGACATCTTACCAATCCAAGCACGGCTCTCAGCCTGACTAACCAATCACAGCACGACTTCTCCATGAATGAGGAAAACAAATGCAAAGCCTGTTGCTCAACAAACTTGCACTAAATAAACAAATGAATCCTTATCTGTTCAACCTAAAATAGGACAAAACAAGCAAATTCAAATAAAATAAATCTCACAAGCAGAAGAAAACAAGAGCAGTACCCTTCTGTTACTATTTGAACTGAATTCACTCTATGCAGACTGCCATCCAGTGGCAGCCTAGCCTGGCAAATGCATTTACTCCTGTGCACCCAGGTGCAAAAGACCTCGCCCTAGATTAGACAAATAATCTCCTAAAAAGCGAAATTGGGGAATTCAGGAATTCTACCATTTACAGACAAATAAAACACAATAGCTTGAGATCTTGAATTTAGATGAATTCTTTAATCAAACCAATCAATCATAAAACAAATCTCCACAAGGGAAAATTCACTACTTTAATGGTCCTGGGTAAAAGAGCAAAAGAGGGCTTCCCTATAGCAAAATATGCAACCATCATCTGCTGCCAAAGTTTTGTGGGAGCAAAACACTGTACTCCAAAATCAAGACACCCCAAAATTTACATAAATCATATCTTTCACATTAAACTGGATCGAAGATGGTATTAATCCTCAATTTCATAAGGCAATCTTTCCCAGTATTAAAGGACCTCACGAACCATCAGAATTAATTAAGTATAGTTGCATTCAATAACTCCCTCTTCAAAAAATAACTGAGTTGTAGGTCAATGGAAAGTTAAAGTGTTTTATTTCAAAAATTCTAAATAAATGTTACAAAGTCAATGGCATGAAAGCTCTTAAATGGAGAGTCATATAGAGTACATAAAATCAGAAAACATTCAAAGTTCCCATGTGGTGCAAAATCAGACAAGAAACGGGCCACATCTCCAATAGAACAGGAAAGTCTTTTGGCTCATCCCCTAAACCAAAGGGGTTTTATACACAACTCTTGCATAGAAAATAAGAACTTTTGCAGCATCATCGTGAGGTGAGCAAATGTATAATTTCTTCAGCAAATCAGAGCACAAAGAAAATAAACGTCATTACTTTAACAACTAAGCACTAATCCATTTTCTTGAATAAGAAATCAGCACCCTCTAAGCTAATTTCATCGGGAAATGTTCATCACACTATTTGAATTAATAGATTTCATTGAAGTAGCTGGAGGTGTGGTTATATGTTACCAATTACTCCTGAGCCAGAGAAGTTCGCCAAGAGCAGAACAATAAAAACAATAAAAAGTATTTTAGTGCATTGCAGCTTGACAGTGTTCCGCAGAGCTTGTCGAGAGAGAATGTGCGCCAGGGGGAAGCACTGAATGAGTGACAGAGATGGCTTCCATCTTAATTACAATGCCATTTTGTACAGAAATGTGGCATAACTAAAACACATAGAAAATATAAATCTACGCATCATAGGAAATTTGCTTCAAAAGCAACTCTATTAAACCAGTCTACAGATGTGAAATTGTGTGTGTAAATGCATACTGCACATTATTGAAAATGCACAAAAATATAAATCCATAAAATTCCCTTACATCTTAATGGCTACAGGACATATCTTTAGAACATCTTTCTAATAATATTCCGAAGTAGTTGGAAGGGGACATTCATCACCCAAAACATTGTGTAAACTCTGGAATCCCTACTCTTCAAGTTCTCAATAGATAACCGCTACACATTTAACAGCTTACTATATTATCGACCCCCATGACCCTCGGGCAGACTTTTTAAACACCGTAGGTCAGTCCTTGGATGTGATATCCCAGTCGTCGGACTTTACACTCCTGGGTGATTTCAATGTAAACCTTGAAGACCCATTAGACAGGGACGCAGTACATTTTATTGATATCATGAACAGCCTAGGACTCACCCAGCAGGTGACTGGCAGTACTCACTCTGGGAGACACCTGCTTGATGGAGTATTCTCCAATAATAATTTTTTATAATGTCTCCCATCTCTCCCACTTATTTGGTCGGATCACAAAGCTGTTATGTTCTCTCTTTCCTTCCATCATCCTGGATCAGAGAAGTTAAGAGATAAACAGCCCAGAAGGGTCCGACCTGGAACAATATTGTAACTGAAACCCTAGAAAGTTCCTTGGCTCAGAATCCACCCTAGATTAATAATAATCCAAACACAGCAGCAGTTGCCTTTGAGCAGTGGCTCCGTAGCTCAATTGATCATAGTATACCTGAAAAATCCATTACTAATCATAGATTAAGACACACTGAACCCTGGTATTCTGAACTTCTCAGACTTCAAAAACAAAAATGTTGCTGTCTTGAAAGGAAATGGAGATACCATTATATCTTTGCTTGACTATAAAAAATGAATGGTTGAGGAGAAAACCTGCTATTTTACTACAGCCATAACAACAGCAAAAATCTCTTAGAAAGAACGTATTAACAGAGTAAAAAAGCTAGCTAAATCCCCCGAAAAGACAAATACACCGATAAGCCAGGTTTTTTGTAACTCCATGGCCACTTCCTTTCAAGACAAAGTCAGTTCAGTCTATAGTGGCTTTTTTCCACATCCTTGTCTCAATGTGCTACTCCCTTCTTGTTTATGCCAGCCACTCCTAACATGACAAAAAAAGTCCCCTTAGACACCTGTTATATACTAGGATTACTCTGTTTCTTCATGTTCTCTCGTGCTTGCTAGCACGAGAGATCTCTTTAGTGGTTCTGGAATCTTGTCCTTCAGTCGTGAGGATTCCTCGCACGTCACATTGGACGTTGGCTTCCTCACGACTGGACGGCTCTGGTTGTGGGTGCTTTACCTGGCAATTGAATCCTAAAATAAACATATGATTGGACCTACGCAAGACTCCTTCCTCATCATTTAACATATTTGGCGACGATCGGGATTTTGCCGCACCCACCGCCAGTCAACTCACCAGAACTCGACCACTGCTCGTCTCCTGCTTCTTCAGCCGAACCTGCCTCCAGTCCGACTGCTGCCACACCAGGTCGTATACTTCTGGACACCTTTCCCGTCCGTCACCTGGCTCCCGGCATTACTTTGCCTCCTTTCTTCGCCTTTTCCCTGGCGCTACGTGTCTCTGGCGGTTGCTGTCTCGCGCTCAGTCACGCGCGCAACGTTCTAACTTCCTGCTCGCGCTGCTTCACGCGCGCTACGCCTCAACCTCAAGACAAGCCCCACCGCCTTTAGAGATCCACGTCTTTCTGTTTCCTTGACGACGACGCCGGCGGCCATTTTCAAGGACCTTTCAAGCCTTCGTCCTGCATTACTGTACTGCGCTGCGTTAAACACGCTTTGCATCCTCTATTTCATCTTCAATCACAGCGATTTCATCGCCTTGTCTTCTTTTCAAGTTCAACTACAGCGATAGGCACGCTTCATTGCCTACCATGTTTATTTGACTTTTTCTTTTCACGATTTAAGTCATTTATTAACCACAGCGATAGGCACGCTTTACTGCCTACCATGTTTATTTGACTTTATTATTTCATATTTAAAGTCATCAGCGATAGGCACGCTTTACTGCCTACCATCTATTATAAGTCTTCATGTTACCACAGTTATTGACACTCTCCTTCTTTCATAATACAAACCTTTCATAATACATTTCATAATACATTTTCATTCTTTTATTTTCTTTTCTTTTTCACCATGGCTTCCTCTCAACAGTTTCAAACACCAGCTCCTTTCCTACAAACTCCTGGGAAACCTACTCTTGCTTGGCGCAATTGGCTAAAAGGTTTTGAGAACTATTTAGTAGCCATCGATGCTACCAAGTATGATCCTCCTCGCAAGGTTGCCATTCTCTATGGTTGTTTGGGAGTTGCTGCTCAACAAGTTTTTGAAAACTTACCCCATATTGCTTCTCCCGCTGGTGAGTCCGGTGACAACTGGGATGTTTTCCAAGAAGCCATTGCTCGTCTCAACAAACAATATGACGATGAGCCCAGTATTGTATTAGAACGTCATAATTTTTTCAAACGTAAACAAAGTATTGATGAAACCGTAGAAGCCTATATCGCTCAGCTTAGAATCCTGGCTTCTACTTGTGACTTTGGTGCTAGTACAGATGCCTCTATCAGAGATCAATTTATCTTTGCTTGTTTTTCCAAAAAAATCCAGGAACGTCTTTTAAGTTGCAAAAATCCTTCTTTAACTGAAACAATTGATATCGCCAAGGGGATTGAACGCGCAACTTATTCCTCTAAGATTCTACAAGAAAGCATTTCTCAACCTTCTGTTCATTTAGTTGAACAAGCTTCTGGTTTCACTTCCATTGACCTTGTTAACAATTCTTCAAGACAACTAAATAGGAAACCTCTCATTTGCTACAGATGCGGATCCAGGATTCATCTTGGCAATTCTCCCACGTGTCCTGCTTCTGGCAAAAAATGCTCCTCCTGCAAGAAAATTGGTCATTTTCCTTCTGTTAGCAGGGGTCGCAAAAGATTCACTAGAGTCAATAATATTGAGATTCAAGAAAATGTAGAGTCTTGTTCCACCAGACTCAATGATGTTATGTTGTCAATTGAATGTGATTCTCTTGAATTTACTAAAATTAAGAGTCCCTTGTGTGAATTGTTGATTGGTACAATTACAATCCAGGTCAAAGCTGATTCTGGTTCTCCCATCACTATTTTATCTGACCTTACCTTTTATGCTAATTGGATTAAAGTTGTTCTTTCCAAGTCAGATCTCAATCTCAAGGCATTTGGCGAAAAGGACATCAATATGTTGGGTTTCTTTTATTCTAACATTGCTTGTCTAGGCAGATACACTTTCACCAAAGTTTATGTTGCTCTCAAGGGCAGGGATGTCGTAGGTTGGTTTGATTTAGCCAGAATGGGCTTGATCCTCAAGCCTGGTTCTGACCAACCCATTGCCTTAGGCGACATTCCTCATGACTATTATACTAGTCATGATTCTGGGAACTTCGACATTTCAGATCTTTCCTTTCCCATAGTCAAAATAGACACCTTGCTGAGTTCTTTCCCAAACTTATTTAAAAATAAGGTTGGTACAGTGCTTGGTTTTAAGCATGAAATTCGACTTAAACCCAATGCTCAGCCGGTTGTCCACAAAGTTCGTCCTCTTCCCTTGAGCGCTAGAGATGAACTTAAAAGCGTTCTGAAGAACTTCTGTGATGAAGGAATCATTGCTCCCTGTGACTCATCTGAATGGGTTTCCCCCATTGTCCTAGTTCGCAAGAAAACTGGAGAGGTGAGATTGTGTGCCGATTTACGTTCCCTAAATAATAATATCATCGTTGATTGCCACCCCCTTCCTAAAATTCATGACCTATTGGCTAATTTGGGTGGGGCTAAATTCTTCTCCCTCCTTGACCTTAGATCTGCTTATCACCAGATTCCCTTGTCCCTCAGATCTCAGGAGTTAACAACGTTTATCACTCCCTTTGGTGCTTTCAAGTACCTTAGGCTTCCCTTTGGCTTGGCCTCTGCAGCCAGCATTTTCCAAAAACTAATGGACAACCTGTTTCAAGACATCCCTGGCGTGCAAGCGTATCAAGATGACATCTTGGTCTACGCCAACGACTCTTTTCAGCATAATCACACTCTCAATACCGTTTTACAAGTCCTGGAAAAAGCCGGCATGACTGTTAGACACGACAAGTGTAAATTTGGTGTCCAAGAGTTAGATTACTTGGGTCACTCCCTTTCTCCCAATGGCATTAAACCCAAGTTCTCTTTAATTAAAGCCATTCGTGATGCCAAACCTCCCAAGGATCGTGACGCACTTCGCTCCTTCCTGGGCTTATCTGAATACTACGCCAGGTTCGTTCATGGTTACGCACAGATTGTTGAACCTTTAAGAACGCTCTTAAGAAAAGGTGTAAAATTCGTTTGGTCTCAAGACTTGCAAAAAGTTTTTGACCAAGTCAAGAAGATCATCGAAGATTCACCCGCTTTGAATCCTTTTTGTGACGGCTCTATGTGTTTTATCACTGTAGATGCCAGTCTTACTGGTTTGGGCGCTGTCCTGGGACAGTGGGTTGAGGGCAAAGAACACACGGTTGCCTTTGCATCTAGAACTCTTCTCCCTGCTGAAACCAGGTACAGCACAATTGAAAGAGAAGCCCTGGCTTGCGTTTGGGCAATTCAAAAGTTCAAATCTTACATTTGGGGTCGCGAGTTCGAGATTTACACAGACCACAAGCCCCTTATGCACATGCTTTCTGACAGTACTTCCAATAGGGCTTCCGCCAGACTTGTTCGTCTCCTTTCTAAGCTCTGAAGTGGCAACGAAAAGGGTGTTTCGTTTAAAACAGTTATCCTGTAGATTGAGAGACTATGTTTTAGAATAATTTTGCATAACTCAGCACTTGCTCTTGTTTGCTTTTTTGCAATTGCTCATGTTTGCTTTAGTATGTTTGCTTTGTTTCCCTTCTTAGTGGGGAAGATGTTATATACTAGGATTACTCTGTTTCTTCATGTTCTCTCGTGCTTGCTAGCACGAGAGATCTCTTTAGTGGTTCTGGAATCTTGTCCTTCAGTCGTGAGGATTCCTCGCACGTCACATTGGACGTTGGCTTCCTCACGACTGGACGGCTCTGGTTGTGGGTGCTTTACCTGGCAATTGAATATTAAAATAAACATATGATTGGACCTACGCAAGACTCCTTCCTCATCATTCAACATATTTGGTGACGATCGGGATTTTGCCGCACCCACCGCCAGTCAACTCACCAGAACTCGACAACTGCTCGTCTCCTGCTTCTTCAGCCGAACCTGCCTCCAGTCCGACTGCTGCCACACCAGGTCGTATACTTCTGGACACCTTTCCCGTCCATCACCTGGCTCCCGGCATTACTTTGCCTCCTTTCTTCGCCTTTTCCCTGGCGCTACGTGTCTCTGGCGGTTGCTGTCTCGCGCTCAGTCACGCGCGCAACGTTCTAACTTCCTGCTCGCGCTGCTTCACGCGCGCTACGCCTCAACCTCAAGACAAGCCCCACCGCCTTTAGAGATCCACGTCTTTCTGTTTCCTTGATGACGACGCCGGCGGCCATTTTCAGCGACCTTTCAAGCCTTCGTCCTGCATTACTGTACTGCGCTGCGTTAAACACGCTTTGCATCCTCTATTTCATCTTCAATCACAGCGATTTCATCGCCTTGTCTTCTTTTCAAGTTCAACTACAGCGATAGGCACGCTTCATTGCCTACCATGTTTATTTGACTTTTTCTTTTCATGTTTTAAGTCATTTATTAACCACAGCGATAGGCACGCTTTACTGCCTACCATGTTCATTTGAATTCTCATTTACTTCACAAGTCTTCAAGTGACTACAGCGATAGGCACGCTTTACTGCCTACCATGTTTATTTGACTTTATTATTTCATATTTAAAGTCATCAGCGATAGGCACGCTTTACTGCCTACCATCTATTATAAGTCTTCATGTTACCACAGTGATTGACACTCTCCTTCTTTCATAATACAAACCTTTCATAATACATTTCATAATACATTTTCATTCTTTTATTTTCTTTTCTTTTCCACCATGGCTTCCTCTCAACAGTTTCAAACACCAGCTCCTTTCCTACAAACTCCTGGGAAACCTACTCTTGCTTGGCGCAATTGGCTAAAAGGTTTTGAGAACTATTTAGTAGCCATCGATGCTACCAAGTATGATCCTCCTCGCAAGGTTGCCATTCTCTATGGTTGTTTGGGAGTTGCTGCTCAACAAGTTTTTGAAAACTTACCCCATATTGCTTCTCCCGCTGGTGAGTCCGGTGACAACTGGGATGTTTTCCAAGAAGCCATTGCTCATCTCAATAAACAATATGACGATGAGCCCAGTATTGTATTAGAACGTCATAATTTTTTCAAACGTAAACAAAGTATTGATGAAACCGTAGAAGACTATATCGCTCAGCTTAGAATCCTGGCTTCTACTTGTGACTTTGGTTCTAGTACAGATGCCTCTATCAGAGATCAATTTATCTTTGCCTGTTTTTCCCAAAAAATCCAGGAACGTCTTTTAAGTTGCAAAAATCCTTCTTTAACTGAAACAATTGATATCGCCAAGGGGATTGAACGCGCAACTTATTCCTCTAAGATTCTACAAGAAAGCATTTCTCAACCTTCTGTTCATTTAGTTGAACAAGCTTCTGGTTTCACTTCCATTGACCTTGTTAACAATTCTTCAAGACAACTAAATAGGAAACCTCTCATTTGCTACAGATGCGGATCCAGGAATCATCTTGGCAATTCTCCCACGTGTCCTGCTTCTGGCAAAAAATGCTCCTCCTGCAAGAAAATTGGTCATTTTCCTTCTGTTTGCAGGGGTCGCAAAAGATTCACTAGAGTCAATAATATTTAGATTCAAGAAAATGTAGAGTCTTGTTCCACCAGACTCAATGATGTTATGTTGTCAATTGAATATGATTCTCTTGAATTTACTAAAATTAAGAGTCCCTTGTGTGAATTGTTGATTGGTACAATTACAATCCAGGTCAAAGCTGATTCTGGTTCTCCCATCACTATTTTATCTGACCTTACCTTTTATGCTAATTGGAGTAAAGTTGTTCTTTCCAAGTCAGATCTCAATCTCAAGGCATTTGGCGAAAAGGACATCGATATGTTGGGTTTCTTTTATTCTAACATTGCTTGTCTAGGCAGATACACTTTCACCAAAGTTTATATTGCTCTCAAGGGCAGGGATGTCGTAGGTTGGTTTGATTTAGCCAGAATGGGCTTGATCCTCAAGCCTGGTTCTGACCAACCCATTGCCTTAGGGGACATTCCTCATGACTATTATACTAGTCATGATTCTGGGAACTTCGACATTTCAGATCTTTCCTTTCCCATAGTCAAAATAGACACCTTGCTGAGTTCTTTCCCAAACTTATTTAAAAATAAGGTTGGTACAGTGCTTGGTTTTAAGCATGAAATTCGACTTAAACCCAATGCTCAGCCGGTTGTCCACAAAGTTCGTCCTCTTCCCTTGAGCGCTAGAGATGAACTTAAAAGCATTCTGAAGAACCTCTGTGATGAAGGAATCATTGCTCCCTGTGACTCATCTGAATGGGTTTCCCCCATTGTCCTAGTTCGCAAGAAAACTGGAGAGGTGAGATTGTGTGCCGATTTACGTTCCCTAAATAATAATATCATCGTTGATTGCCACCCCCTTCCTAAAATTCATGACCTATTGGCTAATTTGGGTGGGGCTAAATTCTTTTCCCTCCTTGGCCTTAGATCCGCTTATCACCAGATTCCCTTGTCCCTCAGATCTCAGGAGTTAACAATGTTTATCACTCCCTTTGGTGCTTTCAAGTACCTTAGGCTTCCCTTTGGCCTGGCCTCTGCAGCCAGCATTTTCCAAAAACTAATGGACAACCTGTTTCAAGACATCCCTTTCAAGACATCCCTGGTGTGCAAGCGTATCAAGATGACATCTTGGTCTACGCCAACGACTCTTTTCAGCATAATCACACTCTCAATACCGTTTTACAAGTCCTGGAAAAAGCCAGCATGACTGTTAGACACGACAAGTGTAAATTTGGTGTCCAAGAGTTAGATTACTTGGGTCACTCCCTTTCTCCCAATGGCATTAAACCCAAGTTCTCTTTAATTAAAGCCATTCGTGATGCCAAACCTCCCAAGGATCGTGACGCACTTCGCTCCTTCCTGGGCTTATCTGAATACTACGCCAGGTTCGTTCATGGTTACGCACAGATTGTTGAACCTTTAAGGACGCTCTTAAGAAAAGGTGTAAAATTCGTTTGGTCTCAAGACTTGCAAAAAGTTTTTGACCAAGTCAAGAAGATCATCGAAGATTCACCTGCTTTGAATCCTTTTTGTGACGGCTCTATGTGTTTTATCACTGTAGATGCCAGTCTTACTGGTTTGGGCGCTGTCCTGGGTCAGTGGGTTGAGGGCAAAGAACACACGGTTGCCTTTGCATCTAGAACTCTTCTCCCTGCTGAAACCAGGTACAGCACAATTGAAAGAGAAGCCCTGGCTTGCGTTTGGGCAATTCAAAAGTTCAAATCTTACATTTGGGGTCGCGAGTTCGAGATTTACACAGACCACAAGCCCCTTATGCACATGCTTTCTGACAGTACTTCCAATAGGGCTTCCGCCAGACTTGTTCGTCAGAATTGCAAAAGGAATAATAGAGCCATTTAGAGTAATAATCAACCAGAAGGATAAGAAACTTGTGTTCAGAAGGTAAGACATCATATGGACCAGAAAAGTCCAAAGCTACTTTGTCCCATGGACCAGCCTTTAGAGGAACGGAACATAAAGGTGTGGAAAGAGTTTTCCAATGCTTATCAGGAAGGATGCACTGGGTGCAATTGTCAATCATCTTCCTAATGTGAGAGTCCATGGAAGGCCACCAGTAAAATTGTTTGATGCGTTGGCAGGTCTTAATGATACCAAGGTGACCCTTATGAGCAGAACGAATGATATGATCACGAACAGACTGGGGAGGAACAAATAGATCGTTGCGCATGACCATATCATTGACCAAAGAAAGTTCTTCTGAAACATTTGCAAAACCTTTAAGTTCAGTGGGTAAGGTTCTACGTTCAGGCCATTTGTTGACAATGAAATCCTTAACTTTGGAAAGAACAACGTCATTTGCATAAGCTATATTCCATTGTGCTTCAGAAATGGGTTGACATTCAGCAACTGCATCGATGGTGGCAACAACACATTCAATATCATCATTAACAATTGAATCATCAGTTAAAGACATTCTAGAGAGGCAATGGGCCCTGAAATTTTTACCTCCGGGAATGTGTTTGATGACAAAATGAAATTCGTGAAGCTTAGAAAGGAGACGAACAAGTCTGGCGGAAGCCCTATTGGAAGTACTGTCAGTACGCATGTGCATAAGGGGCTTGTGGTCTGTGTAAATCTCGAACTCGCGACCCCAAATATAAGATTTGAACTTTTGAATTGCCCAAACGCAAGCCAGGGCTTCTCTTTCAATTGTGCTGTACCTGGTTTCAGCAGGGAGAAGAGTTCTAGATGCAAAGGCAACCGTGTGTTCTTTGCCCTCAACCCACTGTCCCAGGACAGCGCCCAAACCAGTAAGACTGGCATCTACAGTGATAAAACACATAGAGCCGTCACAAAAAGGATTCAAAGCGGGTGAATCTTTGATGATCTTCTTGACTTGGTCAAAAACCTTTTGCAAGTCTTGAGACCAAACGAATTTTACACCTTTTCTTAAGAGTGTTCTTAAAGGTTCAACAATCTGTGCGTAACCATGAACGAACCTGGCGTAGTATTCAGATAAGCCCAGGAAGGAGCGAAGTGCGTCACGATCCTTGGGAGGTTTGGCATCACGAATGGCTTTAATTAAAGAGAACTTGGGTTTAATGCCATTGGGAGAAAGGGAGTGACCCAAGTAATCTAACTCTTGGACACCAAATTTACACTTGTCATGTCTAACAGTCATGCCAGCTTTTTCCAGGACTTGTAAAACGGTATTGAGAGTGTGATTATGCTGAAAAGAGTCGTTGGCGTAGACCAAGATGTCATCTTGATACGCTTGCATGCCAGGGATGTCTTGAAACAGGTTGTCCATTAGTTTTTGGAAAATGCTGGCTGCAGAGGCCAAGCCAAAGGGAAGCCTAAGGTACTTGAAAGCACCAAAGGGAGTGATAAACGTTGTTAACTCCTGAGATCTGAGGGACAAGGGAATCTGGTGATAAGCAGATCTAAGGTCAAGGAGGGAGAAGAATTTAGCCCCACCCAAATTAGCCAATAGGTCATGAATTTTAGGAAGGGGGTGGCAATCAACGATGATATTATTATTTAGGGAACGTAAATCGGCACCCAATCTCACCTCTCCAGTTTTCTTGCGAACTAGGACAATGGGGGAAACCCATTCAGATGAGTCACAGGGAGCAATGATTCCTTCATCACAGAGGTTCTTCAGAACGCTTTTAAGTTCATCTCTAGCGCTCAAGGGAAGAGGACGAACTTTCTGGACAACCGGCTGAGCATTGGGTTTAAGTCGAATTTCATGCTTAAAACCAAGCACTGTACCAACCTTATTTTTAAATAAGTTTGGGAAAGAACTCAGCAAGGTGTCTATTTTGACTATGGGAAAGGAAAGATCTGAAATGTCGAAGTTCCCAGAATCATGACTAGTATAATAGTCATGAGGAATGTCGCCTAAGGCAATGGGTTGGTCAGAACCAGGCTTGAGGATCAAGCCCATTCTGGCTAAATCAAACCAACCTACGACATCCCTGCCCTTGAGAGCAACATAAACTTTGGTGAAAGTGTATCTGCCTAGACAAGCAATGTTAGAATAAAAGAAACCCAACATATCGATGTCCTTTTCGCCAAATGCCTTGAGATTGAGATCTGACTTGGAAAGAACAACTTTACTCCAATTAGCATAAAAGGTAAGGTCAGATAAAATAGTGATGGGAGAACCAGAATCAGCTTTGACCTGGATTGTAATTGTACCAATCAACAATTCACACAAAGGACTCTTAATTTTAGTAAATTCAAGAGAATCACATTCAATTGACAACATAACATCATTGAGTCTGGTGGAAAAAGACTCTACATTTTCTTGAAGCTCAATATTATTGACTCTAGTGAATCTTTTGCGACCCCTGCAAACAGAAGGAAAATGACCAATTTTCTTGCAGGAGGAGCATTTTTTGCCAGAAGCAGGACACGTGGGAGAATTTCCAAGATGATTCCTGGATCCGCATCTGTAGCAAATGAGAGGTTTCCTATTTAGTTGTCTTGAAGAATTGTTAACAAGGTCAATGGAAGTGAAACCAGAAGCTTGTTCAACTAAATGAACAGAAGGTTGAGAAATGCTTTCTTGTAGAATCTTAGAGGAATAAGTTGCGCGTTCAATCCCCTTGGCGATATCAATTGTTTCAGTTAAAGAAGGATTTTTGCAACTTTAAAGACGTTCTTGGATTTTTTTGGAAAAACAAGCAAAGATAAATTGATCTCTGATAGAGGCATCTGTACTAGCACCAAAGTCACAAGTAGAAGCCAGGATTCTAAGCTGAGCGATATAGTCTTCTACGGTTTCATCAATACTTTGTTTACGTTTGAAAAAATTATGACATTCTAATACAATACTGGGCTCATCGTCATATTGTTTATTGAGACGAGCAATGGCTTCTTGGAAAACATCCCAGTTGTCACCGGACTCACCAGCGGGAGAAGCAATATGGGGTAAGTTTTCAAAAACTTGTTGAGCAGCAACTCCCAAACAACCATAGAGAATGGCAACCTTGCGAGGAGGATCATACTTGGTAGCATCGATGGCTACTAAATAGTTCTCAAAACCTTTTAGCCAATTGCGCCAAGCAAGAGTAGGTTTCCCAGGAGTTTGTAGGAAAGGAGCTGGTGTTTGAAACTGTTGAGAGGAAGCCATGGTGAAAAAGAAAAGAAAATAAAAGAATGAAAATGTGTTATGAAATGTATTATGAAAGGTTTGTATTATGAAAGAAGGAGAGTGTCAATCACTGTGGTAACATGAAGACTTATAATAGATGGTAGGCAGTAAAGCGTGCCTATCGCTGATGACTTTAAATATGAAATAATAAAGTCAAATAAACATGGTAGACAGTAAAGCGTGCCTATCGCTGTAGTCACTTGAAGACTTGTGAAGTAAATGAGAATTCAAATGAACATGGTAGGCAGTAAAGCGTGCCTATCGCTGTGGTTAATAAATGACTTAAAACGTGAAAAGAAAAAGTCAAATAAACATGGTAGGCAATGAAGCGTGCCTATCGCTGTAGTTGAACTTGAAAAGAAGACAAGGCGATGAAATCGCTGTGATTGAAGATGAAATAGAGGATGCAAAGCGTGTTTAACGCAGCGCAGTACAGTAATGCAGGACGAAGGCTTGAAAGGTCGCTGAAAATGGCCGCCGGCGTCGTCGTCAAGGAAACAGAAAGACGTGGATCTCTAAAGGCGGTGGGGCTTGTCTTGAGGTTGAGGCATAGCGCGCGTGAAGCAGCGCGAGCAGGAAGTTAGAACGTTGCGCGCGTGACTGAGCGCGAGACAGCAACCGCCAGAGACACGTAGCGCCAGGGAAAAGGCGAAGAAAGGAGGCAAAGTAATGCCGGCAGCCAGGTGACGGACGGGAAAGGTGTCCAGAAGTATACGACCTGGTGTGGCAGCAGTCGGACTGGAGGCAGGTTCGGCTGAAGAAGCAGGAGACGAGCAGTGGTCGAGTTCTGGTGAGTTGACTGGCGGTGGGTGCGGCAAAATCCCGATCGTCGCCAAATATGTTAAATGATGGGGAAGGAGTCTTGCGTAGGTCCAATCATATGTTTATTTTAGGATTCAATTGTCAGGTAAAGCACCCACAACCAGAGCCGTCCAGTTGTGAGGAAGCCAACGTCCAATGTGACGTGCGAGGAATCCTCACGACTGAAGGACAAGATTCCAGAACCACTAAAGAGATCTCTCGTGCTAGCAAGCACGAGAGAACATGAAGAAACAGAGTAATCCTAGTATATAACATCTTCCCCACTAAGAAGGGAAACAAAGCAAACATACTAAAGCAAACATGAGCAATTGCAAAAAAGCAAACAAGAGCAAGTGCTGAGTTATGCAAAATTATTCTAAAACATAGTCTCTCAATCTACAGGATAACTGTTTTAAACGAAACACCCTTTTCGTTGCCACTTCAGAAGTTTCCTGTGAAGTCGAATCATGTGGTAAGGGTAACTCCTCGGAAACAGAGGACTGTGGCAAGACAGAAGTGGAGGGGAGAGTATCAGGGGGAGGAAGGGAATGAGCGTTTGCTTTAGTATGTTTGCTTTGTTTCCCTTCTTAGTGGGGAAGATGTTATATACTAAGATTACTCTGTTTCTTCATGTTCTCTCGTGCTTGCTAGCACGAGAGATCTCTTTAGTGGTTCTGGAATCTTGTCCTTCAGTCGTGAGGATTCCTCGCACGTCACATTGGACGTTGGCTTCCTCACGACTGGACGGCTCTGGTTGTGGGTGCTTTACCTGGCAATTGAATCCTAAAATAAACATATGATTGGACCTACGCAAGACTCCTTCCTCATCATTTAACAACACCCCAAAATCTAACGATCTCCCTGAACTTTCTCTTTTTCCTTCACTGACCTCCGACCAGGTCACTAAACTACTTCTGTCTACCAAATCTGGCTCCCCATTGGACCCTTGACCCCCCAAAATCTTTCATCTTCTACCTGAAATAATTGTTTCCTATCTGTCTCCCATCTTTAACCAAATGTTCTCCTCAGGAATATTTCCCACCAACTGGACACTGGCCTCCGTCCTCCCTCTTCTTAAAAAAGCACCTAGATTGGGCGGACCCTAATAGCTATCACCCGATCACAAGATTCCCCCTGCCCGCAAAAATGGTAGAAAAAGCCATGAATGTAGTATTATTAAACTACATTGAGAAACATGCCTTATTGGATGTAACTCAGTTCGGCTTTCGAAAGCACCATAGCACGGAACTGGCACTGATCTCAGCGTCCGAACAGATCAGGTAGACGGTCGATGCAGGGGGCAATGCAGCACTTGTGCTGCTTGACCTCTCTGCCGCATTCAACACTTTCAATCATAAAAATGTATTGGAATACTTGGAGAGGATAGGCATCAAAGGAGAGGTTCTTACTTTACTTAGATCATTTTTGACTGGCCGAGAACAGTTTGTGGCTCTTTCTGAAATGAATTCGCCCAATTTTACACTGCCGTGTGGGGTTCCACAAGGATCAACACTGAGCCTCATCCTCTTTAACATATGCGTTGCTCCTCTGGTAAGACTAATTAGATCTCTGGGGTTCTCTGCAATTTTTAATGCTGATGATATCAAGAATGTGGTTTCAGTGACGGACTCGCCTTTAGACACAGCATCACTGTTCTATACCTGCCTTTGTCAAGTTGGGGACTGGAAGGCCACTAATTGTTTGAAATTAAATTCCAGTAAAACTGAAGTCCTACTCGTTGGCAGCAACACTAATTTCTGATCCCCTGCATTGTGGACTTTGGATTTGGGCACACTACCTATCACTGCAAATAATGTACAAAACCTGGGAGTCACTTTTGACTCCAAGCTCTCCTTCGAAGGCCATGTGAACCAGGTCACCTCTGTTTCTTTCTGTACCTTAAAATTACTTAGAAAGATCCTTCCATTCATCCCTGTTAATTTACTTAAGCTGGTGATCTCGGCTCTCGTTTAGTCCAGAGCCGACTATTGCAACAGTCTTTTTATCAACCTCCGGACTAAGGGGTCGATTAGGATCGCGGACGGAAACGTGTTCCGTCCACCGAGGAAGGTGGCAAGATACTCCGGACCTGTCAGCGGAAAAACTGCAATAGCGATTAGGATAAAATATGATTGAAACACCAATCGCGGCGGATGGAGCACACCAATCCCCGTCCACGGCGGTCGAAGTAGACCTGAGCCCGCGGCAGGCGGACGGAACCGAAAGAACACCGTCCGCCGCGTACGCACATGACCGCGAGAACATCCACTTCCCCTGCGATACCTGCGTAGTGTCCGTGTCCGCAATTAGGATAACTCCGCAAGTACCCCGGTAGCCACCGCGAACCACGTCCGCTGCGGTACCAATGCTACGAGAAACCGTGCTCCACAGCGGAAGGCCAACACAAACAACATCCCTACAGTCAAACCAATGCCATACATTGCGACGGAAGTCATCACCAAACACAGGAAAATGAACGACCACCCACCTGAAACATCTAAACCAATCACAAGACACAATGACCCACCCCCAAGTACCACATAATGCACACCTGGCAACACACCCACCTAGCACCTGACTGCCAATAACCATTCAGACAGGGCCAAGACACAGACTATAAAATAACTCCCACCCACTACAGAAATCCTCTGCATCACAGCATAGCTGCTAGCAGGAGACACCACTTAACTTACAGCAAACACAGATATCATACACATAACCCACACCCAAACACACCCACTACACAAAGACCCACCACACCATTCCTACACACCACACACCTGCACCTCCCTATTCACTCAAACCCACACCCCGAGCACCACACACCATGGCACCAAGAAAAAAAACCAAATTCACTGACACCGAGTTAAAGGTTATGGTAGATGAGATAATACGTGTAGAACCCCACTTATTCGGGGCCCTAGTGCAGCAGACCAGCATAACCAGGAAAAACAGCATGTGGGACCGGATAGTCACCAGGGTGAATGCTTCCGGGACCGTCCCGAGGACGAAGCAGGAGATTCAGAGGCGGTGGCATGACCTCAAGACCCGAGTGAAATCCATCAGAACCAAGAACTATCTCCGGTCTAATCACACAGGCGGTGGAACCCCCCCGGAGCCCTTACCGTACACTGAGTGGGAAGAGAAGGTGAAGAGCATCCTGCACCCTGAGACCCTTGATGGACTTGATGAGGGAGAAGAGGCTGGTAAAGTACAAACCAAGCACCACGAGCACAACAACATGGTGTGCCTCACACAACTCTGAAGACACATCTCCCAGATCCCAACCCATGCATGCAGTCCACATACTCACCAACCTCTAAACCACTCCAACAGGCCCCCATGTGCATCGGAATGGCGGTGGTGGTGGGTGGGGGGTGTGAGAGGTCACTAGTCCAACACCCCACAGGCCCCCATGTCCATAGGGAGAGCGGTGGTGGTGGGTGGGGTGTGTGAGGGGACGGCACTACAACTCCCAACAGGCCCACATGTCCATAGGGATGGCGGTAGTGGTGGGTGGGGAGTTTGAGAGGTCACTAGTCCAACTCCCAACAGGCCCCCATGTGCATCGGAATGGCGGTGGTGGTGGGTGGGGTGTGTGAGAGGTCACTAGTCCAACTCTCCACAGGCCCCCATGTCCATAGGGAGGGCGGTGGTGGTGGGTGGGGTGTGTGAGGGGACGGCACTACAACTCCCAACAGGCCCCCATGTCCATAGGGATGGCGGTAGTGGTGGGTGGGGTGTGTGAGAGGTCACTAGTCAATCAATCAATCAATCATCGTATTTATATAGCGCACTACTTACCCAGAGGGTCTCAAGGCGCTGGGGGGGGGGGGGGGGGGGGGGGGATCTGCTACTGCTCGAACAACCAGGTCTTGAGTTGCTTCCTGAAGGCGAGGTGGTCCTGGGTCAGGCGGAGGTGGGTGGGGAGGGAGTTCCATGTCTTGGCGGCGAGGTAGGAGAAGGACCGTCCTCCTGTGGTGGCTCTGCGGATGCGGGGGACGGCGGCGAGGGCGTGGCTGGTCGAACGAAGCTGGGGTTTGGGAGCATAGAAGTTGAGGCGGCTGTTGAGGTAACCTGGGCCTTGGCTGTGTAGGGCTTTGTGTGCGTGGGTGAGGAGACGGAAGGTGATTCTCTTGTTGACCGGGAGCCAATGCAGATCTCTCAGGTGTCCGGAGATGTGGCTGCGACGGGGATGTCCAGGATGAGTCGTGCTGAGGCGTTCTGGATCCGCTGGAGTCTCTTCTGGAGTTTGGCGGTGGTTCCGGCGTAGAGGGTGTTGCCGTAGTCCAGACGGCTGGTGACGAGGGCCTGGGTGACCGTCTTCCTGGTCTCGGTGGGGATCCACCGGAAGATCTTACGTAGCATGCGCAGGATATTGAAGCACGACGAGGAGACGGCGTTGACTTGTCTGGTCATGGAGAGGGAGGAGTCCAGGATGAAGCCCAGGTTGCGTGCGTGGTCTGTTGGTTTGGGTGCGCTGCCTAGGGGGGGAGGCCACCAGGAGTCGTCCCAGGCGGAGGGTGAGGATCCCAGGATGAGGACTTCCGTCTTGTCCGAGTTCAGTTTCAGGCGGCTGTTCTTCATCCATTCGGCTACCTCTTTCATCCCTTCGTGAAGGTTGGCTCTGGCGGTGGCGGGGTCGTTGGTAAGGGAGAGGATCAGCTGGGTGTCGTCGGCGTAGGAGATGATGTTGAGGTTGTGCTGGCGTGCGATGTCTGCGAGGGGGCTCATGTAGATGTTGAAGAGGGTTGGACTGAGCGAGGAGCCTTGAGGGACGCCGCAGATGACTTCGGTGGCTTCAGATCTGAACGGGGGGAGGCAGACTCTCTGTGTTCTTCTGGCGAGGAAGGAGATGATCCACTCCAGTGCCTTCTCCTGGACTCCGATGTTGCTGAGGCGTTGTACTAGGGTACGATGGCAGACAGTGTCGAAGGCCGCTGAGAGGTCGAGGAGGATGAGGGCTGCTGTTTCTCCGTTGTCGAGCAGCGCTCGGATGTCATCGGTGACTGTGATCAGGGCGGTCTCGGTGCTGTGGTTGGCCTGGAAGCCAGACTGCGAGGGGTCGAGGGATCCGTTCGTCTCGAGGAAGGCGGCCAGCTGCTTGTTGACGGTCTTCTCGATGACTTTTGCAGGAAACGGGAGCAGCGAGATGGGGCGGTAGTTCTTGAGGTCGGTGGGGTCAGCCGAGGGCTTCTTGAGTAGCGCGCTGAGTTCGGCGTGCTTCCAGCTCTCCAGGAAGGTAGCGGTGTCGAAGGAGGTGTTGATGATGTCCCGCAGGTGGGGTGCGATGATAGCGTCGGCCTTGTTGAAGACGTGGTGAGGGCAGGGGTCGGTCGGAGATCCGGAGTGGATGGAGTTCATCGTGCGGACTGTGTCTTCGGTGCTGATCGTAGTCCAGGCGCGGAGGGTGGTGGTGGGGGGCGGTGGTTCGGTCGTGGTGCTCGTCGGTTGAGTGCTGAAGCTGTTGTGTATGTCCGCGATCTTGTTGTGGAAGTAGGAGGCGAGGGAGTTGCAGAGGTCTTGCGAAGGGGTGATGTCGTTGTTTCCGGCCTTGGGGTTGGAGAGCTCTTTGACGATGTTGAAGAGTTCTTTGTTGTCCAGTTGTTCCTTGAATGCAGTTTTCTTGGTGGCGCGGATGAGTTGGTGGTGTTTCTGGGTGGCGAGCTTGAGGGCAGTCATGTTGTCCGGTGTTGGGTCTCTGCGCCAGGTTCTCTCGAGGGCTCGGCAGTTCTTCTTGGAGCTCTTGAGTTCGTCGGTGAACCATGGGGCTTTCTTGCTGCCGGGTCTGCTGGGTGGGGTCCTCAGGGGGGCGAGCTCGTCTGCGCAGTCGTTGATCCACTTCGTGAAGTTGGTGGCCGCCTGGCTAGGGTTCGTTGTGCTGGTGGGAGGGTTCGTGCTCAGGGAGGACGCGAGCTGGTCGGCTGTGATCTTGTTCCAGTTCCTGCGTGCAGCCTGTTGCTGGTGGTGGTGGATCGTGGTCCTTGCGAAGCTGAAGTGGACGCAGCACGTAGTCCAACTCCCCACAGGCCCCCATGTCCATAGGGATGGCGGTGGTGGTGGGTGGGGAGTTTGAGAGGTCACTAGTCCAACTCCCAACAGGCCCCCATGTGCATCGGAATGGCGGTGGTGGTGGGTGGGGTGTGTGAGAGGTCACTAGTCCAACTCCCCACAGGCCCCCATGTCCATAGGGATGGCGGTGGTGGTGGGTGGTGTGAGAAGGTGGCCTGATATGCAGTGCTCACTATTCTAGTGAACACTATGTATCAGTCCAGCAACCCTTATTGATGATTGGTTGTAAGTCAACCTTATAGACCAGCTATCCTAGTAGCGTGGATACGAGCAGTCTAAGGCTAAAGACTCGAGAGGGCGTGTTAAGCCAGCTGTTATACCACACATATACCCCTTGAACACCAAGTGAAAGGACACCACACAAGTGTTATGAAAATAAACAGTGTATTTATTAAAATCACAACAGCCCTGTACTCTTTATGAGGACAGGGTACTAAGCACAAAACAAAACTCTTACGAAAATACTTAAGTTAGCACAGTATATACAAATGCCCGAGGGGCACGGAAAACCATATACTCTGAAAGTGGAATGCGAAATTACTAGCAGGTAAGTACAGTACTAATAGGCTTTGGAATCGCTAGGACTTGACTATAGAATCGTTAGATTACTTCTAGGAGACCCAGGGGACTCGGGTGCAGAGTGTGCACTCTCACGCGTGATGCGGGACAAAGTCCATGGTAGCTAGATTTCACAGAGTTAGTGTTCTCGGGCGAACCCGACCTGGTAGGAGGAAACCGAAAGTGGATTCTGACCCTTGGATAGTGAGGCTATGCTGGGGCACCGAAATGCCGAAGTTACCTAGCCCAGGGGCTGCAGCTGCATAGGTCTCAAAAGACGTCGGGAATCCTCGTAGACGGACCAGGAGCCTGGAAGAAAGATGCTGGCAGGCGACCAGTGAAGAGAGTTCGAAGTGATCCAAGCCTGGATCTTGAAGACAGATGACACCTGAAAGCAGAGGGGACCAAGTTCGTGACTACTAGCCAGTAGTCAGGTGGCACCAGGAGGGCACCGGATGGTAGTCACCTCGACTAGGTGAGTGGGCGACGCTGTGCTCTGCAGATCTCACGGACCAGGAGGCGTTGTCGGCGACCAGGATGGAGGAGCGAGCTGTCCCACGATGGTTGAAGCTGTCGGCGTCGCTGGACCCAGGATTGGGCAACAAAGCCTTGGCAAATTCAAGCCCACGCGGTGGACTCAAAATGGCGTCTGGAGTGGACCAGGAGGGTCCGGGGTGCTTCTCTCTTGGAAGGAAGCAAGGGCCAGTCTGGAGCAACCAGACCAGCAGCAGTGATGTCGTCGGGCGTCGTTCAGAAGGCCACAAGCCAGCGGGCTAGTAGCCAAACAACGCGGTGAGCAGCAAAAAGCAGAAGGGCCCCACGCAGATCGTGGAGATGCTGGAGGGCTGATCTTCGGTGCTGGAGCTGCTCAGGGTCGGGGCTTCTCGAACCCCAAAGCACTCACCAGAGGGACACTCGGCGGGCTTGTTGTGAAGAAGTCGTGCAGTCTTGGCGATCGTCGGTCCCTCGAGGTCTAGTCGCACTCACGGTTCTCAGCTTGGCTGTAGAGGTGAGTAGAGGTCAGAGGTGCCAGGGAAGCCGGGTCTCGTCGAGCTGTGTCGTCGGATTCCTGAGGAAGGACTTGCAGCAGACCGCAGTGTTCTTGATGGTGCCTGCGGATGCAGGGGGACTACTCCTTAGTCACAAGGGAGAATCTTTAAGAAGAAATCTTGATGTCCTTTCGCAGAAAGTCGTGTCTTGATTCCAAAGATGATCTAATTTGAACAGGGGGCCCGCTCCTATCTTTATACTAAGAAAAGGGGCTGACCCGGTGACTAGGTCCTGCCTATGGGTGGGACTAGGAAGGGGGTGGTTACACCCCTCTCCCATGCCGGACTTTCCCCAGGCCAGGGGCTGGTGTGCCCCTGGAACTGGTTCTGACCGGCCTATGCGTAGTGAGCACCGGGGTCCCACTCAGCAGTCACCTTCCTGTAAAGCCCTGCCTACCCAGGATACACAAAACCCTGTCTGGGACGGTGCTAGCACCGCCCTCGACAGGAAACCCTTTGTCCAGGCTCCCCTCGCTGGAAGGACTCCCAGCTGCAGGGGGTCAGACTCGTGTCTGTGGTGGCAGCATCCATTTTGTGGAGCTGAGGCTTCGTTTAACTTTAACCGGGGTTCACAGTTACATACATGTCGTGTCCCTCTAGAAGGGTGGAATGCTAACCCCGTCGCCAGAATTGGCGAGGGGTTAGTATTCGAATTCGTATGACACCTTACTCGACATGTTTTGATAAAGCAATACCAAAGATAGCATTTAACCGCGAGGATTATAATGCACTTAAGAGTATATGGTATGCGTTATCATGGAACAGCTATTAGGACTTGGTTCCGCAAGCTGCAGACAGGCTCAGCTCATGCCAGAGCACCATCTCACACGATTCCAAGCACTCTGCCTTCAGGATTGTCAAGGCCTGCCATAGGAGTGACTGATAGGAATCTGTGTGTCCATTTTTAGGGTTAGATATAGGTATCCTATATCTAAAGCAAAGGGTGATTACACCACCTTGCCCCAGCTGTCGTGCAGCCAGTTGTGTCAGATTTAGATGGCTAGCCAGGGGTGGCATAATACATGCTGCAGCCCCTGGCAGCCCTGGGTACACCTATGCCCTGAGTTACAGGGTCTGATAAGGTGGCCCAGTACCAATTGGAAATGTACCTAAGGTACATGGAATCCATTTTACAGAGAGAGCAGTAGGCCTGGGGTCCTGATTGGCAGGGTCCCAGGTCGACTATGTCAAAAACCAGCTAAAACACAGGGCAAAAAGTTGGGGGCAACCATAGTCAGGAGGTACCTTCCTACACAACCCCCCCCCCACCCCCCCCAAACGAAAGGAGATAAGGCTATCCTTGCCCAGGTAAGCCTCTATTACCTAAGTGGCCATATAAGGAAGGACCAGCTCTGGCTTGGTTTCCCCCTGTGTCATGGTCCACTAAGCAACCCCTCACCCTAAGGGTATCTGAGGGTCTCCACCATAGGGAATCTCTGTCTTTGGTGTGTCTTGGGAAAGAAAAAGGCTGATGCTGGGATGGAGTACTGAAGTGAGGCTCCTCTACCTTTGGGCTCACCTTCCTCCAATCACCATCCATCATGTGTGCCTTTCTTTCTTTAGCTGAGATGCACTGAGCTCTCAGGGTCAGCCTCTGGCTACCTAAAGCTGGAGGCTGAGTCCCTCTGTTTGGCCATGTCAACTACCGCCGTTTCAGGCCCCGTCCACTACTGCCGTGCCAGGCCCTGCCCAGGACCACCGTGCCGGCCATGTCATCTACCGCCGTGCCAGGCCCCGTCCACTACCGCCGTGCCAGGCCCTGCCCAGGACCGCCGTGCCGGACATGTCAACCACCGCCGTGCCAGGCCCCGCCAGGGCACGGCGGTAGTGGACGGGGCCTGAAACGGCGGTAGTTGACATGGCCGGCACGGTGGTCCTGGGCAGGGCCTGGCACGGCGGTAGTGGACGGGGCCTGAAACGGCGGTAGTTGACATGGCCGGCACGGCGGTCCTGGGCAGGGCTGGGCCGGCCGGTGTAGGCTGGATGATGCAATGTCACTGTAAGGGGGGTCATGACCTGCCATGTGCATTGACATCAGCTTATGGATGTGTTGGCCTGCACCTCCCCCGCCGAATACGTGCCCCGCCATGTTGGCGCCAGTGATTGAACATTGTTGCAAGTGAAGCATCCGTCCCGGAGTCTAGCACATGCACTTGCCGGTGTGTGAGCGTGACGGTCTATGCACGTGCAGCCAATGGGAGGTGTGAACAAGGGCCGCGTGTGCCCAATAGAATATAGCGTATGCTGTGCACCGCAACACCAGGGCCAGTCATTGGCCCATTTCCAAACACGCTTCCAGGGCTGACCAATGGCTGGCGCCGTATGCCACTGACATGGCCACAGGGCCCTATATATGTGTTATGTGCAAAAGCACACATTCTACGATGACCACCGACTGCTGCCTGTGACCATCACCTCCACCAGCTGCTGCGGAGCTGACCACCGACTGCTGCCTGTGACCATCACCTCCACCTGCTGCTGCGGAGCTGACCACCGACTGCTGCCTGTGACCATCACCTCCATCTGCTGCTGTGGAGCTGACCACCGACTGCTGCCTGTGACCATCACCTCCACCTGCTGCTGTGGAGCTGACCACCGACTGCTGCCTGTGACCATCACCTCCACCTGCTGCTGCGGAGCTGACCACCGACTGCCGCTCCAGTGCCATACTCCGTGACCTTGCCATGTCGAGAGTCAAAGAGATCCGGTCTCGTCCCTTCACCGCCGCGGAGCTGGATGTCCTTGTGGACGGTGTGCTCCGCAACTACAGACGCCTGTACGGCGCACCCGGACAGGTGGTAAGTGCAGTGGGGGACAAGTTGGTGTGCATGAGGTGTTCCATGACACCTGGGCTCTGGAATCTTGGCGGTGTGATGTGGGACCAACACATGAGTCGAAATGTGCATGGCTGCTGAGAGAAACGTGTTGCCCCTATCTGTGTGACTGGCCAACTGTCCACTGACTTGCACCCTTTTGTCTGCCATCATGGTAGGTCAAGCTGCACCTTCGCAAGGACGTGTGGAGGAGCATTGCACGTGATGTACGAGCAGTGGGGGTGTCCAATAGACGACATACACACTGCCACAAACGCTGGGACGACATTTCCAGGCTGAGCAAGAATGTAGCTGAAGTGACACTAGGGATGATTACAAGAACGGCACGTCTGGCCCGACGCTCAATGACCCCTCTCATGCACCGTATCATTGCTGTGACGCATCCTGACCTGTCCGAGCGGTTGCGTGTGGATGAACAGCAACGTGGCGGTAAGCATACTGTCAGTGTATGTTGCTTGTGAGTGCAATGCATGTTTTCTTGGCCAGACACATTAGTGACTTCCGTGTATCGTGTGTCTCGTTGCAATGGCATGTTGGTGACATTGGCGCAGTTAAATGTCACTTCCCGGTGCGGCATGTTGAGACGCCACTCGCTAAGCAGTTGAGTGTTGATGCACATGCTGTAGTGCTCCGTCACCCCATGGCAAGACTGGTGTGCAGATGTAGTTGCTCATGCCCTGTCCGCATGCTGTACATGTAGCACGGCCAATGCCACTTATTTCCTGTGAGGATGACTGGTAGGGGTGGCCCGTGTGCAGGTTGGGGGATCGATGTACATTGTCATCAATGGCATTAGGGATTCCGTAGCCGTACTGTACGTGAGTGTGCCCATGACTTACACCCATTTCCTGTGCATTTCAGCAGGAGATGATTGAAGCCAATGCATCCGGATCAGACGTCGCGCACACGCAGACTGACACAGAAGGGGCTAGCACCGGAGAGGGGGACAGGACCGTCCCGGAGGACTCGCATGTGGAGACAACATCGTCATCATTTTCCGACAGTGTTGGTGAGTCAGCACTGTTGTCACAGACTGGGAGTGGGCAATCAACACCTTCGGTCGGGACACAGCACACAGGGCCCACCCTGGCGCCAAGTGCACCATGTACTGTTCGTGCACGCAGGAGTAGGGGGAGTAGAGTGGCATTCGGTGTCGGCACCGCTGCCCCAGCCTCCGTGAGCCAAAATGCTCTTTGTGCAGAGGCTGTTGATCTGCTGCGACAGCTGTGTGTGGGGCAGACCAATATGATAAATGCTTTCCAAGACCACGATAGGAAGTTGGGGCAGGTGGTGGCTTTCATGGAAGGTATGCATGGCGATCTGGCTGGTCTACACAGGACAGTGCAGTCATTGGCTAACAGTGTGTCGTCTGCCATTGTACAGTTGCATGGACTGGGTGCTACTTCTGTTCCACCATCTACAACACTGGATGTCTCAGGGGGGAGTGAATATTCTGACCAGGACTCTAATACAGGTTATTGCACTAGAAGCAGCGTCAGCCAGCACGTCTGGGCACGGAGGGCTCAGACGCCTTCCCCTAGGTCTGCTAAATCTGTTCACAAAGACAACGTCAGATACAGTGGAGTACACACACGTGATCCAAAAGAGGGGTTGTGTGTAATGGCTACACATGCTGCACAGGCATCCCACACACAAGGTACTCCCAAGGCAAGCCTTACTCCCAGTTCCATTGACACTACCTTGGACAAGGACAGTCAGAAGACGAAGGCACCTCATGAGAGCAGGGACACTCCCAGGGCCAGGGAGACTAGGAAGGAAGGAGACACTCCCAAGGGCAGGGAGACTAGGAAGGAAGGAGACACTCCCAAGGGCAGGGAGACTAGGAAGGAAGGAGACACTCCCAAGGGCAGGGAGACTATGAAGGAAGGACCCACTCCCAAGGGCAGGGAGACTAGGAAGGAAGGAGACACTCCCAAGGGCAGGGAGACTAGGAAGGAAGGAGACACTCCCAAGGGCAGGGAGACTAGGAAGGAAGGACCCACTCCCAAGGGCAGGGAGACTAGGAAGGAAGGAGACTATCCCAAGAGCAGGGAGACTAGGAAGGAAGGACCCACTCCCAAGGGCAGGGAAACTAGCAAGGAAGGACCCACTCCCAAGGGCAGGGAGACTAGGAAGGAAGGAGACACTCCCAAGGGCAGGGAGACTAGGAAGGAAGGACCCACTCCCAAGGGCAGGGAGACTAGGAAGGAAGGAGCTTCTACCAAGGGCAGGGATAAGGACAGTCACAAGACAAACGCACCTAAGAAGAGCACGGACACTCCCAGGGGCAGGGACACACACAGGGAGAAGGTGTGTCCTGGGGATATGTACACCACAGACGAGAAGTCTGCTGCCTGGAACAGGGCACCATCCAGGGAACAGGGAAGGTCCACAGACAACATTCCTCCTACGGAAATGGAACATACAAGGGCCAAGGCATCTCCCATGGACAGTGACACTGTCAAGGACAGGCATACATCACCCCTTGATGCACTGAGGCTGCTGTTTTCTGGGAAACGGAATAGAGATGTCTCCGCAGTGGAGTCACCCCTTACCTCCACTCCCATCAGGGCCCGTCAGGAGCGGATGCAGGTGGACCCTGTAGTAGCATCCCCCATGACACATGTTGCAGAGCCCAGAAGGCAGCCACGCAGCAAACGAGAAGCAGGCTCCAGCACGTCCCCAGAGAGCATTCCCCCGCCAGCAGATGCACCTCCCATGGTGGGTGATATTTCTTCTCAGTCCGGCCCACTTGCCAGTCCTGTCCTGTCCAGGGTGCAGTCACATGTCCCCAAGAAACGTAGACACACAGCATTGACACATGCCCAACCCGATGTCGGCCAATTGCAACTATCCCCCGCTCCCAGAGCCACCCTGCCTCCTGGCCCATACAGCCCTGTGGTTCATCATTTCAGTGGTCATAGTGGCGCAGCTGCAGTTGACTCGCATGTGTCAGGTAGTGGCACTGTGTCTGTTGTTTGCTGTCATGCATCATGTAGTGGCACTGTATCAGTTGAGCCCTATCCTGTATCAGGTGCTGGCAGTGTATCTGGGTCTATGGCCCATGTGTCTGTAACTCGGGTTGTGGCTGTGTCTCACACTCCTGTATCAGGTGCTGGCAGTGTATCTGGGTCTATGGCCCATGTGTCTGTAACTCGGGCTGTGGCTGTGTCTCCCACTCCTGTATCAGGTGCTGGCAGTGTATCTGGGTCTATGGCCCATGTGTCTGTAACTCGGGCTGTGGCTGTGTCTCACACTCCTGTATCAGGTGCTGGCAGTGTATCTGGGTCTATGGCCCATGTGTCTGTAACTCGGGCAGTGGCTGTGTCTCACACTCCTGTATCAGGTGCTGGCAGTGTATCTGGGTCTATGGCCCATGTGTCTGTAACTCGGGCTGTGGCTGTGTCTCACACTCCTGTATCAGGTGCTGGCAGTGTGTCTGGGTCTATGGCCCATGTGTCAGTCACTCGGGCTGTGGCTGTTTCTCAGACTCCTGTATCAGGTGCTGGCAGTGTGTCTGGGTCTTTGGCTCACGTGTCAGTCACTACATCTGTGGCTGTGTGTCACACTCCGGTTTCTGGTGCTGCCAGTGTGTCCGATGCAGGTACTTCACGCAACCCACCTGATAGTGTGCTGTAAGGTGCTGTTGTCTTCAGTCACATGTCATTGGACATGGTGTCTACATTGTCCATTGTAAACAGTCTTCCACTGCTGTGGACCTTGGTACGGGTTAATAGTGATTCGTACTTGTGGTGCCTCAGATACTGCATTGTGCCCTCTGATGTACTGCCTCTGATGTACCTGCTCTGGTGTCCACACTGCCCTGTTGCTGTTCTGATACTGCTGTATTCCCTCTGATGTACTGCCTCTGATGTACCTGCTCTGGTGTCCACACTGCCCTGTTGCTGTTCTGATACTGCTGTATGCCCTCTCATGTACTGCCTCTGATGTACCTGCTCTGGTGTCCACACTGCCCTGTTGCTGTTCTGATACTGCTGTATTCCCTCTGATGTACTGCCTCTGATGTACCTGCTCTGGTGTCCACACTGCCCTGTTGCTGTTCTGATACTGCTGTATGCCCTCTCATGTACTGCCTCTGATGTACCTGCTCTGGTGTCCACACTGCCCTGTTGCTGTTCTGATACTGCTGTATGCCCTCTGATGTACTGCCTCTGATGTACCTGCTCTGGTGTCCACACTGCCCTGTTGCTGTTCTGATACTGCTGTATGCCCTCTCATGTACTGCCTCTGATGTACCTGCTCTGGTGTCCACACTGCCCTGTTGCTGTTCTGATACTGCTGTATGCCCTCTGATGTACTGCCTCTGATGTACCTGCTCTGGTGTCCACACTGCCCTGTTGCTGTTCTGATACTGCTGTATGCCCTCTCATGTACTGCCTCTGATGGACCTGTGCCTTGCCATGGACTGTTGGTGCACTTAGCCCCTCTCATGTACTGCCTCTGATGGACCTGTGCCTTGCCATGGACTGTTGGTGCAGTTAGCCCCTCTGATGAACTGCCTCTGATGTACCTGCTCTGGTGTCCACACTGCCCTGTTGCTGTTCTGATACTGCTGTATGCCCTCTCATGTACTGCCTCTGATGGACCTGTGCCTTGCCATGGACTGTTGGTGCACTTAGCCCCTCTCATGTACTGCCTCTGATGGACCTGTGCCTTGCCATGGACTGTTGGTGCACTTAGCCCCTCTGATGAACTGCCTCTGATGTACCTGCTCTGGTGTCCACACTGCCCTGTTGCTGTTCTGATACTGCTGCATGCCCTCTGATGTACTGCCTCTGATGTACCTGCTCTGGTGTCCACACTGCCCTGTTGCTGTTCTGATACTGCTGCATGCCCTCTGATGTACTGCCTCTGATGTACCTGCTCTGGTGTCCACACTGCCCTGTTGCTGTTCTGATACTGCTGTATGCCCTCTGATGTACTGCCTCTGATGGACCTGTGCCTTGCCATGGACTGTTGGTGCACTTAGCCCCTCTGATGTACTGCCTCTGATGTACCTGCTCTGGTGTCCACACTGCCCTGTTGCTGTTCTGATACTGCTGTATGCCCTCTCATGTACTGCCTCTGATGGACCGGTGCCTTGCCATGGACTGTTGGTGCACTTAGCCCCTCTGATGTACTGCCTCTGATGTACCTGCTCTGGTGTCCACACTGCCCTGTTGCTGTTCTGATACTGCTGTATGCCCTCTGATGTACTGCCTCTGATGTACCTGCTCTGGTGTCCACACTGCCCTGTTGCAGTTCTGATACTGCTGTATGCCCTCTGATGTACTGCCTCTGATGTACCTGCTCTGGTGCCCACACTACCCTGTTGCTGTTCTGATACTGCTGTATGCCCTCTGATGTACTGCCTCTGATGTACCTGCTCTAGTCAGTCTGGTGTCCACACTGCCCTGTTGCTGTTCTGATACTGCTGTATGCCCTCTCATGTACTGCCTCTGATGTACCTGCTCTGGTGTCCACACTGCCCATGCTCGAGCCTAGACTGTGATGTTACCCCGATTATGTGTAAATAAACTTGTCAATCATATGTCGTGGGTTGTCAGAGTCATTCTTGCGTGTGTGATGCTGGTGTGTATTTGTATTTACTTCAAGGCAGTGGGTTCAGATACAGGTCACTCCCCCCTACCTAGGTCACGACCCTTGCAGGTGCTGCCCTCCACACGAATCAGTGGTTTCCGGTACATGTCACTCCCCCCTCCCTACGTCACGGCCCTTGCAGGTTCTCCTCTCCGACAGCAAATGGTTTGTTGCCTACCTGCGTCGTCCTCGATGGTGGGCCAAGACTAGGACGTGGTGGATGGCGAAGAGTATCGGGTAAGCGTGTAGTGCAGGGTCCATGTCGGCGAGCGGCTCGTGGTGGGTATGGTCGCTGTGGGGCATACGCAGTGTTCAGGCAGGTTGTTTTTCCGCAGCGCTTTTATGTGTGTTTTCCGCCATCTTGATTTGGAGGACGGTCCTAGACGTCAGTCCGTACGGCGGAGTCTCTGGATTGGTTACGTCCGCCGCGTGGTTGGGCGTAGTTGTGCGGCGGACCGTGATCTACTGGCGCGGACGGATTTTGGCCCATATTTCCTATCCTGATCTGGCGGACGGAGTGTCCGTGACGGGCGGACGGTGAATGGGCATGTTCCGCATGCTCCGGGGCTGCGGAGGCACTTCCGTCCGCCATTCTAATGAGCCCCTAAATGTCTAACCAAATTACAGATAGTTTAAAATGCCGCATTGCGCTTTTTGCTGGACATTACCAAGCACAAATCTGCCTCTGTGGCGCTAAAAGAGCTACACTGGTTGAGTTCAAGGCTCTCTGCATAACATTTAAAGCTACCCATGACATAGGACCTGTCTTTTTAAGCAGAACGTTCAACTGTACACTCCTGCGCGCCATCTACGCTCATGCTCACAATCTGGTGACTCCCAGGTTCAGGAAAAGCTCCTGAGGCGGTAGAAGCTTTCTGTTCGGTACGACCAGACTCCGGAATTCTCTCCCCCAGAGGTTAAAAGACGCAACCCACTTGTTGGCCTTCAGGAAATCGTTAAAGACTTGGCTCTTCAATCTCTGATTCGGAACTAATACCCTACGGCATTTTTTTACCTGATGAGCTAGCGCCTTGACACCTTTGGGTAATTGTATTGCGCTTTATAAATATCTCTTTCATTTCATTTCTTTGTGAAGACGATAAACCAATAGGCAAACATCTGTTAGTTTCCAAACTTCTCAAAAGAGTCATATTCAGTAATCCTCCAAATGCTAAGTATTCTTTGTTGTGTCACATTTCTATTGTCATAGAGTTTTTTTTCCATGCTTGCTAGCTCACTTATTTCTTTTATTAAAAAATGCTACCTGAAAACTTACCAAAATTCTATGCTTAATATTGTTAATGAGGGTTCTGGGTTCGAGTCTCAGTAACGATGCCAAATCCTTCTGTGATTCTGTGATTCTGGGAAAATCACTTTATCTCTCTGTGCCTAAAATGAATCTATGTCTACGTAACTGGTGCTATGTAAAGCGCTCTGATACCCGATTCGGTTCGGGTCTAGTTTGCGCTATATAAAACTCTGCAAAAAAAGGCACTTTACGTTAATGCCTGACAATCTTACTTTTTGGCGAGTATTTTCAGGTGAGTAGGCATACTAAAGTGGATAACTTAAGTATGTTTTATCCTTTCTTCCCTAACCAGTCACTACTTTGTGTTGGCGTATGTTTAAAGGAATCTGAAACTAGAATTGCTGTTATCAAATCTCCTTTATCATCACAACTCCTCATTTCATTCCTTAAAACCTACACATCCATTTTTGCCCTGCGCTGGGCAGATGGATGAGGTGGATCATGGATCTAGCTGGGATTGACATTTCCTCGTTTGGGGCTCATTCTACCGCAGGATCCATGACATCTAATGCTTTTTTCTCCAGTACCAAATTAGATTAAATTCTGAAAGCTGGTGATTGGTCCATAGATTCACATTTTAGTGCCTTTTATTGCAAGCTAGTGGCTCATGCTTCCATGATTATGATGGACATGCATTAAAAAACCATAAAAAGAACCTCTGGTTTTGCCATGGCATGTTTTTATTAAAGACACAGAGACAAGTGTTAACCCTCAACGTTTCCTCTTGAAGAAGTGTTCCCCCCTCAAATACAATGGTTTCCTTTCCAGAGCTTATGGTTCCTCCATTTTGGTAAATACTTCCACTCTGGTACATTGTAGGAGAAAAAAGTCACCTGTCTTAGTCTATGTTATTTCTTCTTCTTGTTCTGACAGTTCTGCAATGTTAGGTATATTGTCTCAAGAATATAAGTCTTACTGCTCATTGCTTGAGTATTTGTGGGACATGTTAAATGTATTTGCATTGTTTAATTTGGTATATAATTGATTGGCTCACTAAAGCCTTAGCTTTTGTGTTTCTTCTATGTTCATATATATATATATATATATATTGTTGGCTGCTATTTTATTCAAGGCAAGTATAGAGGGATACATTTTGCTGCTGAGTCTTTAACATTAGGAAAATCCACATTACCTCCTCGTCCTGTCTCCCCATCCCATTCCTTAACAGTGAGCAGCTAGTCTGAGCTTTTTGCACTTCCCCCAACATGGCGTCACTATCACGTGACAATAAAGGGGGAAGTGCCGGACAGAAACATCCTGTTCTTTTTTTTTCTGCCTACGTGGTAGGCCTTGGAAGCCCGGCTGAGCTGGGGGTAAGTTCCCTATTTGTTTTCTTGGATTTTTTCTTGTGTGGGGCGGCCTGCCTTAGCGACCGCCTTTATAGTTTTTGCTTTGCTCCCGCGCTGCTTACTTTGCCGGTGTTTCACGCGGTTCGCTCTAGCGGCCGCCTCTACCTGGCGCCCTCACCTGTTGGGACGCGTCCTGCTACAGCGGCCATTTTCCCGTGTTTCCAGGTCCCGCTGCACCCTGCTTTAGCGGATGGGGGTTGCGGGGGTGTTCCTTGCAGCGCGTGTGTTCTTTACTTCATGAGGGCAAAATTCTGGCGGCCGGCTGTGCTTTTATGACGACCCCTTTTCTCTGGTCCCAAGGGAGCTCCGGTCCTCGGGACTATGTTGCTTCTATAAAGGGGTCCTTGCATTCATGCATTTGTCCTCTGTGTGTGCCTGTTTTTGGTTCTTGGGACTTGGCTTGTTTGCTGTCATGGCTTCTGATGCCTCTTCCTCTGCTGCTCCTCTTGATGCCCTATTAATTAATGAGGCGGTGGCTGCTGCTTTTCTGGCTAGGAATGCGACTGGACCTCCTCCCAAGGTGCCTCGTGGTTCCGTGGATCTGCAGACTGCTCCTGATGAGGAGTTAGGTCCTGAAGAGGATGAGGGTGTCCGTGGGCGCTTTGTTCAGGGTGCTGAGCTCTCTGACCTGTTCACCCATGTGCTGGACAATTTGGGTTTTTCTCCTCCTGTTGCTGAAGTTCTGGAGGATGACTTCTTCTTTTTTTTTGTTGGGAAAAAACATTATTGTGCAAAAACAGCATTACAAGTATGGGCCTACAACCACAGGGGCCGGCAGCTAGGACATATAAAGCAATCTATGTAGGTAATAATAAAAAGGGAGAATAAACCGTTACAGGAACCTCCGGATCAGGGGGAGGATGGAATGTCCAGAGTGTCTTCAAGGGGAGGTGTGCAAATGTTCCCTCGGTAGGCGTTCCACTGACCCCAGATCTTCCTCCATGCCCTAGGCTTGCCCCTAGCCACATACACCGTCTTCTCTCTAAACATACACCAGTCCATGTTCTCCTTCCATGCCGACACGGTGGGAGGCCGCGGGGAACCCCACAGCTGTGCAATATCTCTTTTCGCAATCATGTTCCCCAGTGCCGCCCACCGGGCCTGGGCAATGTTATAATCATTCGGCTCCCACACATTCAACAGACATCTACGGGCCTCAGGCAGCAAAGCAACCCCGGTAACACTCTCCATGACCGCATGCACCCGCCGCCAATACGCCGCCACCTCCGACACTCCCAGAGGATGTGAAGGAAGGTGGCACTCATACCACATCCACGCTTACACAACCCATCCAGGGAAAAACCCATTGCAACGAAAACGAGGACCTGTAACATATACACGGTGGAAAATCTTGAGCTGGACAAGCCGGAGACGGGCCGGAATGGCGACTTCTTTGGGGGAGGACAGAGCGGCCTGCCAATCTTCGTCATCCAACTCCAACCCGTCTCCGGACCAGACCTCCCTGAGACGCACAAGAAGGTCTGCCCGATTGTTAATTAGTTTCTTGTAGATCAAGGAGATCGTACTATCGGGCAGATGACCATCAAGTATACGGTCCTCGAGTGGGGATGACTCAGGAACTGATTCACCAGCTGTGAAGACAGACAGCAAGGCGTGGCGAACCTGTACATATCTGAAGAATTCTGGGTCTCCCAACTCAAAGGTCTTCACTGCTCCCTTCACCCAAAGATCACCCACTCTGCTGATACCAATCATGTCCTAGTTCTCAAAACCTTTCGTTGTCCAGAGGCATCCCAAGCGTTCCGATGCATACAATGGGGTCGCTTGTGTCAATCGATCATTCCATCCCATAGCCGCATTCGCATCTTTCCATACGCGCACCGCAACCCTGGTGGGTCCCGTGAGGTTCCTCCCCGCGGTCCGAGAGTAGAGTGCTCTATTGAAGTTACCGCCGGGCAACTGATGTTTGTCCATCTCGAATGCAGGTGCCGGACCGGGTTCATACGTAGCATGGTTAATGGCGGACAACTGAGAAGCCCAATAATACCTCCTGATGTCCGGGAGCGCAATGCCCCCGTCATACCAGGAGAAAGTGAGTTTTGCAAGCGCAATGCGAGCACGACCGTCCCACATGAGCCTCCTCTGCAAACCTTCCACTTCCCGAAAGTACGCCGCCGGAATAGCGTCAAAAGAATTTTGAAGCGCATAGAGAAAGCGAGGCAGCGACATCATTTTAAAGAGTGCCGCTCGACCAAGTGGCGACAACGGCAGTTTGTGCCACCTCGTCCTTTAGTTGTCGGAGCGGAGGGAGGAGATTTTGCTCGTAGCGGGAGACTGGATCCAACGATATGTAGACTCCAAGGTACTTGAAGCCGGATTGCGAGATTTGAATGGGAAAGCTACTCGGCAAGGGGGGAAGGCCGCCTGAGATGACATACACACACGATTTGGACCAGTCGATAATCAGGCCAGAGTTTTTACCAAAAGAAGTGAGAACATCAAACAGGACGTTAAGGGATTTACGGGGGGAGGTAAGGTATAGAAGGATATCGTCGGCATACAACGAAACACGATCTTCAAAATCGGGGGACCACTGGATGCCCTTTATTGAAGGCTCCCAACGGAGCCAGGCTGCAAGCGGTTCCAGAGCAAGAGCAAACAACAAGGGGGACAGCGGGCATCCCTGCCGCGTACCCCTCCCGAGAGCAAAGGATCGGGACACTCTGCCATTGACGACGACCTGAGCTAACGGATCCGCATACAAAAGCTTAACCCAACTAATAAAGCCTGCACCAAAACCGAATTTAGCCAGAGTGGCCCAGAGATACGGCCATTCGATCGTATCAAAGGCCATCGTGGCGTCCAAGGAAGCCAAGATGGCCGGCTCCAATATAGACTCCACCCTAGCGAGAACACCGTGTAGGCGCCGTAGGTTGAGAGCAGTGTTCCGGTGCGGGATGAATCCGGATTGATCCGGGTGGATCAGGTCACAAATTACAGTGATCAAGCGATTGGCAAGGACCTTGGCAAGGATCTTAGGCTCGGCATTTAGTAGGGAAATAGGCCGAAACGACGCACAGCGATCACGGGGCTTGCCCTCCTTAGGAATCACAACTATAGTAGCCAGACGCTGATCATAGGGGAGGGCACCGAGCTCATGTGACTCCCTGAACATCGCGCGAAGGTAGGGCGCAACTTTGTCCGGCGCAATTTATACAGTTCGACAGGGAGGCCATTAGGGCCCATGGCCTTACCAGAACGGAGGGAACGGATTGCGGTAGCAATCTCATCAACTGACAACGGAGCCTCCATGCGCTCTCGGTCCTCCTCAGACAGACAAGGCAAAGCAATGTCCCTCAGCAGCAAACGAGAGTCATCTTCATCTCTGTCGGACACCGGGGAGTAAACCACACGAAAATAATCGGCAAAATATTCCACAATCTCGCCAGGGTTAGTCACGCACACACCATACGAATTCAGTATCATGGGAACCACACGATTCGCTCTTTCCTTTCTATCAAGCCATGCGATCAATTTGCCCGCCTTATCACCCACATCATACAGTCTACCCTACTGCTCCCTGAACATTGTCTTGGCGGCATCTGTAACATGGGATTTATAATCAAACTGCTTCAAACTAAGGGCGTGGAGTGTCTCCCGGGTAACGCCTGATTCCAGGTCGGCCTCTAATTCAAGTATTTCTGCCTCCAGATTCTCAACCTCCATATTTCGAGCCTTCTGGGCTTCGGCTATCAAGGATAGGTCCTGACCACGAATGACATTTTTGAATGCCTCCCACAGGGACACAGAGGACGAGACAGACTCCTCATTTTCCAAGAAGTAAGAGTCTAGGGACTTTATCAGGCTACTACGGGTCTTGGGGTTGCGCAGATACCATGGATTGATAGGGGCAATCCGCCCCGCGGCGTATGACCCCGTGTCAAAGCTAAGCCACAAAGGAGAGTGGTCAGAAATACCTCGGGCCAAATGTCTGATCTCCCTGACATAGGAAGACTGGACCGCAGGCATAAGGACATAATCGAGCCTGGATAGACTCCCATGAGCCCCGGAATGGAAGGTATACTGACATTGCGCCGGGTGCATTAACCTCCAGCAGTCCACCAGGCCAAAAGTGTCTATGAACTCACCAAGCCAAGATTAGGAAGTGGGAAGCGTCCTGGGGGGGTGGCGATCCAACCCGCCAGAAAGCACAGAATTAAAATCCCCACCCATAAGAATGAGACTGTCAGGGAGGCCCAGCATCATCCGGCCAACATCAGAGAAAGTAGAGGTCTGGAGACCTGGGGGAATGTATACTGTAACCAAGGAAAGAGTTTTACCCTCCCACCTACCGGTGATGGCGGCATAGCACCCTCTATCATCAAGGGTAACACTATCTATCTCGATGGGGACGGAAGACCGTATCAAGATACCAACCCCTCTAGAACCAGTTGTAAACCCCGAGTGCGCAACCAGTCGGTAACCCCACCTATTTAAAGCATGACACACATTTCCCACCAAATGCGTTTCCTGCAAGAGTACAACATCAGGAGACAAACGACGCAAATATTGCAACACAACACCTCGTTTGATACGATCCCCCTTCCATTGACGTTCCATGATACCAACCTCAACCCACTACCCCCCATCCCCACAAGTAAAGCATGGGTCACCCCACAAAGAGCCGGACACTTGAAGCAAGGAAAAGATCACTTTGTCGCCTTAAAAGGGAAAAACAAACTCCCAAACCACCCCCCAACCAACACCCGTTACAACTCCCCCCTCCCTGCACACCTGCAATAGACCAAAATGCCACCCCAACATGCAGTGTGCCTGTCGCCCTAAGAACCCCACTCTACAAAAAGACCCCGGAGGAGGAAAGAGGCCCCACAGCACGGAGACCGCCCTCATCGCAGCAACAGACGACATTCGAACTCTACTGGACAATGGAGACACAGTCGCCCTCATCCTCCTTGACCTCCCCGCAGCCTTTGACACAGTCTGCCATAGCACCCTTCTACAGCACCTCAGAAACATCGGAATCCAAGGAAAAGCACTGGAATGGATCACCTCGTTCCTCACCGGAAGAACCCAGAGAGTCCGCCTCCCACCATTCAAGTCAGAGGCCACTGAAGTCATCTGCGGCGTACCACAAGGATCCTCACTCAGCCCCACCCTCTTCAACGTATACATGAGCCCCCTCACGGCCATCGCACGCCAACATAACCTCAACATCATCTCCTACGCTGACGACACTCAACTGATCCTCTCATTCACCAAAGACCCTAACACCGCCAAAACCAACCTACATGCAGGAATGAAAGAAGTAGCCGAGTGGATGAAGCACAGCCGTCTGAAACTGAACTCAGACAAAACAGAAGTCCTAATCTTAGGTACCTCCCCCTCCGCATGGGATGACTCCTGGTGGCCGGAGGCCCTTGGAAAAGCACCCATCCCGACGGACCACGCACGGAACCTGGGCGTCATCCTGGACTCCTCTCTCTCTATGAACAGACAGGTCAGCGCCGTCTCATCATCTTGCTTCAACATTCTTCGTATGCTCAAAAAAACATTTCGCTGGATCCCCACCGAAACTAGGAAAACTGTCACCCATGCACTGGTTACAAGTCGCCTGGACTACGGAAACACCCTATACGCCGGTACCACCGCAAAACTCCAGAAAAAACTCCAACGCATCCAGAACGCATCAGCCAGACTCATACTAGACATCCCACGTAAAGACCACATCTCCGGTCACCTGAAAAACCTCCACTGGCTTCCAGTCAATAAGAGGATTACTTTCCGCCTCCTAACCCACGCACACAAAGCACTTTACGAACTTGGACCCGAATGCCTCAACACACGACTCTCCTTCTACACCCCCCCCGCCAGCTACGATCCTCCAACCAAGCCCTTGCTACCGTACCTCGCATCAACAAAACCACCATGGAAGGTAGATCCTTCTCCTACCTGGCAGCTAAAACCTGGAACTCACTTACCACTCACCTTCGTCTCACGCAGAACCACCTAGCATTCAGAAAGCAACTTAAAACTTGGATATTCGACAAATAATTCCCCACCCTTCTTCAAGCGCCTTGAGACCCTCTGGGTATGTAGCGCGCTATACAAATCTTTTGACTTGACTGACTGACTGACATGAACCGCACTGAAACATATTAGGAAAGAAACAGAACCCAGCTGAAAAAGGTCTAATGTTCGGAGGTCAGGGACCGAAAAAGTCGCTTCCGTGTAGGCTTACCACCTTCGGCACCTCCAGGGTGTTCCGTCTGATCACCTCGGCCAGGCAGGGTGTCCAGCCAGTCATTGACATTGTCCGGCCGATCAAAAAAGTCCGCTCCTCATACTCCACCCGAAGCCTAGTAGGAAAGAGCATAGCGTACTTCATACCAAGGTCCCGAAGCCGTAGTTTTACCCCCTGGAAGGCCATTCTTTGTCTCTGGACCTGTTGGGTAAAGTCCGGGAAGAAGTTAACAGAGGAGTTCTCGAAGTTTACCAGGCCATGTGCTCTCGAAGCCTGTAGATTCGCGTCCCGATCTCTGAAGTGGAAGAGTTTCGCAATAATGGGCCGCGGAGGGGCGCCCGGTTTGGGCTTTCCACCCGGCACTCGATGTGCACGCTCCACAGCGAAAAACTTGCTGAGTCCCGAGGGGGAATGGTGCTTCAGGACACGATCCTCGACCAGGAGATCCACCGAGTGAGGCTCAGGATTTTCTGCCACTCCTATGACGCGAATGTTGTTGCGTCGCGCCCTGTTCTCAAACTCCTCAAGCCGATGGGACATCAGATCATTGGCCGATTTCAAGTTACCAACTTCCGTCTGAAGTTCGGACACATCGTTCGTGAGGCTGGAAGTCTTCAGATCCAATGACTTCACTTTCTCATTGGTCTTGGACAGGTCGGCCCTGATCAGGGTGACATCGATGGCGACCGTGTCGATTTTACGAGCCAGTGCCTCGTACTGCTGACCGATGGTCTCCTTCATATTAGAGATGGCGCCCATGATGTCCTGCAGAGACAGATCAACAGGGGCGGAAGAGTCTTCCTTGGCATCTTCTGGGGTACGACTGGAAAGGCCAGGGGATCCTTTGGGCTGGGTGTAGCGATCGATGACATTTGTCTGGACCAGTCCCCCACGAAGAGGTGCTTTCGTCTTCCGCATCTCGGCGTCACCCTTACCAGCCATGTTGGAAGATGCGCCCCAGAGGGGCCCGCGAGACCTGGTGAAAATGGCCGCTGTTAGGCCGGGCACCAATAGACCCCAAAAGTCGGCTCGTAATGCCAAAACAAAAGTACAAAAGTGATCCACACGACTGGAGAGTTAGGGCAGTGGTTGCATTAGCTAGAGGCTGGAATGGCCCCGAGCCGAGGGATACAGCATCACAATCAGACCGTGTGGGGATCCAGAAACGAAACCGAAAGTGATGAAGGGGCAACTGAGGAGACCCCACTGCCGTTGTTGTTCGATTCCGTCCCGGATCCACAATTCGCCCGGTCTTGCCTCCCGGTGGGCCCAAAAAGTTCAGATCGACACAGTTTCGGTTGCCCAAGTCCGATTTAAGATTTGAAAAGAGTTATGAACTCAGCCGAGGTTCATCTCAAGGAATCCGTCCAAGAAATCAGGATAAGTTCAGGATAGATTGCGAAGGGTGGCGAGGGTCCGGGGAGCCCTGTGCTCACGCGACCATCTTGGATGTGCGCTAAGCTCCTCCTCCGAGGATGACTTCTTTATGCAGTATGTCCAGCCTGCTGCTGACTCCTTTCCATTGCACGGGGCTGTGCGCAAGGTGCTGGCTCATGAGTGGAAGGAGGTGGATAAGTCCGCCTTCCCTCGTTTCTTGTCCAGGCGTTACCCTCTGGAGGGTTTTGCTGCTGAGTTCCCTCAAGCTGTGAAGATCGACAATTTGATGGCCGGTCTTTCCTCTCAAGGTTTGGTCCTCTCGGATGCCGCCCTTCCTCCGGACGCTGTGGATAGGCGTGTTGAGGGGGTGGTGAAGCGTTCTTAAGCTGCTTCTAATATTTCTGTCCGTGCGACTGCCTATTCTAACTACATGGTCCAGTCCCTCCTCAAGGATTTTCAGTCCCTGTCCCTTCTGTTGCAGGACGGTGAGGATGCCACACCTCTTTTGTCTATGATGGAGTTTCAGGTGCAGTACTTGTCGGATCTTTCCGTTGACAATTTGGGGCGGCGGCGGCTGCTTCTGGTGCTTCTATCGCTGCCCGATGTCATATCTGGATGCGTTCCTGGAAGGCTGAGTCTTCCCAGAAGTCGGTCCTCCTTAAGTTGCCCTTTGACGAGTTTACTCCCGCAAGACGGAGATGGATATTGCTGCACAACCTAGGCCCGGAGGGCATAAGGGTGTTCACGAACATTGCGACAACTCCGCTACAAGCAGTTGACGCAGATGTCTTCAAACAGGCCCTAGATGACCTAGTCGCCCATTACCGCCCGGCGGTTTGCGTCTCCATATATAGGTTTAACTTTCAGCAAAGGAAACAAGGCGACGGAGAGTCAGTTGACGACTATGTGGCAGCCCTGAGGAGACTAGCAGTCACGTGCAAGTACGGGGCGCTGGAAGAAGACTTTATCAAGGACCAGATAGTAATGCACACCACCTACAGGAATGTGCAGGACAAGCTATGGGCTCATGGCAAAGCAACATTAAAAGAAGTAATTGCAATGGTAAAAAAAGCTGAACTCTCCAAACGATGCGCAGAAGCCGCGAAAAAAGAGAGTGTGCAAAGAGTCATGGTTAACAAGATTGATGACGCGGAACCATCGAGTAGACACAAAATGGCGCCGGGAGACAACCGCGGAACCAGCTAATGGGCGGGAAGACCGGGACAAGCAGGGAAGCAGCCCTCATTCACCAAATAAACGTGCTATAGGTGTGGAAGTGCGAACCACGCAGCCCACGATAAACGCTGCCCCGCTTTTCGTGCGAAGTGCATGTTCTGCGGCCTGATAGGCCACTACGGGAAAGTGTGTCGGAAGAAAGAGAAGAAAACGATGGTGAAATACATAGCGCACCAACAGCAGGACGAAGGCACCGAGGAGGAGTCAGACGAAGACAACAGAGTGTTGTGCATCGAGGAGCAAGTACTGGGCATTGACACTCAGCGTACTGACAAACCGAGAGCAGACATGTTAATAGGAGGAGTCAAAATCAGAATCGCGATTGACTCTAGATCCCCGTACACCATTGTACAGAGATCGGTGTGGGAAGGGGAATTCAGACCGAGCCTGGGCCCACAACTACACCCGCCAGACATCAGACCAGTGTCGTACACAAGCAACTCGATCCCCATAGTGGGATACCGGAGCTTGAAGTTCGAATTCAGGGGAAGAACTGCCACATGTAAGCTATATGTAGCTGAGAAGGGCCCCTCTGTTCTGGGATGGAGAGACCAGGGAGACTTAGGGATCAAGCTAGACCCAGGAGGCAAAGAACAGGTGCTGCTAACAGATAGTGAGCAATGGCCAGACCTGGAAAGGGTGAGAAGAGAATTTCCCAACGTCTTCGGTGGCAAAGTGGGCAAACTGGAGAAGTCCATGCATAAAATCGTGCTCAGAGAAGACTCCCGGACAGTATCCCACAAGGTCCGCAATGTGCCCATTGCAGTGAGAGAAGCGGTCCAGCAAGAACTGTCTCGACTCGAAGAGCAGGGGATCATTGAGCCGATCGACTGAGTGGTTGGCTCCCTTGGTGGTCACCAGGAAACCCAATGGCAAGGTGCGCCTATGTGTCGACTTGCGCGAGCTGAATAAATGCTTGGTGGTGGAGAAGTTTCCCCTTCCTGGGATAGAAGAAATGTTGGCGGGAACCAGGGGAGTGAAATGGTTCTCTACAGTTGACCTCACGTCAGCATACCACCAGATCGACCTACACCCGTCCAGCAGGAAACTGACGTCTTACATCACCCCCTATGGTTGTTATCAATTCCGCAGGATGCCCTTCGGTCTGGCGTCTGCCGCTGCGGTATTCCAAAAGCTCATGCATCGCCTGTTCAAAGATGTCAAAGGCATCCAGTACTTCCAGGATGACATCCTGGTAATGGGGATGGATCGTAAAGACCACAATACCATGCTGGACAAAGTGCTGAGCGTCCTACAGGAAAAAGTGCTCACGGCGGAATGGGAGAAGTGCAAATTCGGAATGACGTCCGTCACCTACCTGGGGCACGAAATAAGCGGACAAGGGATCATGCCCAAGAAAGACAATGTGAGAGCAATCTGCGAGGCCAGAGCCCTTAACAACAAGGATGAAATACGGTCATTCCTAGGAATGGCCGAGTACTACAGCAAATTCGTCCAACATTTTGCTACAAAAACGCACAGATTACGACAACTGATGAGAGACAAGGCGTCATTCCAGTGGGATGACGAGGCTCAGAGGGAGTTCGAGAAGATGAAGGAGAACATCAGCCAGGCCGTACCATTGCATGGACATGACCCAGCGGGAGTCACCATCCTCACCACTGACGCCAGCGAAAAAGGTCTGGGTGCAGTCCTCGCCCAACAGAGAGACAACAACATGGTTGAAACACTCAGCTTTGCGTCCAGAGCACTGTCACACACTGAACAGAAGTTCAGCGTAATAGAGAAAGAGATGCTAGCTGTTGTGTGGGCCATGGGAAAGTTCCGGCAGTTCCTGTGGGGCACGAGGTTTTGCCTACAAACTGACCACAAGCCACTAGTCAAGGTGCTTACCTCGAGTGGGCATGCCACGGCCACCCCGCGGATTGCTAAGATGACTCTTAAACTATTAGAGTACACGTACGATGTAGAGTACATCCCGGGGACACGCAACAAAGTGGCGGACTATCTCAGCAACGCCTCAGCCATGGAGGATGCACCCACACCTGCAGAGGAGAATGAAGAAATGGTAGCAGTAATGGAAGACATGGAGAGCGATCAACATACAAGAATGGGCACACGCATATAGAAAAGATGAGATCTTGGAAGAGATCAAGAGGTACCTTGTCCGTGGGTGGCCTGAAAAGAAAAGGCTAAAGGAGGTGCCCAGGAAACTGTATGAAATGAGAGAGGAGTTATCCATGAGTGACTCAGGAACATTTCTGTATCGCGGGGAGAAGGTGGTGCCCCCAGAAGAGCTGATCCCTACATTGCTGAACCAACTGCATGAAGGTCACCTCGGCATTGTGAAGACCAAGTCGAGGGTGAAGCAGATGTACTGGTGGCCAGAAATGGACATCATGATCGAGAGACATGTCAGAGTTTGCAACCAATGCCAGGAATCAGACAAGGTGCTTAAAGCCTTGAGGCCGGCGTTGGGCAGTTTTGAACAACCCCGTGATCCATGGGAAGATCTAGCTGTCGACATACTAGGGTCGATACTAGACGGACAAGGAACGGCCAAGTACTTGTGTGTACTGGTGGACAAGTATTCCAAATGGCCAGAAGTACATGTGCAGGAAGAAATGGACTCGGATGTAGTCATAAAATTCCTCACGTCGGTGTTCCTAAGTGAAGGCATCCCGAGGACTATATTGACAGACAATGGCCCGCAATTCACATCCGATAAGTGGCACAGATACACAGAGAGGAACGGAATCAGGTCCAAACACCTCAGTGTATCATCCAGCCAGCAATGGACAGGTGGAAAGGTTTAACCGAGTTCAGATGGGGTCAATTCAAGCTGCCATAATGCAAGGAAAAGACTGGGAAGCAGAAATTCAAAGAATGCTGTGGGCGTATAGAATTACTCCCACTGCAACAGGGTACAGTCCCTTTCAGATCCTCAGAGGCAGGCATCCGTTCACGAAGGACAATGTAGCATGGAGAGAAAAACGGTCACCAGTAAGTGGTCGCCTGCCGTAGTCCAGCACAACTTGGAGAAGGCCCAAAGAGTGAACACAGACCACTACAATCGGAGAAAGAGAGTGAAGGACTCAACGCTGGAAAAAGAGGAATGGGTGAGAGTTAAACAAGCAGTACTGAGGAAGAAGGGAGAAAGTAAATACAGCCCACCCCTACAAGTGGACGAAGTGTACAGCAGAGCAGCCCTCCTTAGCGACGGAAAGGTGTGGTCTCAGGATCGCATGGCTAAGATAAATAAGATTGTGCAATGGCCGGAGGAGAAAAGTAACTGCACTTCTGGTCAAAGACAAGAAGGAGGAACTGAAGAAAGAGAGTCAGTTGACGAACGTCTGGGAGGCGGAGATACGTGCATGGAAAGTGAAGAACTGGTTGAGGCAAGTGTGAAGGAAACACCAGCAAAGGAAGAGTCGACACCCGGGAGATTGGGACATGGTCAAGGGAGAGAAAAGGTAGAGAGCCCCGCTCCTAAGGTTGTCCATAGAGCCTCCACTCCGGTAAGACGCATGCACGCTGGGAGAATGATAGTCAGACCTTCACACCTCAGAGACTTTGAGTGAGAGAACGTTGAACATTGAACTGCAAATGTCCGTTGTGTAAAAGGAGGAGATATGTGGTATTAGCGTTCTAGATGCAGCCGTCTTGCGTGTGACGTAACACGCCCCGGCAGAGAACGCGGGACTGCGCATGCGCGAACGGCGGTTCGCGCGAGTCAGAACCCGGCAGAGCGCGATCCTCACCAGACGCCCGGCGCTCTTCCCTAGAGATATATTGTAATAATAAAAGAGCATTTCCCTCTACACCTGCCTCGGAGTGATCATTTGGGAGGGAGCTTGTGCACTTCTACAGTGAGCGCCCTCAACAACACACGCATTTTCTTTTCTTCCCAAAGGCCCTGCCCACGACACTCAGTGGTCGTAGTGCGTTCAAAAAAAATAAGGTGATGCTGTGCGCAATGGGGCCAGGTGAGTGTAGGGGTGGGGGTCAAAGGCACGACGAAGAAAAACAAATATTCTGTAAATATGTTCAGTTTTTATCTTTTAGGTAGCTACAAATAAAATAAGTCATATCTTAAATGAAAAAATTAATGCGATTTAAGTTAATAAGTGGGAAATGCGCAATCGTATATTATCAAACCTCTGTCAGATAATGCACTGCAGAGGTCTGTGACTGTAACCACAGAGCCACTAAACAGAATCTTGGATGGTGCAAAGGAAGATAGGGACTGGCTACGAAATCCCAGTCTGCAACACACTGTCAATATGTAAGCCATTATTTAAAACTTACATTAAACACAATATAAGATAGGCTGCCACAAAATGCACAAAAGGTTTAACAGGAAAAAAGTGCTTCCACAATATATCTTTTTAGTAATACCCAAAATGTATACAGTGCAATAATTTCTATAACTTCATACATGGTAATAGACTCAATTCAGGTGGGAGACTTCCTATTTTGAAGCAAGCAATTGCTTCATTTTAGCTGTCTCCCTCCCGCCTGATGGTGCCTCCGCTTCAATAGAAATTGATGGGGGAAATACATTCTGCTGATAATTTCTTTTAATCTCCCACTTTCCTCTTCTAAAGTGTTGGCATGTATGTAACTGTCCTTTAGAAAGCACATGCTTCACAGCTCAGCCGGTAACTCCCTTGCAACACCACTCAAAAAGATGAATTAGGAAGCTGCAAGTGATTCAACCAATTAAAGCTAATACTGGCTTTCAAGCACCCTTTACATTTGCAGAATGACCAGTGGCGCACTTTTACATTTCTATCAGGAAAGCAGGCACCCTGGCAGATAGGCTTTTTTAGCTGTCTGCCCCTCCCTCGGTTTCACAGCACAGGAAACTCCCTGCCTTACACTTCAGCTGAAGCATTTCAAATCTCCATTCAGGGACGGTTGTTTTACCACAGAAAGTAGGGGAACTTAAATTTAAAAATGATGGGCCTCATTTATGAGGCTGTGTGTCACTTTTTGTGATGCACCAGGGGCGTAAAAAATGCGCCTTGTTGCGCCATATTTACAAAGTGACGCATCTAGGTAGATGCATCACTTTGTAAACCCCTGCGCCACATTATACCTGCGCCAGGTATAATGTATGCAAGGGGGCATTTTGACGCAAGAAAGGGTCATGGAAGTGACGCAGTGAAATCTATAAGATTTCACTGCGCCACTTCTAGGACACAAATGCGTCAATTTCTTACACCTGCCTCACAGCAGGTGTAAGACTGACATAGGCCCTTTCACATGGGGCTTGCCCCCATGTGAAAGGACATATTGCTGGAGTTGCATCACTTTTGTGACACACTCCAGCAATGCGTCACTTTTGCGCCATACAGATACGTCAATAATACTGACGTATCTGTAACTCCTTGCGCCATGATGCGTCATACTGTAAATATGACGCATCATTGGTGTCGCAAGGAGGGTGCAGTGAAAAGTAACGCATCGCTGTTTTCACGCAGCGATGCGTCACTTTTCATAAATGAGGCCCCAGGGATACATCATGTCCCTCACATCCTGCCCACTTCGACCACTGATGACACTCTTTCTTCCACTTTTTTTCTGACCCAGAGGAACTGAAATCTTGCACAGGCCACGTGTTTTGTGTTGAAATGTAAATAAAACAACCATATTTTTTGAAGAGGTAGATGAGCGACTGGAGGCTTGAGCCAAACGCCTGGCTCTGACTAAGCTCGATGTCCTCTTGGAAGTTCAAGTCGAAAAAAACAAAACCAACTTTTATGTGACTCCTGCCTGCCAGTCTGCTCTAAACTCATGTACTACCATGCTTGACCAAATTTTGTGATCCTAGTCAAATATTAAAATGTTCTGTTCCTCCTTTCTCTTCATTATTGCATATGAGAGCAACTTGAAATATGTGAGTTCAGGATGAGCACTGCAGAAAAACATCTGTTGTGTTTGATTTAATAGATTACAATGCAGCTCCATGTATAATAAGAATGTAGGGTGCACGTGACACCGGACTCGCGTCATGGTAAACTAATGGCATTATCATCAGGAAGTGGAGCATGAATGTTTCTAAATTCACTTTTTGAAGCTATTTCTTTTAATGAAGGCTTCTCAAAGCCGTGATATAATCTGATTTACTAAGGTGAAATGCTTCCACGTGTTAAACGAAATACACTTTTTTGAATTTTGCAGAGTCATATTTATATTTGTAGGCTTTTCACATGATTTACATGCCAAACGTTTTCATGTCTCCACTCATGCATAGGCACGCACCCTTGTCTGGGGCCTCTCTTAGCTATTCCTGGTAATTTGTGGGCTCACCATCCTATAATTTTTTATTTCATTAAGATTAAGTGTGCAGGCTCTGAGTTTGCAGCATTTCTTAGTTCCATCTCTCTGCCTACATTCCTCAGCTTACCATGCAAAACATGCCAAGTAAATAGACACCAGTAACATTTCCATTGTACTTAATTATTTACATTTTTATTGTAATTTTTACATTTATACTACACTTTTAATCAGTAACTAGGTGTTTGACAATACAAAAAACTGATACAAATCTTGAGAAGCGCATTAACAAAAGACAGATCATTTTCAAGTTGTTTTTCAGAGTTACTTAAAAAGCCACATACCCGAATCCTAAAGGAGTGCGGGTGTCGGTCAACGAGACTTGTAAAAAAGGAGGATATAGTGTGAGCTGGTGCAAGGCACGAAGGTGGAACTGTTGTGTACTCCAGGATCCATGACAGGAAATGTTCAAGTTCATATTGTGGAGATGGCTTTTTGTAGAGGTGTATCAGATTTTTTTCCCTTATCAATTTCTAATTTAGTGTTCCCCACAGGTCATTTTCCTACAGAGTGGCAGAAAGAATCAATACTTCCTCTGTTAAAGAAGCCAAACTTGGATGCTAAGGAGCCCCTCAACTATAGACCGATCTCAAGACTTCCTTTTCCTGCAAAAGTAATCGAAAGGGCGATAAATGCTGAACTATCAGCCTTTATCAATGATCATGCCATACTGGATTCCTCTCAGTTTGGATTTCGGGCTCAATACAGCACAGAGTTGGTTCTCATCACTGTTACGGAGGAGCTCAGGCTGATTTTGGGCAGTGGGGGGAACGCAGCTCTGATCCTCCTGGGCCTCTCAGCAGCCTTTGCTAAAGTTAATCATGGGCGGTTGTGGTACCAGTTAAGTTCCATCGGTATCAAGGGCACGGTACTGTCCCAACTAGGTTCCTTTCTGTCTGAGCGGTTATGGGAAGTTGCCCTGGGGAACATTGTATCATCCCCTTTCACGTTGCTGTATGGGGTTCCCCAGGGCTCTTCTTTGTGCCCAACGTTATTTAACCCCTACGTTACTCCTCTTGCCAGCTTAGTAAGAAGCTACTGCCATTGTGTCATATAAGGACGACACTCAGATCATCGTCGCGGTGAGTATCTCTGCCAGCCAGACAGCATCTAGGTTCTGTGACTGTATGGGCCACATAGCAAGGTGGATGACAGATAATTGTCTGAAATTGAACTCCTTCAAGACCGAAGTCTTGTTGATGGGGAACAACCCATCTTTTTGAACAGACAATTGGTGGCCGGTTGAACTTGGCCCCTTACTTAACCCAGTGCACAAGGCAAAAAACCTAGGTGTCATATTTAATACCATGTTGTCCTTTGAGGTACAAACAATTTGATCCCTTCTGCTTGCTTTTTTACCATGAAAATATTGAGGAGGATTCTTCCTGCCATACCCTCGGATGTGAGGAAAACGGGGGTGTCAGTGTTGATTTCCTCATGGCTGGACTATTGCAACACCCTTTTCTCCAGTGCTCTGAGGCGCAGTATTTATAAACTTCAAACGGCTCAGAATGCAGCAGTAAGAATAATGTTGGGCATTTCTAAGTTTGACTCAGTCTCTACATCTCTGGTTCATCTTTACTGGCTACCTGTGGCCAAGAGGGTTCAACTTAAACTATTATGTATTGCGTTCAAATCTCTTAACAATATGGGGCCCGGCCCATACCATTGAAAAAATTTCTAAAGGCATACATTCCAACTAGAGCCCTTAGATCTGCCGGACTGGGAAATTTAATTCTTCCTAGAGTTAACAAAGTTAGATGGGGAGGTAAGAGCTTCTCGGCCACAACCACCAGCCTTTGGAACTCTCTACCTACTGTGCTGAAGAAAGAATCCAACCTCCTTAAATTCAGAAAGGGCCTTAAAACGTGTCTGTTCACCGCATAACCCCACCTCTTGTTTTACTCTGACCAGTATTTATCAAAGGCAGCGCCTAGACACCCCAGGGTATTTGTTGCACTTTGCAAATTTCTCATCATCATCATCAAAGTTTGGCGAAATCCCAAATTTGACCTTTCATGAAACCTGTAAACTTTCCTAGTTTACCTCCATCTATGCATATGCAAAGTTTTTCTGCATATTTGGAGATATCTTTTGCTCAAAATTAAATCCAAGCAATCTAGAAAATGTATGCAGACTTTTCTCAGTAAGTTTACCTTTTACAGATCTTTTCTAAGCATGATGACTTTGTACAGCAGAAGAACAATCTTTTCAGTTAAACGTGACTCAAAGGTAGCCAATCATTCTAACAAGAAAGGGAGCCCCTACAGCTGGAAACTGTGTCATTGAAGCAGATTCGTCAATTTGATAAGACCAGTCTAGCAGGAAAAACAGCCAGGAAAGAGCATGAACATTACCTCAAAGGCAGGTGTCTTTGACAACTATTCCCTTGTAGTACTGGGCATTGGAAAATGGTGTGAATTGGACAGCTTGGTGTATATATTTGTGGACTGTGAAACATTGGTCCCCATGGGCTGGTGCCATGTGATATGCCCAGTAATTACTGCTTATATGCAAATGATTAACATTTAGATTAATTTTTATTACTTGTAGCTCATGTGGATAGCCTGGAAATTTGACAAAATTCTTAAATTTCCACTGCTCATGCATGAGTGGGACTTACAGCCCTGTTTATACTATTATAAAATCAGTATTATAAGTACTAGAATGTAAAGAAAAAACTGAACTGGATGAACTAAAAATGAAACCTGGTGAACTCTGAGAAGAGTCTATAATGGTTTGCAAAAGCCAAGACCTAGATTGGAAGTGTAATTACCTAAGGCCTACCCAATGATGGTGCCATCAGCATATTAGTTACACACTGACCGATTGTATTTGACATGGTCTATTTAACAAATAAGCATTTAAACTTGAAAACAGAAACAAACTAGACAGAAGGAAGTGCAGGTTCTTATAGAGTCCACAGGCTTCGAAATAAATTCTGCTAGGTTTGATGATGTCAAACTGCGTATCACGGGACACTGCGCTCACCTGATCCAGTCCAAGACACAAGAGCCGAATTGGTAGATATTATGTCAAGACCTCACTACAAGTTGTTTGGAATAGGGTGGGATGTATAGCACATGTGGTAAATGCCATTATGCTGGGGTTTAGTATTTACTACGTGTGTTAAAAGCTTCCTATTCCGGGTATTGAACTAAAGAAAGGGCATTACGTGTGGTACCGGCTTCTGGAACACCAAATTCTGCATGTTTTGCCTTTTTCTTGGTCTTTTCTCCTAATAAATGTTGGCAGGTTTGACCTGTTGGAATATATTAGGGGAAAACTGATAAGGTATTATAATTTTCATATAGGACCTAATTCCAGTCCCTATGCAAGCACTTGTTTGCACAGAATTTAGCCCTTATATTGTACTAGGGTCTAAGTGTGCCTGCTGTTTGACTTTCATATTTAATAAGTGGCATTTGCTGTAATACTGAAATAAGTAAAATCAGTCTGTTTTTTAGATATACCACCAAATATGCCAAAGCTTTCAACGGAAATTCATTATGCGCATATTTCATTCAGTCGTATTAATTACACATATCCAGAAAACCAAGGTGGATTTACTAATCGGTGTTTTAATGAACCCGGTCCTGCAATTCCCAAGCTTTATCTCAGAGTTGGTCCACCACAAGATTTCAGATCCAATTCAGGCGAGCTACCTAAAGCAAAAACACACAGTCAATCGAATGAGAATGAGGTACCCCATCTCTAATGGCATTAGAATCAGGAGGAAAAAAAACGAAAAATGAGCTCTTGAACCACCAGCAATCAATGAATGACCTCCGGTATCTTCCTGGACTAGACTGTCTCACACCTATTCTACACCTTCATTACTACTTGTTCAGAGTGCAAATTTTGCAGGCTTTCTATGGAGTCAACACCCCGCGCGATTACAAGTTTACCCCCTAAATTGTCCACTTGCTAAAATCGGGAAAAACAGGCAGTAAGCATCTTAATAATTTTGGGATCCCCAAGATATTTCCATTCCGGACCCCAAACTTGTAATGACTGATAAATGGAGTGGTAATACCAGTGAATATTAGTAGCCCCCGGTCCCGCATTACCATCTCATTTTCTGGTTCAACTCGTAACAAGGCCCACAGTAGTTAAATAATTAATTTTTCGAAGAACTGGACTTTAGAAAACGTAATCCAGTTTATTCTCATTAATAAAAATTACAGTAGAAGCGTGAGAGCAAGGACTGACTTCTATCTCACGTAGAAGATGGCAACTGTAAGTGCAACCAATTCAAACTGCAAAGCCAGAGCAGTTATGCTGCTCAATGCTAAGTATGAGATGTTGCACCAACCTTAGAACACACTTTTGCTTTTAGTTGTTAATTTGCTATTACAAATGCAGTACAAAATATATCAGAATGCAAACCAAAGTGTGGTAAAAAGCACCTGAGCATCTCACACCTTAAACAGTACAGCTTCAGATATTTGTAAAATGCAACAGAAGAGAAGTGCTCTGCTAGAACAAGAGTATTAAAAAGATGCAATGACATAAGGACAAGAAAAGAAAATGGCTGACTGTCACAAAATCGAATGTTTGTGTCTGTTACTGTGCGGAGAAACCCACAGGCACAACCGTCATTCCAGGACCATGTCGAATCACTCCCATTACACAGAACCTTTAGGTGATTAAAGTGGGTTCTTCTGTTTTTTAGTGCTGGATTCCAGATCCCAGAGCATCCCCAACCTCGTCCCCGCTGGTCATCAAAGATCTGTAACAGAACGTCCTACAAAATTGAATAGTTCAGCCTTCTCCGTCCATTGGTGCACCTCAGCGCCAAAGTGATCAGAGGGAAAGCGAAAAGTGATTCAAGAAGTCAGCGTGAATCTTGGAATAATCAGATAAGAGGCCCCTGGGCCAGCCAGCAGCCTGGAGTGCGTGTGGTTCTTCATTTGCAGTATTCTTTCCGGAATTCTAGGCACAAAGAAAAGAGGTTAAAGTTGTGGTTGCTTCACAAGAACTGAGGTAGCAGGTCAATTGACGGAGATTGAAGGGTGGTCACAGACAGAGATCTCCAGCCATCATTTAGTCTCTGAGAGATGGTCACGGAGACCCGGTTTTGTAGCCAAGTTGGCTTTGCATTCTGGTACTTGTGATTTTACTTTTCCCTTTAGAAATGAGGGTGCTCAGGTCTGGCAATTAAACCTAAACCTAAAAAGCCAGGAAAGACTGTGCATCGCCCACCTGTTGTGGGACATCATCACAGCTCATTCTCTGTATGCAGCCATACTGCCTTATGCCTACTTTCTTGTAGTGGTCATCTTACATTGAAATACTACTTGACAGGACCACCCAAGCCAATTTGCCACATTAAATTCTGCAACATAGGGTGAATAAATGTTGAAAACCAAAAAATAGGACATCACATCATATAACCTCTTTCATTGATCCATCGAGCTGATATTTATAGTTACATTGAGATTGCAGTGAGAGGCTTATGGGAATCATCTGAAAGGCTTTGAAAATATAAGAAAGTCTCAAATACATTGGCAGTCTCCAGCATTCTTGGTGGGGACTACTTCCTCATCAGCACAGGCTAACCACTCACAATCGGACGTGCTCAAATACATTGGCTGGCTACGACCACTTTGGTAGGAACTATGTCTCCCATCAACATAAAATAACCAGACACATCATCACAATTTACTGTAATAAACAAAGTCTCTCCCGCTGCACTGCACTCTGTCTCCTATTGCAGATTAGACACACAGACAAGACATAAGGGGGCATATGTACAAGCCCCTATAGCCACTTTTTGTGACATTTCGGTGGCGATAGGGGCTTTGCCTTATTTACAAGGCAGCGTTAAGCCACTTAACATGGCTTAACGCTGCCTTGTAAATAAGGCCCCCTTTCACGTTATGCTTAGCGTGAAAGGAGTGGGCAGTGGGTGTTTCGCAGGATGTTCCACCGCAACACCCATTGATTTTGACGATGCCCCCTATTTACAAGGGCAGTGTAAATAGAAGGCAGCGCCAAAATTAGGACCAGGGAAAACGTGGTCTTAACTTGGCGAACAAGGAGAAATGCTTTATTTCTCCTAGTTTTTGCTTTTTCCATTTGTGCTGCCTTGTGCAGCACACAAGAAAAAAGAAAAATGCCTTGGATTGTTTATATGTAGTAAGGTGACCCTTCCTGCAAATAAACAATCCTTAAAAAAAGTACATTTTTTGACTTCCATGTGTGCTGCATGAAGCAGCCCACATAGAAGTGAAAAAATGGCATTTCTGGATTATTTATGTGCAGAAAGGGAGACCTTCCTACACATAAACAATCCTCCCTGCATGCAGGCACCCTTGCACTACGGTACAAGGGTGCCAGCATTGGCGCTACACTGCTAAGTGTTGCAGCAGCACAGGGAGAAACACAAACCTGCACCATATCCTTGTAAATATGGTGCAGCCTTGCCTTTCTGAAGTGGCGGAGTGAGGGGTTAAGCAATGATGGCTAACGCCTCACTCGGCCACTTCCTCATACATATGCCCCATGGTATTTAACCACCCTATCTGTTTCAAAAAGTCACCTTTTAACCATTGAGGCATCCCAGGATAAAATATTACGTACTAGAGTACCTGCAGCAGTTTTTTATATTTTCAAAGGGTATGCGGCAGGCATGCACAATGAAACATATCATTGGTTAATGCACAAGATGTACATTTTAGGCCTCCATATATGGGATCCTTTTGAATACATTTACCTTTTGGAGAGATCTGCCCTATTGTGGGTTCTCTTCCCCTTATCTGACATGCAAGAGTAGAGGCATTGATAACCCGAACATGGGGTTAGGAATGTAATAGAAGCCTATGGCCGACACTCACTGGCGAGTGTGCTTTTACAATACAGCAAGTTCACAAGTGTGTGTTCAGCGACACAGCATTCAGGTCACAACATTATCAACAAATGTTATGTTATGTTGTGTATCATTTACTCGTGTTGCCTCATCATCTGACCTTTCTCTATTAGGTCCTTAAAGGATGGAGCAATGTAACCCACTCTAGGATTGTTCAGTTTTGTATACATTTCTAATTACACTTATTTGATATTAAGTATCAAATAATTTGAGCAAACATTTCAGAGAAGATGTGGTCATGAAGAAAGCCCAATGCACATATTAAGGGTGATTACATGGGCAGAAAAACATGAGTATGGACATCATCTACTATTTCTAAGAAGGCTTGCATTAGACATTTTGAGCTTCTTTTCTCTATAGCCTGCGTTCCTCTTATATTCATGTATTGTTTGGGAGGGTGTTCCCGTGGCTTCATTAATTCTCCATCCTCCACCTAGTTTATTGATGACCTTTCAAAAAAAACAACATCATCTGATAAATATACTGTGGATATACGATTTCAACTTTCTCTTTACACGTGGATCACAATTGATGAGTGCTTGAAAAAAATCCCGAAATCTCTGGTGAATAACATGACATAATAAAATCTCGCGGGTTTGGGTATTTAAAAGTATATCAGCAGCTTCCCTTGCAATACCCACATATTATGAAGTAAAACTGTCATGGGTGGCTTCAGGTGACTAGAAATGGTTACACTTTTTAGGTCGAGGACCGAAGGCTGCGCTTGCGCAGTCTCCAGGAGGATGTTTTGGAGTATGGGGGCTTGAACCTGCCTCTCTCCTCCATTGGCTGGCTTCCTAAACGGAGGCCAGCCATTGGAGGAGAGGGTCGTCACTCCTTTAAAGCCCCGTCTCTTTCGGATTCGGGGGCGTGTTTTTTGAGTTCTTTCGACTGTGACGTCATCCGTCACTCAGAACGCCAAAACACGCCCCCAATACCGAAAATTTCGGAAGCTTGCGTCCGCCATTTTTTTGGGGGGTTGTTGGTAGGAACAGCCGCGCTGGCCCTGACTAATATCCAGCCGAAAATCTGCTCCTCCTCGCCGCTACGCTGAGCCCTTGTTTCGTTTTACTTTCGCAATACGAGTGTAGTTTTCATAAAACAAACCACTTTTTTTTGTTTTACTTTTTATTGTGGATCTAACTGATGGCGGGGCGAGCGTATGCGGAACGAACCTGCGATGTTTTCCAGCCCTCAGTTGAGGCAGGCAGCTATTATTCAGAGGTGCCGGGTGAGGGAGGGCAGACCGAGGGGGCGTGGGCTCCAGCTCCTCCCGTGCTCACGCTTGCACAGTCAGGGAGGCAGGTGAACACACTCCCTCATAGCCTGGGCAGGCCGTCGCTGTACAGCAAGTGCACAGAGCACCTAGCACCTTCACCCAGGCAGCAGCAGACCATTTGCTGTTCTAAGTCGAAAAGAGACAGTAACCCTAGCTGCTCCAAGGGGAAAAAACGCGCTGTAGCAGTCACTTCACCGATGTGTGCCACAGCCTCATGCTCTCTCCCGCTGCTCTGTTGTTCCTTCTGTCCACCTCTCTGAATAAAACAATAACAAATACGGCCTACTGTGGAAGCAACCCACCCAGAAATGAAGCAGCAAAGGAGCGAAAATTCACGTAAGTCTAAAAATTGTTCCGTATGAGCGGGAGGTAACGCCGAGGGAGATGTTACTTTAAATCTGGGCACCTGGTTTACTGAACTGTGACCGTCCTGTCCTGCACACGAGCGGTCGCTCCCCTCGCCTCCTCCTCTCCTGATACTTGTGGTATTGTAGCGCTTGACTGTGCATTTGCAATTTATATCGTAGCGCTTGACTCCACAATCGTTATTTATATCGTAGCACTTGACTCCACATTCGTAATTTGTATCGCTAGCGCGCACTTCTGGGCATTATCTTTGGCTGTGTAATTTGTATTGTTTTTGCATATTTTCATAGCGCTTTGACTCTGCGCTTCAATCCGCTTCCACTGCTGCATTATCCTAACTATATTTCGCCCTCTTAGCGCCCCATTGCTCCCACTGCCTGTCCCCCAATCAGCGTTTGTTGTTGTTGCTGCCATTTTGTTTGTTGTCCCTGGCCCTTCCTCCACCTCGCTCCCGCCTCCCAGCTGACCCTCCCACGCTCCGCCCCCTCCACTCTCCATTTATGACAGTTGGACCTACGCGCAGCGTCCACGCGCAGCGGTCGCGCCGAAGGTGCGCCAAAGGTAAGCCCGTCTACGCCCGTCCACGCCTGGACCGCGCCCAGCGCCAGACCCCCTGGTCCCCACATCACCCACCCCTCCCGCATTACATACGACGCCTCCACCCTCTTAGCACTTAACCCCGGCAGACTCCCTAACTGCGCACAAGCAGCACCAGGACACACCCATGGATCCTTCACCTGCCACTCCTGCAAATTCACCTGCATCAAGACCCACACCAAACCCACAAACACCAAACAGAGATCCAACACCAACCACCTTAAATGCATCCTTCTCAACACCCGCTCGGTTCACAAACACGCCATCGACCTTTGGAATCTACTCGACACCATTTCTCCGGACATCGCCTTCCTAACAGAAACCTGGATGAATGCCTCTTCAGCTCCAGACATCACCATAGCCATCCCGGACGGCTACAAGATCATCCGTAAGGACCGCACCATCCAAACAGGAGGAGGCATCGTTATCGTCCACAAGAACACCATCCGCGTCTCAACCAGCTCAGAAGACAACCTCGCTATCGCCGAACACCTTCACTTCCAGATCCACACCGACCCCAAGACCACACTCAGAGGCACCCTCCTCTACAGGCCACCAGGACCCCGTACAAAATTCAGCGAAGACATCACTGACTTCATCACCCCACACGCCCTCCCCTCGGAAGAATACATTCTACTGGGAGACCTCAATTTCCATCTGGAAAAGAGCAACGACAGTAACACTACCACCCTTCTGGACAATCTCGCCAATCTCGGACTCAAACAACTTGTTAACACCCCCACACACTATGCAGGACACACACTCGACCCTATCTTCACTTCCAGCAAGCATATCTCCTTCACTCACACCACACCCCTCCACTGGACGGACCACAGTTGCATCCACTTCATTTACAATAAGACCACGATCCACAACCACCCTCAACTAACTCTGCGAAGAAATTGGAACAAAATCACCATCGACCAGATCTCCACATTGCTTCTTCAAAAACCCCCTGCCTATTCAACGAACCCTAACCAAGCCGCCATCAACCTCACACAATGGTTAACCCAAACCGCCGACAAACTAGCACCCTTGAAAAAACATCAAACCAAGCAAGGAAGCAAGAACGCCCCCTGGTTCAACGATGACCTTAAGAAATCCAAGAAGCTCTGTTGTTCCCTTGAGAAAACTTGGAAAAAAGACCCAAACACTATCACCCAAGCCGCCTTCAAAAACGCCACCCCCAAACACCACCAACTAATCCGGACAGCCAAGAGATCAGCACTCAAAGACCGACTAGACAACAACGCCCACAACAGCAAGGAACTTTTCAACATCATCAAAGAATTCACCAACCCCACCGCCAGCTCAAACGACATCACCCCCTCTCAAGTCCTCTGCGACTCCCTCGCCTCATTCTTCCATGACAAAATCGCCGACATTCATAACAGCTTTGACAAACAACCCGTAAACCAGTCCACCCCACTCACCTCCGAACCTGTACCTCCTCCGAATAACCTTTTCGACTGGAACCCAATCACCACAGAAGACACCATTCACCTGATGAACTCCATCCACTCAGGATCCGCTACAGACCCATGCCCCCATCACATCTTCAACAAAGCAGACTCCATTATCGCACCCCATCTCCGAGACGTCATCAACTGCTCCCTCAACTCCGCCACATTCCCAGAAAGCTGGAAACACGCCGAACTCAGCGCCCTTCTGAAGAAACCCACAGCTGACCCCACCAAACTCAAAAACTACCGCCCCATCTCGCTCCTCCCATTCCCTGCCAAAATCATTGAGAAAGCCATCAACAATCAGCTCGCCGCCTTCCTCGAAACCAACAAATCACTCGACTCCTCACAGTCTGGCTTCCGAGCCAAACACAGCACCAAGACCGCCCTCATCGCAGCAACAGACGACATTCGAACACTACTGGACAACGGAGACACAGTCGCCTCATCCTTCTTGACCTCTCTGCAGCCTTCGACACAGTCTGCCATAGCACCCTGATACAACGCCTCAGAAACATCGGAATTCAAGGGAAAGCATTGGACTGGATCATCTCGTTCCTCGCTGGAAGAACTCAGAGAGTCCGCCTCCCCCCTTTTAAGTCAGAGGCCACCGAAGTCATCTGCGGCGTCCCGCAAGCTCCATCACTCAGCCCCACCCTCTTTAACGTCTACATGAGCCCCCTCGAAACCATCGCACGTCAACACAACCTCAACATCATCTCCTACGCTGATGACACTCAGCTGATCCTCTCACTCACCAAAGACCCAATCACCGCCAAAACCAACCTACATGAAGGGTTGAAAGAAGTAGCCGAGTGGATGAAGCACAGCCGTCTGAAACTGAACTCGGACAAAATGGAAGTCCTCATCTTAGGTGCATCCCCTTCCGCCTGGGACGACTCTTGGTGGCCAACGGCCCTAGGAAAAGCCCCCATACCGACGGACCACGCACGGAACCTGGGCATCATCCTGGACTCCTCACTCTCCATGACCAGACAAGTCAACGCCGTCTCATCATCATGCTTCAACATCCTACGCATGCTCAAAAAAAGATTTCGCTGGATCCCCACCGAAACAAGAAAAACGGTCAACCACGCACTGGTTACAAGCCGTCTGGACTACGGAAACACCCTTTACGCCGGTACCACCGCAAAACTGCAGAAAAAACTACAACGCATCCAAAATGCTTCAGCCAGACTCATACTAGACATCCCCCGCACAGACCACATTTCCGTTCACCTGAAAGACCTTCACTGGCTCCCCGTCAACAAGAGGATAATGTTCCGTCTCCTCACCCACGCACACAAAGCCCTATACGAACTTGGACCTGATTGTCTCAACACGCGCCTTTCCTTTTACACCCCCACCCGCCAGCTGTGTTCGTCCAACCAAGCCCTCGCTGCTGTTCCGCGCATCCACAAAGCCACCATGGGGGGAAGATCCTTCTCCTACTTAGCGGCCAAAACCTGGAATTCCCTTCCCATCCACCTCCGCCTTACTCAAAACCACCTAGCCTTCAGAAAACAGCTTAAAACCTGGATATTCGATAAGTAAACCTCCCCCCCCCCTTCCTCAAGCGCCTTGAGACCCTCTGGGTATGTAGTGCGCTATATAAATTCTGACTTGACTTGACTTGAATTATGTAACTGCGTGGCTTATGCAACTTTATAAGCAATTGTTCCTCACTGGCAGGCTAGGGGGAAGGCGGAGGACTGGAAATTTTACTTTCTAACGCGTCCTTTTTTTCCCCACTGGTTATTGCGATCCCCACTTCCTCTAAATCCGGAAGCGGACGTCTGAGATGAGGCCCTTTGAGATCAGGAAGAGGTCACGTGACCGGTCAAGGCAATGTCAGGTCACGTGACACTCACCAATACCTGTTTTTTTCCGACCTTGCAATAAAATCAAAATATCCTGTTCGCCCCTTTGTGTACTCTTTGCCAATGATTGGTCACGAGCAAGTAAAGCTCTCCTGTTATTGGGTGACTAGTGCTAAGTTTTCAGTAGCAGCTGTCGGGCACAAACTTTTGCTACGAATCGGGCTTTTTAAAATAATCCAGTAACAAGATGATTTTGGAACTAACGTTGCCCAAAAAACTTCAACAAGCGACTGACTAAATTATTTTAAAAAGTGGGATGAAAGGAGCTCACTATCGCTTACCAGAAGCGTGGATGACAACACGGGGGCTGTCTTTTCTAGGGGCGGGTAGTTTTTCTAACTAATCATAGGATACATGGACACTAAGACTTTCCTTTTAATTTCCAGTCTCCTGTCAATCATAATAAAACAAGCTTTCCGATTATGTCCTTTTAGCTTCATTTACTGAAGTTGGTTAGAGTCTGCAGAAAGGCAAAACCAATTGGATTTTTCAGCAAGTTCGGAATCCGGAGGTAAGACTCATATTGGGAATCTCCCGCCTGATTTGGGAGTGTTGGGATGTGCTGTTTTTGGTCAACAGCTGTTTGCCAGTATTGCAGCACCCCTGGCGATTGAGGTTATCTGAAGTTTCTTTGATCTTGAGTACGAGCAGTAGGCAGAACCTAAAACGTGAGCATTCTTATGACTACAAGAGTGCGGATGTAGCACAGAACCCAGCCGGAAGAAAAGTGGTGTATACCCAGAGTGTACTTGGGTGTTAAGCGCATTATTATTATTTAAGCAATGGTTGTGGCATCCGAATGATTTGGTTTTTTTATAAAAAAAAAGTCAGTTTTACAGAAGTGCAAATTATTTTGTAACTTTTGTATTTCTTTTTCAAGTGTTGCTGCTGTCGAGGTTTTACAGTGTTGGCAGTGTGTTACGGCCGGGCATCATTAAGCGGTGTCGAGGGGGAAGAAAGTGTCATGTTGCTGCATTAAAACTGTTATGCTTTAAACGCCCCATAATTTGACCTGTCTGGCTTGTGATATTTTAAAAGAAAGTGTGTATTTGGCTTTATATAAGTTAGTATCTCGTTATACGTATTATTACAGATTGTTTTTTTTCTCTGTAGCTTCAAGTATTCAGTACGGGGGTGGGGGGTGGTGGGGGATCTGTGCTTGTTCTCCTGCCCCCTGGCTGAGCTTGTTCTCCTGGCCCCTGGCTGTACTTGCTCTCCTGCCCCCTCGCTGGGCTTGCTGTGTGTGTATGTGGCTCTGGGTGTGTATGTGGCTCTGGGTGTGTGTGTGGCTCTGGGTGTGTGTGTGGCTCTGGGTGTGTGGCTCTGTGTGTGTGGCTCTGTGTGGATAGCTTTTTTTGTAGGTGGCTCTATGTGTGGATAGCTTTTTTTGTAGATGGCTCTATGTGTGGATAGCTATTTTTGTAGGTGGCTCTAGGTGTGGGTGGCTCTGTCTGTGTGTGGGTGGGTGGCTCTGTGTGTGTGGCTCTGTGTGGATAGCTTTTTTTGTAGGTGGCTCTATGTGTGTATAGCTTTTTTGTAGGTGGCTCTATGTGTGTATAGCTTTTTTTGTAGGTGGCTCTATGTGTGGGTGGCTCTGTCTGTGTGTGGGTGGCTCTGTGTGGGTGGCTCTGTATGTGTGTGTGGGTGGCTTTGTGTGTGTGGCTCTGTGTGGGTGTAAATGCAATAGGTCATGCATTAGCGAGCGAATAAGCTATTGGCATTGTAAATGACAATGCCATTTATTTAACGATTAGGCTATTGGCAATGTAAATGACAATGCCATTTATTTATGATTTTAAAAATATGTCATGAGCAAAGCCAATAGTTCTACCTTTAATAATGCCGAGACCATTGCATGGTAAATGCTTGTTGTTTGGTGTGGGCGCAGTAGCATAATAGCACCACTAGGAGAGTGAACTGGCTCTTGCAGATCAATTGTCTATTAGTGTGTTTACATTTTGTTTGATATAATAATTTACATTGATGGGGATATTACAACCTACTCAAAGGAAATACTGTTTCTTTTTGTGGAAGTATAGCGATTAAGAATGATAAGATTTTCCCTATTAAACATGTATTTATTTAATAGAGGGCTCAGTGTTTGTGATAAAGAATACATGTAAATTTGGTGTTTGCTTGGATATAACAGGAGTCTATACTACACGGTTTAGCCCTTGCTAGTGCATTCTTGCCAGTGACAACATGTGGAATAGGATTTGTGAAGCACCATTTTGTAGAGTACCTCACTAGGGATCATTTATCCACCAGTGCTGCGATCTCATCTCAACCATATCTCACAATTAAAGGAAAGATAATTTTATTGGAAGCGGCTGGCTCTAGTTGCCTTTTTACCTGTCACATGCATTGCCCAGAGGTGGGAAAACCATTGAAGACTGAAGCCTGGCTCTGACTCAGCTCAAGGTACTCTTGGACTATGAAGCCCAAACGAGCTGAGATTTCCTTTGGCTTCTGCCTAGCATCCACATTCTAACCTCATGCAACAAGAAATTATTAAACAGCGTTAACATTTGAATGAAAACAGAAGAGCAAAAGAGATACTCGCTTGGTGACCAAATTGCATAATAGGAAAGCAGAGAACATGTGATCAAAACCAGGTTCACCACTTCAACAAACTGTTTGATCTTAGTCTAATAATGTATTTCACTGTACCTCCTTTCCTTTCAAATTTCACATGGAGGAGCACCTTAAATATGTGAGTGAGGACATGTGCTGTACAAAAAACTCTCTTGTCTATGATTTAGTACACTTTGTGGGTGATTTAGGGTTTGGCAGGCAGCGGTAAGTCTGGTGGCTTAGCGGAGTACTCTACTACCACCATAGCAAGGGTCCTCCACCCTCCACATTTAGAGTTGTCCCCCGGCCCTGTGGACAAGTCTAAACATTAGCAGGAACCGCTGTGTTTTCCGTGCACAGCGGTAACTATAAGGTTTGATGGATGGCACTGTCAAATGATGGTACCATCCATCAAACCTTTAACATATTTTTAATTTTTCAAAAAAAAAATAACAAAGCGCGATTTCGTTTTTTGAAAAAATCTCAAAGCGGGATTTTGTTTCTGAAAAACAAATGACCCTCACACGTGGGAGTTTTCTGCCCTGATGTGAGGGTCATTTAAACGTTTTTACTGTTTCCTACAACTACGTTTTTCATGGCGGTAAGAGAGAGTGAATACTGGTCATACGATCACACCCTCTAATCAGGCGGCAGCCGAATGGCCAAGCCTCTGTCCGCCCTTACTCCGTCAGGCCATCCAGGAGTATGTCAGTAATGGAGACAGAGTAGTTCTCCGTCACTGCCATACTTAAGGCCCACCCATCTTCTGTAAATCAGGAGATGGACCTTCAGTTTGGTGGAGAGGGTACTCCGTTTCGATGGGAGTACTTTCTCAACTGAACTGAAAATCACCGCCGTAATCTTGTTTCATGCATAATAAGAATGTAGGCCAAATACAGGGTGTACATGACAGTTTACTTGCCTCTTAGTTCACCTATACATTTATTGGGGTTTGGGGGCATGAATGTTTCTAAGTTAATGTTTAAAAATCTTTCACTTTTAAAAAAAAGGCCTCTTAATGCAAGTGATATCTGACGCATTAGGGTGAAATGCTTCCACTTGTTAAAGAAATACGCTTTTTGGAGTTTTGAAGATACGTTCATGTTTTAACTCAATGTTGCACGATTTACATCAGTGCTTAATTTGGGCCAATTTTTGCCAGTACTTGGCACTGTCACGTATTTCTTAACACCCACACATAATTTTCAAAGTCCACCACTTGGTGGTGCTGTCTGCCTTCTTTCAGCAAAGCACATCAGCAGGGTGTTTAACAATGTAAGTATTCTTTAAAAATAATAATACCAGACCACCCAGGCCCTTGTGACATCCATATGAGTATGATGGTTCATGGGTAGCATTGGTACAGGCATTTGGCAATGCTGGCAGGGCCAGTGAGTGGTGAAGCTGCGGTGGCCTGTTGAGAACTATGTCGGGCCCTGGCACTTATGTTTATACAAGTTAAGCTCTGATTTGCATGGCAAGCATTTTCATGGCTCGGCTTGTGCAAGGCTCTAAGAGCCAGGCCAGACCCTTGCTCGGCTCTGCTTCAGTTCACCCTATTATATATGTTGGCTCTCACACCTCGAGCCCAACCCTTGGCTCGTCAACTCTTCATGTCCAGGCTATATTCACACCCTTTCAGTACCAGTACTCATTAAAAGGCATTAAAAGAACTGGACACCGGTTTAGGGAGCATCATCAAAGAATCTATACAAGAGGAAACGACACACATGCTACACCCTCTCGATTAAAAGTCTGCCCTAGGCCCAGTAGGGTTGTATCCTCTGCTGAACTCTCGGATTGTGTCTTCCATCCCTTTTTATGCTGCTCAAGCCTCCTAAGCGGGATAGTGTTTGAGCTGCGGCAAATCACATTGCAAGTAATATCTTGTCACAATTTTGAAATGTTCAAATATCGCAAGGGAACTATATGTGAGAAGCTGCAGCTAGAGGGCATTTCTTTCAAACATAAGATATATATATATATATATATATATATATATATATATATATATATATATATATATATATATATATATATATATATATATATATATATATATATATATATATATATATATATATATATATATATATATATATATATATACACACACACATATATATATACACAACATCACAACATTTCTCCACTTCTTTGCCGGTGGCCTCCAACTCTGCAGGGCGGGCTCTCATTAATACACACACATATATATATACACAACATCACAACATTTCTCCACTTCTTTGCCGGTGGCCTCCAACTCTGCAGGGCGGGCTCTCATTAATCAGGAATGGAGAATCACACTCCCGCTACCCCCACTCACTCACATTGCTCTGGAAGAGGGAGAGATGCCATATACATATAAGGAGAACTTTTCTATGAAAACATACTTTCCATCTGCTGCCCACCCACCTCCCTTTCAGATATCCGTGGCTGGCTTAAAAGCACTCCCTCTCCCCTCTCGGCCACAAACCAAGCATCACATGTTGCCATCCTCTGGGGTGCATTATGCTGACATGCCAGTATGCCCCTAAAAATAGCAGAGCTGGCGAGAGCAGCCACTTAGTGGGGAGAGAAAGTGGCGCTTCAGCAGTTCCCTTACCTTTGTTTAAGTCGATGCTCTTTGCTGGCGGCAACTTATCCAGCTCAGCCTTCTCCTTCAGAATGTTATTCTTGTAATCTGTACAAGGAAAGGGTGTTTATATGGTCAGCTCTGTCGTCACATCGAAAAGAAACATAGAAAGAGGACTTCAAACCGAAAGGTGACGCCATCATTATATCACTGACAGAGGCAGTTTAATCACACCGCAGACGTTGACTAAACAAAACATTTAAGCAGTAAATCAATTCATATTATTTTTTAGGAGTCAGACAACGAAAAAGGGCTCCCTAATATTACACACATCGTTCATGTTACTAAGGATTATGCTAGTAACTAATCGGGAAGAAACATGAATCACGTTACTATCTGTGCTAATCGTTTAAACAGGGCCCTTGGCCATAATCTGAGGTCTTCAAGCCCTCTCCATAACCATTTATACAAATCATTTGAACAATTTGTCATCAAATTTGGAACAAACATGGAAGAAATACTCCTAGCCGTACCAGACCCCCTAGAAAGTTAGTGCTAAACGCCTTGATCAATAAAATATTGCATTGAGAGGGAATGTAGAAACAGGACTCGTGGGTGGATTGTGCCTTCATTACTATTAATAACCCACACACCAGTCCCCCAACTTTACTATGAACACTAAATTTGGCCAGTTGGACATATCAAAAAAGATACCCTGGCCATAATGTTACTACCAGTACAATATGATTGTTAATAATAATGGTTTGGGAAATACATCGTCATATCAGGAATAAAGGTGCAGGTAGGACTCGTATCTGTAATCTTATCTCAAACATTCTAATTAATAATAATGGTTTGGACAGCAAATGATCAAATTAGGAGTAAAGGGAAAACAGGACCCCCCCCCCCTACCCCCCCCCCCCCCCTCCGGATCACAAACATTGCACAGTTACAACAGATCTGGAGTGTTTCACATAGGGACACTAGGCAGAATTTCTGGGACTAAACTCTTTGGGAAATGAGGACCTTAATTGTAATATGACTTTGACACCATTTTTAACTTTTGTGTCATTTGGTTCTATGTATAATTATGTCTGGAACAGTCCTGGTACCTTGGCAGGAACCCAGAGTGTCTACCGCGGAAGCTGAAAAAAGAGAAAACTTGAGTGCGCCAAAGGATTAGAAGGGTGCATCACATCAGAGGTGGTCCAATTTATTTGAACAATAAATGTTAAGCTTCATGTTTCAAGTCGTTCTCTTCCTTATCAGGAATATTTCCTCCTTTGTACTCCCAGAGTTAAACAAGTTAGCTCGGATGGGAAGAACTTTTCTCTGGCTGCCGCTAAATTGTGGAATTCTGTGCCTCTATCTCTGCATAGGACGTCGATCCTGATCAAGTTTAGAAAAACCTTAAAGACCTGACTCTACACCCACTGACGTGGCTCTTCTTGCTTTTCTTTTTGATTGCTCCTTCTGCTTGGGAGTAGGATCGTTGTACTCTGTTCTCTAGCGCCAGGACACCTTTCCGGTATTTGCACACTTTACAAACTCCATAGCATAGCATAACATCAAAGTGTTTACCCACATAGGCTCATTCCATAGCAGCCTGCACACGAAATGAGAGTAGGGGAATTTACAGTGGTTTTCATATTGTCCCTGGCAATCAGTAATCGAGCATGTTTCAGAGGCGGGAGGGTTAGATCGGGCGAGACATCTGAAAACCTCTTACATTTGATGCATACAAAACATGAACATCTCGCTCATTCTTTGAAAACGGCATTAACACCGTAGGCATCCTACAGACAAACAAACAGGGCAACTTTAAGTTAAGCCACATTTATGTTTTGGAGCATCATTAAATGCAATGATCTCCTACCTGGACATGTAATGGGAAAAGGTGTCTTTAGCATAGAACTCATTTTGACCATAATGCTGCTATAATATAACATTTAACTATACCTAGGAGATAGGTACTGTGGTCTTGTAAACCAGTGAGTGGGTTCCTTCCATTCACCATAAATCTTTGTATTATTTGGAGTCTAGAACCTGCTCTATCTGGACACAGCTCTTACCATCGGATCTTTAATTGTTGCAGTCTCTTCAAGCTATTTCACCAGTTTGAGCCTTTGCAGAAAATGTTAATTTGCCTCACTCATACTTTTAGGATTTCAATGACCACTAAATAGATTGGTCCGTGTTTACACTACAAGATGTCCCTCTATTTGAGCCTCTCTAAGCATCTCTTGTCACAGCTGCAAATTGTCTCCACTAATTATCGATTCAGGTCACTTTAGTGAGACTTTTGTCCCCTTCTCTTCAGTTCGAGAAAGAAGGCTACACTCATTGTAATTGTACTTTACTAGTGTGAACTACTCATCTGGTAAGGGATGCAGTGCCAGTGCCAAGTGTACATAAGCAACTGCGGGTTTTCCAGGCCTTATCCTACTTAGCTACAGATATGAAGCACTTATTGAGTAGAACACTGGAGAAGATTGACATACCAAGCCGGATCTCCTCACTTTTGCATGGGGTCAGCTCCGATTCATCAGCAGCCGACATGTTAAGATGGAATTCTCTTCTGAAAGGACAGAAAAACAGATTTAGGGCAGCAGATTAAATCACTTTTCAATTCCTTTTGGCACCCATTCCCTGCACTTCCAAGCAAGCATGCTGTTTCATTCTGTACAGTGAAGCTCTTTCCTATCAAAGTCAGCCTACTGCAGACTAAGGGTGATGCAGTATCTTCCTACAGATGAGATAATCCCTCAAGTAGCTTCTAAGTTCTCAGTAAACAAGAGTGATTCTGTGCACTGTAAATGTTGATTTATTTCAGTTTTTCTGCCATGTGATGTAGAATCCAAGGGGCAGATGAGTATACTCAGGATATGGTAACATTAAGGCTTAGAATTAGAACATGAGAGGCCCTTAGTGTGGGAATCTTCAAGGTTGGAATTAGAACATGCAAGGGCCTATGTAAGCATGTGAGAGCCCCTTGGTAAGAGGGTATTCAAGCCTGGGATCAGAAAATACAAGGGCATAAGTGTTGAAATACTGACACTGGAAACAATAGTTCTTAGGTATGCAAAGACTAAGGGCTGGGGTAAAACCCTCTGGGCTGCATGGTATTGCAAAACTGAGGCTTGGGATCGGATGTATGATGTTACAACGTGATCATTTAGATCGCGTACATTACATCGCTGTTTATACAACGCAAGTAGTTAAAACGACTAGTGCTGTCGGGCGCTGGCCTTAGGAATAGTATGAGTTACTATTCCAACTCCAGCCTACGTACAGTAGGGAAGGTGTTGGAATTGTAAATCACACTATTCCTTAGTCTAGAGCGCCCTCCAGTGCAAGTCGTGATAACGACTAGCGTTGTAGTAGCAGCGATGTAAATGTATTGCCGTGTTTTGACCACGCTGTTAAGGTCGTTTTTGAGAAGGGGAGTACAATGTGGGGGGGAAATGTTGTAAGGAGTCAGCTGGGTTTAAATTTCAGTAGTAGGGATCACTCCTGTACAGTGGTGCTCGCCGTGGGAGTGCTGCGGGGTGCAAATTTTCCAAAATTAAACAATTATGCCACGTAATTACGCAATTTTCCTGGCAACATCTTGCTTAAATGCACAGGAACAGAATGAATGGCCAGAATGCAAAAAGTTACTGATTATGCGGTTTGTACTTTTTTTTGCGGACAATACATCTTCATGTGCAAATGGATGTGAGGATGTATTTCGGGCTTAAATATAGCGCAAAATGATGATTTTGTATTTCACATAATGACGCCTAATTTTGATTCATTTAACTGAAATTTCACATAAATGCTCAAATGTAAATTATGCAAATTTATCACACTCCCTAAATGTCTTTCAAAGCAGAAAGACATAAACTGGGTATCAGTTAATATTATACAATTTACCTTGTGCGCTGCATCGCTAACTCGGCGATGCAGCGCGCGCAAGGTAAATTGTTTTATTTATTTAATTACTTACCTTACTCCTGTCCGTCATATGTCGGACTCCAGTGCCCCTCCCCGCCCCACCCCACTGCCCGCAGCACTTCCTCGGCGAACCACCAGTGCAAAACACAGTCTTATGTTAGCGCTCTGAGGCAACTGCATAGTGACTTACAGCATAACAAATGACTTCATAATTAATGAGTAAAGGATTATTAGAGTGCGCATCTTAGTGATCTCCCAACAATTGTTTTCAGGGACTCTTTCTTATGTGGACAATCTATGCAATTTACTACTGTCTTTGTAGTGTATCATTATAAATTAATTTATAAGATAAAAATTACTTGAAATCAAAAAGTAAATAAGGAATAAATGAAAGGCAATAACTTTTACTTACTCATCTGCTTTCTTCACACTATAGCCAACCCCTAGATGGGAAATAAAAAGATTACAATTAGTCAAAGGGATTCCCCTCAACTAAAAGTTGCCTTCATCCCTTTGTATCCCTTCCTCCTCTTCCTCGTCTGTGGGTTTAGCTGTGGGGATCTAACTCAGGGAGTGTTCTGTGAGCAGTAGGCTGGCAAGAAAGAACCACGTCACCGGGACCCCGCGGGTTCCTTCCATGAGCAGCTCAATCTGTCAGTCTAGTCGAGTTGGCTCTATCATAAACCAAGACTACAATTTCCAGATTGCAATAGTTTACTGAGTAAAACATGGTACGCTGGTGATAAGAAGGCATGTGCCCCCCCCCACTGTATCCAGGACAGGCCTAGCTGGTGGAACCCCTAAGTTTTTTGGGACTTGTTAGTGTTGCACTGGCTGTGATTTCCTGAACCTCAGCCACTCAAGATCTCCTTTCAAAATCTGTCCATCACAGGACCTTGTTCTGTACCCTTTGGACCCAAAGCTTGGCTACCCAGTGGCCATGGGGATATCTCTGTGTAATATCCCAGTGGTGTAACACAGGTCCCCGCAATGCGGGGTCCCCCAAATGCCAGGGGGGCCCTCAGCACGGTATTCTGGCTGTAGAGCTCCCAATTGAATCCTCCACTAACTTTGCAGGGAGGCCCACTCAAGTTTTGTTACGCCAATGTAGTAACCTGCAGATATAGAAGCATTAGCTGAAAAGTCACCATGAGCCCTGGGTAGTAGTGTAGTGAAGATGCAGCAGGCCCTCATGCAAACAAGCATATGTCCCCCCGCACCCTGATTACCATCTTAAAAACTGTCATAGTTGGGGCGCAGTAGTCCCTTCAGATTCCTGACCCGTGGTGCCACTGCTCTTGCTCCACTATTGATAACTAAGTCCTTGACAGGGACTACTAGCTTATTTCCCTATGGATTACTTCTCAATCAGCCCATCAACATTCACTGCTTACAAGTCGTGTTATCCCACAATCCACTGCTGGTGCTCCTCTAAATAGTTGGTGCCCCAAACTGCACTTATTCGTTGTCCTCTATCTGTTGCTCGATCAAATATTTAGTACAGAGACCACGTATGCGAGTAGAGCTAATGTAGTGATAATCAGAAGAGAGATGGAAGAGCAGGCAGAACAAGTAAGCGACATGGAAGACAGAATGCATGAGCGTAACCTGTCTGGAAGAGAGAAACGACGCCAAACATCCTGTGATTCTGGGCAAATCACTTAATCTCCCCGTGCCTAACAAAAATTAATGTGTGTCCTCATGTAACGTAACTGGTGCTATGTAAAGCGCTCTGATACCCGATTCGGGTCAAGTTCCCGCTATATAAAACTCTGAAAAAAAAAAAAGTATGTTAAAGACTGAAGGTCTGAAGGGTGGTCGTATCACGAGACAGTCCAGCGGCAAGTTCTGCAGAACGAGGAAGGCGAGAATGGTAGAATGAACAAAACATGAAGACATATGTAAAGTATCACAGATGGTTCGTAGGCTCAGATAAGTGACTGATTGAAATGCCAGGCAAGTAAAGCCCCAGCGGAGAGTGACACATTACAGAAGCCACAGTGAGAGAGTCACACCACAGAGGAGTAGTGTGCCTCACTGGTTAGAGGCGGCAGACCCGAGAGCAGAAGTCGGCCCGGGACCAGGGTTCAATTCCCGACGCGGCAGGGTCGTGGGCCTTGGTCATCGGACTCGATAATTCTCGCTTCGGTGCTTACTCTAATCAGGGGTTCCACTCGGCAACTCTGGGCATTAGCTTGCCTCATCTCCACAACGGCCCCATCAATTCCGGGGATGCCTGGCTCCACCTTGGGGACTCCCAGCAGGGACCATCCTACAGGGAAAGCCAGGATGGGTTCCCAGAGTTATACAGCGCCAGGAGACCTATGGACGGGTAGCAGTGCGCTTTACAAGCTCAAATACATTTACATTTACATTTACAGAAGTCTCAGCAGAGAGCACAACACTGCAGAAGTCCCAGTGAGAGTTTCATATGACACAGGCCCTAGCTGGGAGTGCCATGCTACAGGAGCCTCAGCTGAGAGTGCCACTGTGTAGAAAGCCTTGAAGAGGAGAGACAGTCACAGTGCAGGAGCCCTTGAAGTGAGTGCCACACTACACAAGTGCCAGCTGGGAGTGCCACTGTGTAGAAAGCCCTGAAGAGGAGAGACAGCCACAGTGCAGGAGCCCTTGAAGTGAGTGCCACACTACACAAGTGCCAGCTGGGAGTGCCACTCTGTAGACAGCCCTGAAGAGAAGAGACAGACACAGTACAGGAGACCTTGAAGTGAGTGCCACACTACATAGGTGCTAGCTGGGAGTGCCACTCTGTAGAAAGCCCTGAAGAGAAGAGACAAACACAGTACAGGAGACCTTGAAGCGAGTGCCTAGCTGGGAGTGCCACTCTGTAGAAAGCCCTGAAGAGAAGAGACAGACACAGTACAGGAGACCTTGAAGTGAGTGCCACACTACATAGGTGCTAGCTGGGAGTGCCACTCTGTAGAAAGCCCTGAAGAGGAGAGACAGACACAGTACAGGAGACCTTGAAGTGAGTGCCACACTACATAGGTGCTAGCTGGGAGCGCCACTCTGTAGACAGCCCTGAAGAGAAGAGACAGACACAGTACAGGAGACCTTGAAGTGAGTGCCACACTACATAGGTGCTAGCTGGGAATGCCACTCTGTAGAAAGCCCTGAAGAGAAGAGACAAACAAAGTACAGGAGACCTTGAAGTGAGTGCCACACCACATAGGTGCTAGCTGGGAGTGCCACTCTGTAGAAAGCCCTGAAGAGAAGAGACAGACACAGTACAGGAGACCTTGAAGTGAGTGCCACACTACATAGGTGCTAGCTGGGAGTGCCACTCTGTAGAAAGCCCTGAAGAGGAGAGACAGACACAGTACAGGAGACCTTGAAGTGAGTGCCACGCTACATAGGTGCTAGCTGGGAGTGCCACTCTGTAGAAAGCCCTGAAGAGAAGAGACAGCCACAGTACAGGAGACCTTGAAGTGAGGGCCAGACTACATAGGTTCTAGCTGGGAGTGCCACTCTGTAGAAAGCCCTGAAGAGTAGAGACAGACACAGTACAGGAGACCTCAGAGAAAGTGCCACACAACATAAGTGCCAGCTGCGAGTGCCACTCTACAGGTAACCAAGCTGAGTCTGTCGCGCTACAACAGCCACTGCATGGAGGGCCACAACACAGAAGCCCCAGCTGGCCATGCCCACTGTAGGATGCCCAGCAGGGTGTGTCACTCGACAGAAGCCTCAGCAGACAGTGCCCCTCTACAGAACCACCTGAGTAAACGGTGGTACAATTGCCCTCACACTACACCAAGCCAGAGCGAGCCGTACAAAAACAATTTTGGTGATGGCCAGCATCCGTGAAACCCAATGATGCTAGGGCTCCCAGATGAGGCCAGCGCGTGCATCTAGTCTCACCTCTCTTCTGTCGCTTCCGGGTGACGAGGACCACGATGGTGAGGAGAAGGATGAAGAGGAGAAGCGTTGCCAGGATGTAGCCTAGCTGTTGGAAGAAGTGGCTGCGGTGCTCCGGAATGATGACGTTGATCACTTTATGCTCATTTCCAACACTCGAATCTAGAGGAACACAAGTAGGAGAGAACTCAGCTCATGTTTGCTCTTGTCAAGTGTGTAGTGTGAATTTAAGTATTATGTTTCTAAGCGATACATTGTACGCTGCTGCGAAGAAACAGGATCAAGAAAGAGGCACATGGAAGGGATGGAATATAAGGAAGGGAGGATCAGGCGGGATAGGGAAGTGCATGCAGAGGGATAGAAGAAGCGAACGAAATGCTATGATGTTGGCCTGCAGAGCATTTATGTTGTTGCAAAGCTGTTTCTAAGCAATGCAGGAAATAGAAGAGGGAAGGATGGAATAGGAGAAAGCGAAAGAGGGAACATTGTGTTCTGTCATGTTGGCTGCCCTAAAAGCAACAAGAAGAACAAGAATGTGAGTGGGATAGTGAAGGGTATGCAGAAGAGGGAAAGAGAACAAATGGGAGAGGAAGGAAGCAGGAGAATACATCGTGTTGCTGCTTGTTTAGAGCTTGTGCCCCACTAAGAATTATAGACTGGGGTTTGTTTCTACTTCTCTGGCCATTGTTTGAACTCCAGGTTGCACAGTGCGACATTCCCTTATTTTTGATGTTGAGACTAGTACAGCAGAGAGCTTTATATGGGTAAGGGGTTAGCTCTGTCACAGCAGAATTGCTTCCAATGTCCTTTCACAGGCACTTATGTGATCTTTTATATCATAATGCAACCCTCATGATGAAGCATAACCTCATAACACAAGCAAACCTGATTTTCCTACATTTTATGAATTGCATATTTTTTAACTTCAGTGGTAAAAATGCTTGTCTGATGTTTGCCCAGCTTCCCAAATCCATACAATTTGAGCTGCCCAAGTCTACTATTTTTTCAATGAATTCTGGGACGTGCAGCTTTGTTTTATAATGGAATAAACGAGACTACAAGTCTCAGGATTCAAAGAAAAAACCCCGGACTAGAGTAGCTAGTCACGCATGAACCCGAGAACCTTTGTAGGGACTGCTGTCCCCTTAAGCATTACTGCATAATTAGTGTACTTAAATTGCATCACAAGAGTGCTATTGCCACAAGAAAGGATAATTGTATGTACGTTGGTCCACATGTACAAAGTAATTTAGTGGTTACAAACCCTGCGGATTCAGTAAATCACAGGGTTTGCAACCATTATGTGTCTTTTTCATATGTTCTAACTCCATTTTGCAATATGGTAAATGCTAACGGAAACCCAATATGGGTTTAGAAATGGATTGCAATTTGGAAAGAGCATGCTTTCAAATGTTATTCAGAATGCTGTGTATCAATGATTTGTGATCAGAATTTCTGTTTCTAACCATTGACAGGTTGCTGACTCTTCAAAGGAGGTGGTACCTAGTTAACTACGAGGAAGGAACCACCTTGGAACTGAAGGAGCATGACAATCTCCTTTACAATTTAGCATCACTAATGGAGAACCTGCCTTGGGCTTCAGAAATGAAACTGCATTTAAAACAGTTACACGCAGACATTTGGAGCTGCAAAGTGAAAACATGAGGCTTTGATATTCACAGGCTTTAGTCAGAAGCTTTCTGCTTAATAAATTATGTAACCCATGTACAAGTAATTCATAGCTTGACTTAAATGTGTTTAGTTTAGTTTTTGTTCTCACTATTGACATGTGATTTTAACTTGCAAAAATGTTAAATGTGCATTAGCAGAATATAACTTGTATTAGAATTAACACAACATTTTATAATGTAGAAATACACAAACAGCTCTTGTGATTTAGCTCTTGCTCTTTGAGTTTCAGTTGGCCTTTGAGGTAAGCAAGGGAATTTCTCACTCCGTGTGAAAAAGGAACTCTTGGCATTATTTACAGATTGTAACCTGGGAGCCTTACCTATTTAGTTGCTGGAAATGTTTAAACAAAGCCTCTGTTCATTCTTTGCTTTAGAGAGAATAGAAAACCCACATATTTTAAAAGTGCATTACCATGTTATGTTTAATGTTTCTTGCTTACTTAAAAAGTACTTTTGCAGCTCATGCTATGTGTTTAGTTAGAAATAAAATGTTTCTTTAAAGGAAGGTTAGGAGATGAAGTTATAATAAATAAGATGCAGAATGTGCCGTGGAATGAAATTTCGCCTTTCTGATAAGATGACGTATGCAGTCTGCTAAGGGGTGGAGGTGTCCTTTTGGAAAATCCTGGATTCCAGTTGGATGAAGACGAAGTCACACTACATGCTTTGTAACATTAATCTTTGATAAACGCGTTCCTGGTTTAGTAGTTTCAGAACCCTTGCAGACAGATTTAGAGACGGAAGGCTACCTAGGAGTTTCAGTCTTCGATGCAGAAATGAAAGGAGGAGAGCAGATGTAATTTGCAGATGCAGGGAAGGAGAGATCAGGCCTTGATAGAGAGCAGAACGGAGGCAGACAAAGGCACATTAGATGCAGGTTTTGTTCCATGCTGACTTTTGTTAAAATCCCCAAGCTTTATGCTTTGACTAGCTCGCTTTGCCAAGGCTTATTTGTGCTATGCTTTATTTCTCTTTATGGGAGATTCTGCAATTATTAATTATTGATTTAGCGTCATGCTAAGCTCACTCTAGCTACTATGCTTGAACTCTTCATGAGTTCTGACTGACATCATTTGTGCTTCACTTTCTTAGAATAGAGCTTCTTTTCTCTATGGAACGTGCTGTATGGAAATTTATGATATACTCTGTACTAACCTTATTTTTCTATTATCTGTTCTGTAACCTGATTGATACCTGACTAATGAATGAAGACTCAGAGAATCTTACATTTTGATTGGAAAATAAATCCCTTTAAAACTACTCACAACTCTCATTATTGGCTAAAATGTTCATTTGCATTTGATTATTTGCCCATGTTTGTGTAGGATTCTTATGGTCATAACACAGTGGAAACGACCCTTCACCTTGAGCGGAAACAAGGGTAATGGTAATCAAAGGTAATGGTGCCACATTTCAAAAAATTTCCAAAGATATATTAGCATGAGATTTTCGCTCCAAAGGAAGGCATTTGCTTTTGCGAATGTAAAAACCAGAAAACCACTTGAAAATCTTTAAACTTAAAAACCTGTTGCATGTAAAAAAAAAAGACTTCATTTAAATATAATCACAGGTATGGTATTCTGCTGACCCCAGCGGGCCGCCATTTATGCAATGGCATCCAACCCGAGAGGGTCACTTTTTGTGACCTACCTCATGAATAGTGATTAGGCAGGTCCAATTGCGCTCCACTTTGAATGCTGATTTTGCAAACTGACTTAATAGCACATAGAACAGCTCACAAAATCAGAAACAGTTTACCAAAACGTTGGTGTACAATTTGCAACCACTATTTGCATATGGCTTAAAATTCCTTCTTTGTTTTCCAGAGAGAAGCTAAATTAGAGGGAAATGTACCCTGTACAGCTGGATTTATTATTGTAGCCTACTTGAGGACCTTAGCCTGAAGTGAAATAAAAACTAAAAAAAACACGGGCATAGTTTATTCTGTCAAACGTCTGTTGCATGCCTGATAAAGAAGATCCCATTTAACGACAAATTGAGGAAGAAATCTTTCTTTGTGTACAGCTAGATTCCTGCAACTCCATTGAACTTGTGTTGTATATCTCTTCTAACCCCTCAACCACAAAAAGCAAAGTAAAGTGTTATTGCACTCTTTGCTGGAAGCTAACATCCTAGAAGAGGATACTTCTGGTTTTGTGTGGCAGGACTTCCTGTTGTGACAATGCAATGCAATATCATAGGGACGCAAACCTCTCCCAATACGAGTGGCACGTAGACTCGCAGGAAACATGCTGCAAGACATTAAAACACATCATAACTGCTTGAGCTTCCCAGTGAGGTAACAAAAACATAGGGATACCTCCTGCAAGGCCCTACACAAACAATTACTCCGCCACCCGCTGGTTTTTGTCATCTCATCTTTGCAACCTACTCCTAAGATATGAGCAGGGTTACAGTTAGCTTCAAATAAATCACCATATTCTGCAGGTAGAGAGACACCAGGGCACTTCAAAAATAGTTTTGGTGTTATTTACAAAATGAGGTGTGTGGTTAGTGGCTCAAAAAGTAGAAATTCTTTGTGACATGGACAGCCTCAGGGCACAGACATAGTGATAGGATCCTATTAAAGATGACAGTGATAAAAACTGCTACCTTTGCACTATAACAAAATCAATTTGAAATGCACCAATGGACCCAACCTCCCATTCTTCTGCTACTTTTACCCTTTACGAACGTATCAAGGCCCTTTCTCACCTGCACTCACGTCCTGTAACTCTGTCATTCTCATTTCTGTATTTCCCAGTTGTGCTTCCTCCCTATCCTAATCTCATCCCTCTCTCAGTTTCCTTCTTAACTCCCTGTCTACTCCTATTACATCCATATCTTCCTGCTTCCCCTTCACATCCAAATTAATGCCTATAATTATCATGCCCTTAACATGTTCCCTCGCAACTCCACTTTCTGTTTTCTAATGTTTCTGAGACAGTTTTGCCCACTCCTCTATTTCTCTCAATTACTTTGTACCCCATCTCTCAATAGTTCACTCTGTATGTAACAATTTGCTGCTAACCTCCAACTCTATAGCTTTCATTCTCTGAAGTGTATTGCTGCCTATTCCACACTCACTGCTATCTCTCCCAGTTTCACTTGACCTTAACTCTAGTTCTCCACTCCATCCTTCAATTTCTTTTCCCCCTTTACACTATATGATCTCTAATTTCTGTACCATTCATTCTCCCTTTCACATCCCAAAAATATTTGACTTTTAAATAACTCTATTCATTCAGTTAATATCTTGCTTCCAGCCCCATTCCTCTTATTCCCTCACGATCATCACTCAATGGTACCTCACCACCACCTCTACCCCGGTAATGTTCTCTCTACTGCAATCCCAGTTTTCCAACAACCTCACCCTTTACCCCATTTCTTACTGTGAGACTCCTTTCACATCAGTTTCATTCACATCTACTTCTCTTAGCTCCTCACATGCATTTTCCAGTTTCTATTTTCCTCTTACCTTTATCCTCACAATAAGCTGAAAACCTGGCTTTTGGAGTAGTCCCACTTGGGGCTTGGCATCACTAGACACACACCTACTCAGCACCAGGATAAAATTCTTTATTGAATTTTTCTTTCAACTCAATCTACAGTTTCTTCCCTCAGTTCTCACTATTGTAAGTTCTATGTTTTTCACCTGTGCTATCTCTCTTTCCATTTCCATTGCACCACGCATTGGGTTCATCCACGACCATACAGTCGAAACTCACTATCCCCTTTGGAATGGACCTCCCTCTCTCTTTTTTTTCCTCCCACTCTTGCACTGTATCTCGGGCATGGTTTGCTGCTCTTGCTCTGTTTGCCATTGTTCATCCTTATAACTTACTCTTTCTATCCTTCTATCTCTCACTTCCTTTTCTCAACTCTTGTATTCTTTTCCTGTCACTTCCTTTCTGTGTATGCATTTTCCCAGCTGATTCATTTCTTGGTATATCTTCCCAGTCTTGAATTCTTGGTTATTTTTTTCTTCTTTTTCATTCTATCACCCTCTCTTATTCTAGTTTTTTTCCACCCTTTATATTTTCTCGCTGTTAGATATTTTCCCTTCCCTTTCTTTCTTTCGCCTCACTCTTTTTCTTTCCTTTTTCTTACACCCTACCTTTCTATGTCCTCCAATTTTTATTGTCTTTCACTGTTCCTTTGCTTTACTGTCCCTTCTTTTTCACTCATATTTTCTTAGTTTGTCTCTGTCACCACACCCTCGGTTCTGTCAAGCCCGCCTCTTCAGTACGACACTTAAGACAGTTTGCCAAAGTGCGGAGATCACAGGTAGGGAGAAAAGGGTCCACTACAGTTCTTGCAATAGAAAGCAAAAGCAAAGGGAGCAATAGAGCAAGAGTCTTTCTACAAAAATGTGCAGCACGGGCAGGAGAAGTTAAAAATACTTACACTCACACGAAGCAACTCATAAGTAGAAGCACCCCCAACACACCCACAACAGGCAGCAGCACTGTAAGCTTCACATACACACAAAACAGGTATGTTATTGGCAGGAGTGTATATGATTCCCTAACAAAGGGAACAGGTGCAACACTGTTAGCAGTGGCGGGTGGCACAATGAAGAGGTGGTAGGGTGGGTGTAGAAGGTGCGGCAGAGCACGGGGGGGGGGTAATACTTCATTAAAAAAAACACTTACCTGAAGCTGCCGGCCGCATCGCTCCTCGCACCTCTGTGTTCTGCTGTGCTATATCCTGGTTCCAGCAGGCACTCGGGCAGCATTGCACTCCCTATGCAATCCACAAACTGCTCTCATTCTATGAAAGCAGCGCAGGATGGGGAACATCCTTTTTGACGCGGATTTTACCCCACAGTACTTTTACAACGCGTCCGTTACAACGCAAGTCGTAACCACGACTTGCGCTGAAGGGCGCTAGAGGATAAAAATTGTATATTTACTATTCCAACACCTTTCCTAGTATCCATTGGGACTGGTGTTAGAATAGTAAATTATACTATTCACTATCAGCGCCCCCCAACGCAAGTCGTTGTAACGACTTGCGTTGTAAAAGCACGTGTTGTGACGGTACGCGTCATACCGTCATACATCCGCGCAGGATTGGCCTGAGCGGGCTGAAAAGGTTTTCCGCTCAGGACAGGGAGCCTGTGCTGTTTCTCCAGCCCAGCTGTTCAATGCAGCCTGGTTGTAGAAAGCTAGGTGTGCATGTGTGTTTGGCCTGCCTGAGATGGCCGGCCAAACACACAAGCGCACTTAGAAGTGCACTTGGCACTCCTCCCATGCCCCGGCCCCACCCCTCCCTGCACAACCTGGCTCAGAGCCGGCAAATGAAAAATGAAACGATTATGGTATACCGTTTTATTTTTCACTTGCTGGCTCTGGGCCAGTGGGGCAACGTTCCTCCGCCATTGTGGAGGAGCCGCCCCAGACTGTTAGCACCAATGTAAAGTTTCTTTATGCAGAAGAGGCATAACACCCAGAGGTGGACTGAAAGCTCCCTGGAGCAAAACAGGCATGGCAGAGGGAGCAGCAGTGCAATCTTTCTTCCCACAAAGAACAGACACACCTCAAGCAGCAGCAGTGGAAGCTTTCCTCACACAGGGAAGGAGCACAGTAAAAAGAGCTGCTTTGTAAATCAATTGTAAATCTAAAACAAATTAGGCATCGCAGTGAGCAGCAATGCAAGGTTCCCGAGCAAAACAAGTCGAACAAAGGCAGCAGCTGCGGAAGTTTCTCTCACACGAAAGATGAAAACTAGTGCAGCAGCTGTAGATGTCTGGCTCATACAACATACTTTACTAGAAGCAATGAGCATTGTAAACATCTCTCACTAAGTGGTTAACCATGGAGAAAGGGAGCTGGAGACCCACCCTCACTGGAGTTAGAGTATGGAGTTAGAGTATGGGCAAATGCAGTGCAAGCATCTCTCACCAAAAGACGTAAAATACCACAGCAGCAGAGCAAGCCTGCTGCTGGTATTCATTTCCATCCCTATCACAGCAAATAGGTGTCTCTCTCTCTTTACCCACCTCTCTCCCTCTCTCTATCTCTCTCTCTCTCACTCACTTTGAAAATAGTTTTAAAATATTTTTTGCAGCATGCCTGCAGGCCCCCTTTCAAACCAAGTCCGCAGCATCCAGAAACTACTGCTGAACTTTTATGAATATTCCCCTCTCGCAAGCTTGATGAACAAACCAGCTGGGTCTGGGGGATTCAGGACTTGTTGACAGATCTCACCAATAACTTTTGAAAGCCCCCTCCAAAAAATCCACAGGCCTCCCTAGACAAACAACTACATAATATGATTAACCAGCCTAACGTCTAATTCTTATTCGTTTTCTAAAATTGTACTCAGTCATTCTTTTGATGTTTGCCAATCGTGTTTTTTTTCGAAAGGCATGTATATTTGGAAATGTGAAAAGTGTGCGTCACTCGTTCATCAAATATGCTATACCAGTATTTCCATACCTCCTGGCCCCCCGCGAAAAATATTCGCAAAACGCAGAGGGGGTATTTTTTTTCATTGGACCAGCACAACTTTATAGCTGTTACAATTATATAAGAACCTTCAGGTCCACTGAGGGCTCTTTTATGAAGATGGAGAACAGACCTCCTGGGCTCTGACTCAAGCACAGGCTTTTTACCATGTGCATATTCTTTGCCTAACTCCAATAAAAGCTATCACACTTTCATAACATCTATTTAATCCAAAATATCAACACAGAATTTAAGTCATTTTCTGCGGATGTTAATTGTGTGTTTAACTTTAGCTGTTTCAGGCTGATGAAGAGGCAGCTGAAATTGAAAACAAATGGACACTTTTTTTTTAAACATGCCACCAGCCATCTAACCTATGTCACAGAGTTTAGTAAAAAATTGTAAGTAAATCAGATTGTTTTCTGCGAGAAACAGTCAGTCTTTGTTATGTCGTACTTTATCATTGTGTTGGGATATTTCTTTAAGGCTCGTGTTGGTGCGAGCTCATGTTTAGAATGACTGTGACATCGTGTGTGTTCTTACAGGGAGAGTCAGTTGTAGCCTGACTCGCTAGCTGTACTGCTGTGCTTCCTGGCACCACCTGTTTCTTACATGTAATCTTAAATAAAGAACTACCGAAGGAACCTTGCCTCCACCTCTACTTTTCAGTCTTGCTCGCGTTCTTGTGCCATAATACAGTTTAGGATTTGTTTCTCGAGTCCCTTTTTTGTTTTTCGCTTTAAACTAGTGAAACTGGCCTTTTCCACAGTAGGCGCATGTTAAAAGCTGCTTCCTTTTTTAATTGCTCGTTTCGTACATGTTGTTGGTTTAGGCAGACGTCTGGCAGGATTATGGGTTCCCGACTAGTCTGGCGGCCAAGGTCAGAGTCAAGACGGCGCCCCTTCGGCGGGGCAGGTGCCGTGTCTGGACGCTACCTGGCCTCAGCTGCTCGGCTTTTTCCACTGTTGCGTGGCCAGCTCTGCAAACCTCACTGAGTCCAGGGACATTTCAAGAATGTTGGGGGTCTGGGCCAAACGTACTGTAGGGGCCCATGTTCTGAACACCTTTTGATTTAAGGTTCGAGGGAAGCTTTTCCATGCCCTCTTTGGCCAGGTCACTGACACTAAACAGGCAAACTGGTCCACATTATAAATGTGTTTCCATCTAATATTCAGGGATTGTGATATATGTTTTCCATATTGTAATACAGCAGCAGCTCACAAATATCATTGCAAATAATCTCTGTGACCCACTGCCATTTCTCATATGTTAGGTCCTGTTTTGATCTAAAATCATCTTTTTCTTATGTATGTTGCATGGTGCTGAAAAACCTAAACACAACATTTCTCTACCAAATGTCTGTAATAGACTCCCATACATCACCTGTGTTAAATTAATTAAAGAAAAAAAACGTATGTAAGATGATCTATGTTTAAGAATCATTGGAGGTTATCAGGGCAGGACTGTTTGGAGAAAAAGCAGAGTCCATCAAGGGCCCCTAAGAAAGGCTAGGACCCTGGGCCAGAGCCCACTTTGCCCATGCCATAAAACGTCTCTGGCTGAGTCTGCTGAGAGCATCAGGCATATCTCGCTGCACACATGGGAAGTCGGCTCTTGGCTAATGGAGGATAACAATGTGTCAATTTATAAAGCACACTTTCACCTTGAGGCAGTATCTTGGTGCAGAATAACAGATGTTTATTGTTGCCCAAATCAATGGTACTCATTTTATTGACCTCAGAAGGATGAAAGGCTGAGTGGACCTGCCGGGATTTGAACCTGTAACCATGAAGTCAAAGACAGGTCCCTACAGTGGACGCATTAGTCCAGTAAGCCATTAGACAGGGCTAGGATGTATATAATAAAGTGGAATGAAGGGAGCCACTGCGCCTTCAAAGGAACTTAAGGTCTCTCTCTGCACCAACAAATAAACAAAGGGTCCTTCTTTCTTTTTTGTTTTCCCTCTGCCCCCATCAGAAATTCTCAGCCTCTCTTCAGCCACTTCAAAATGTTGCAAAAAGCAGTGATTCATTTGTAAATAAAAAACTTAAGTGCCAGGGCCCAGAGTATTTCATGGGAGTAGACTACAGGTTGCTCACATTACATGGCTGGCAAACGCAGTGTCACCCAGGGCACGAGTCCTAAAAAGAGAAGTGGGGGGACGCTGTCACCGGAAGTGATGTCACAACAGGAAGTGAGGTCACGAAAGATGCGCTCCGATCTCGTCCGAGAGAGGCCAAAGAGTGAAGTCCAGCTGTTTGGCAGGGGGGACGGCGTCCACCTGGTAAAATAAGTGGGGGGACGCCGTCCACCCACGTGGTACCCCGACTCAGCCCTGGTGTCACCATTAACTACGAACCACTGCACTAAAGTAAGTGTAGCAATCAGAACTTCTCCATATTGTAGTATCATGCTGGACATGTTCTAGTGTCTCAGTAGTCACTTAGTTTGCCAGTCACTCCCTCGAGGGCTGGACACACAGCATCCCTGCTTGTGACCGCAGATGTCACGGGTGAATAACAGCCTCAGCAAAGACAGGAGCTAAGTGGCTGCGAAGTCCCTCCAGTCATCCTCTCACCCGGCAAATCATCACCACCTGTTGTCCATGTCTAATGGCAACCACAACATCATTGCCATGTGCATCTCCCAATCCAGCAGAGGAGCAATTCATCACCAAGGTGGAGCCTTGCACCTGCAAAGCACCAAGAGACTGAGGCACTCCTATCAAAGTGAGCGACCAAGTGTCCAGGGACTATCTGACATCCCATCGGCCCCTGGGCCCTGTTGGCAAGCATACGACCATTAAGTTACTAACCTGGTGGTTGCACGAACAACGTTATTGTATACTGTCATTGATCTGGCAGCGGCCCCCAGGGGACCAACAAGCAGCCTGCACAGTCCATGCTGTCTCATGGCAGCCCCACATAAGTGCCTCAAGGACATTCCTGCACCCAGGGATCCTGGCACGAGATATGTTCTGGAAGCGGCTCTACTGACAAGGTACCAGGAGGCACCAGCACTTTGAAGCATAATGTCCTAAGCATCATTGACGCCAGTCCAGTCCTGGCAGATTGGTCATCCTAGTGTCCTCAATAGAAGACTGTTGCAGAACTCCACATACGCTCCTGATGCACCATGTTTGAGTTGTCTGACACCAACAGTGTCTCCACCAGAGTACACAGGTCCATCCAACAGTGTATAAGTGGACATTGATCAGACGGAAAGGCTGCCAAAGTATCCAGACTCCATCGACGTATCATGCGTGCCCAGTTGTTGCTGGTTAAATTATGGACATGTGCCGAGATGCCCGGGTGCTCCCAACTGCATCTGTCCACCGTTGTCCCATGGACTGCCTCACAAGAACAAGAGACTGAGTGGTGTCCCATGTGCATAGTTTATTTCCATAGGTTGGGCTTTGTTTTGTTTTTAATAAAGTTTGGGAGGAATGTAGTGTCAAGTTGGATACATTCTAGCAGCAACTTAAGTTTGCCAGCCACTCCCTCAAGGGCAGGGCACACTTGCACCCTACACCCATCCACCACAGACATCACGAGTGACGTGAGCCTGCAAATGCACATTCTCTTGGCCAGTTAACAAGTATACCCACGGTGTCTTTGTCGATCATTTAGTAGCATGAGGGCCTAGGGCCCACAACACTACCCATATAACCAAACCTGCACGAATGGTTTGGAAGAGGTTTTGTTATTTTTGTGATGTTGAGTTTTGAAATGTTCTGAGCTCCAGATTTAGCCCGGAGGTGGCCCCTCCACGTACCTTGCAGGGGTGCCCCCTCATATTTCGTTACGCCAGTGCTCCTGAGCTGATCACCCCTGCTTGCTGAATGCGGACTATTGGTAACCTAACAGTGGACAGGCTGTTTCCCATACTATAGCACATATCAAAGTACCTAATACAGCACTATCTTTATATGCAAAACAATAGTGTTCCTTTCTACAGTCTTGTATCCTCAAATGGCCTGCTATCTCAAAAGACATTCCCTATATTCCTAAAATCCGTCATCAAAATCAAAAAATGATCTATGCCTTAAACTTCTGGTGGCCACTTCTCATTTCCTTTTAAATATTTTCTACATGCCTCTTCTCTCTGAAAACAACCTTCTCTAAGTTACATAATTGTTTGCATTAATATAAACTAATGTATATCTGCAATTTAGCCCCAACTCATTTCAAATATCACAACCTCAGTGTCTCCACCAGAGCACACAGGTCCATCAAACAGTGTATAAGTGGACATTGATCAGACGGACAGGCTGCCAAAGAATCCAGAATCCATCGACGTATCACGTGTGCCCAGTTAAAGGTGGGTAAATTATGGACATGTGCCGAGATGCCCGGGTGCTCCCAACTGCACCTGTCCACCGTTGTCCCATGGACTGCCTCTCAAGACCGGGAGACTGTGTGATGTCCCATGGGCATAGTTTATTTCCAAAGGTTGGGCTTTGTTTTGGTTTTAATTAAGTTTGGGAGGAATGTAGTGTCATGCTGGATACGTTCTAGCAGCAACTTAGTTTGCCAGCCACTCCCTCAAGGGCAGGACACACTTGCACCCTACACCCATCCACCACAGGCGTCACGAGTGACGTGAGCCTGCAAATGCACATGCTCTTGGCCAGTTAACAAGTATACCCACGGTGTCTGTGTCGATCATTTAGTAGCATGTGGGCCTAGGGCCCACAACACTACCCATATAACAAAACCTGCAAGAATGGTTTGGAAGAGGCTTTGTTATTTTTGTGAGATTTAGTTTTGAAATGTTCGGAGCTCCAGATTTAGTCCAGAGGTGGCCCCTCCACGTACCTTGCAAGGGGGCCCCCTCAAATTTCGTTACGCCAGTGCTCCTGAGCTGATCACCCCTGCTTGCTGAATGTGGACTATTGGTAACCTAACATGGACAGGTTGTTTCCCATACTATAGCACATTTCAAAGTACCTAATACAGCACTATCTTCATAAGAAAATAATAGTGTTCCTTTCTACAGCCTTGTATCCTCAAATGGCCCGCTATCTCAAAAGACATTCCCTATATTCCTAAAATCCGTCACCAAAAACAAAAAATTATCTATGCCTTAAACTTCTGGTGGTCTCTTCTCATTTCGTTTTAAAATGGCTATCTCCTTCCATTTACATTCTCTGCATGCCTCTTCTCTCTGAAAACAACCTTCTCTAAGTTACATAATTGTTTGCATTAATATAAACTAATGTATATCTGCAATTTAGACCCAACTCATTTCAAATATCACAACCTCTCTATTTTTGGAAGGTGATACCCCTGCTGCCTATTGCTACCTAATCTTCTCTAGCTCATATGTTAACCCCACTAAACATCTGCATGAATTCACATATTTCCCTACTAAAGATCACATGTATCTCCTATTACTTTATTCTACCGCAAAGAAGTTGGAGTGAATGCATGGAATGGTTTGCTTGATCGCACAAGATGGATCCCATACTCATTTTCCAAACATTCCTAACATAAAATATTAAATTAGTTTCCATCTTTAATCTAACTACCTACAAACACGAATTATCTTTTCTGTATCTTAGGCTTTTAAAAAATCCTAGCAGGGTCTCCAGAACAAAATTGTCTCTTTTCCACTCAATATTCACAATTGCGTAGTACTAATTCACCCATTCCCGATTTGTCGCCTCTGCCACTTCTCCAGCCAGGATCATGCTCTCTTCCTTTGTCTTTCATTTTCTTAAAATGGGCTATCAACAAAATGGTGCTCATTTTCTATTACTCACAGTGGGTGCATTGAAACATTTCTAGTCCTTTGCATCAAGTATATTCCATATTGTTGCTGTGGCTACATCAGAATGGTGAAACAGAACTCCTTGATCAGCTCAGTAGCCCTAAAGATGTCAAAATTTTGAAAGGGGGAGTAACATGTAGGGACTTCTACTCTATTTCAGTCCATTCTGTTATACAAATGCAATAGTGTCAAACCGAGATAGAGCTTGAGAGTGCCTCTAGATAATAGAACAGGACCATAACAGTTTTACAGAGAAACTTGACATTAAAACTGTATAAATATAAAAACCCACAATACCCAGAAGCTTTCTAGGAGAAACACTCGATTCCACTAACTAATTATAGTGTTTAAAAAAATATCAGTAGGGGCCAAAATTAATAGAGTTAAAATGCAGCATGATAGAAAATTCTAAAAATCTGTAGCCTAGCTATCAATCATTAAAAAAGCATTTTTAAACTTTTTTCTGGTAATCAGAAAAGTAGCAAAGTAGCAGTCCCTGCAAAGAATTTTAATTCAAAACAAACAGATAATTTTCATTTGAACCTGCCACATCATTTTCAACCATTTTAAATTCCATTTTTATCAGGAACTTATTAAGACTCTAATCGAAAGAAGACCCGATTTCAAACAAATCTCTGTTAAAGATCATGCGTTTATCCACAATTGGATTATGGAAGCAGTAGAAACGTGCCTCCCTTTCTCTAACAAATACTCAAAGAGACTTTTGCCTCTGGCACCTTGGTTTACTGATAGGCTAAAAGGTGAACAGACACTGGGCCCGATTCACAGAACTAACTTAAGACAAAATCCTAGACCTACTACCACTTTGGTATTCACAGAAGGCCCTTACTCATTTTGGTATTCACAGAAGGCACATACTCATTTCAGTATTCACAGAAGTTAGGAGTCCTAACTTTAGGACTCCTAAATGCCTTCTGTGAATACCGAAAGTCTTAAACTTAGGATTTTTCTCAGTTTAGGAGTAGTAAAGTTAGGACTCTTAACTTTAGGACTCCTAAACTGAGAAAAATCCTAACTTTAAGACTTTTGGTATTCACAGAAGGCATTTAGGAGTCCTAAAGTCAGGAGTCCTAACTTTACTACTCCTAAACTGAGAAAAATCCTAACTTTAAGACTTTCGGTATTCAAAGAAGTCATTTAGGAGTCCTAAAGTTAGGAGTCCTAACTGTACTACTCTTAAACTGAGAAAAATCCTAACTTTAAGACTTTCGGTATTCACAGAAGGCATTTAGGAGTCCTAAAGTTAGGAGTCCTAACTTTACTACTCCTAAACTGAGTAAAATCCTAACTTTAAGACTTTCGGTGTTCATAGAAGGCATTTAGGAGTCCTAAAGTTAGGACTCCTAACTTCTGTGAATACCGAAATGAGTAAGTGCCTTCTGTGAATACCAAAATGAGTAAGTGCCTTCCGTGAATATCAAAATGGTAGTAAGTTTAGGATTTTGTCTTAAGTTTGTTCTGTGAATAGGACCCTAAGTGTAAAACTCTGGAAAGACGTTGGAGGAAACACTATAATGAAGATAGTAAAGCAATATATAAAAGGGCTTTAAGTTAATATCATATTCTCTGTAAAGCGGCTCACGCAGAGTTTTTTTCTAAAAAAATTCAACAATCACAACACGGCACTAAAACCCTTTTTACCGTGGTAAAAGAGCTATCAAGCACTGAGAAACTCTCAACCTCTTCTGCCCTTACTCATAGCCAATGTGAAGAACTAGCTCTCTTTTTTACTGATAAAGTTGAAAACATACACTCTGTGCTGCGAAGCAAAAAGCCTTTGTATACCTTATCAGAAGTTGTGGACTCCCCTAATGTTAGATGGGATCCCGATGTAAATGCTCATACAAGTATTATCAGATCTTCTTTGGACTCTAAGCCCTTTAATCACCTCCTTTGCAATATTTAATCTGGCTCCCCCTTGACCCCCTGCGCCCACATGTGTTAAGTCAGCAGCTTGACACTTCCATATTATCGACAATAATGTATCTTCTAAATTCCTCCCAGCAATAGAGAGAAGTCCCTCATAGATGGGAACATGCCATGGTCCTCCCTCTTCTAAAGAAAGTCAATTCTGACCCTGCCATTCGGTCCAACTTTCATCCTATATCCCTGCTCCCCACCTTCTCTATAAATTTGGAGAAACACATCATTGGTCAGCTTACCTCCTTTGTTGATTCCAGGAACTTTCTTCACACCTCTCAATCGGGTTTCAGAGCTTGTTTCTCTACTGAATCTAGGGGCATATTATCAAGGGGGTTTATATCCGCTTTTTTGGCTTTAAAAGCCAAGAAAGCGGATATAAAATTATCGCCCTATTACCTAGCTGTCGCTAACACCAGTTAGCGACAGCTAGTAGGAGATAGCGACCATCTTGGGCCCCACTTTGCATTTCAGTGATATTTATCACTAATGACATGCAAAGTGGGCGTGCCAAGATGTTAGCGACTGGAAACAGTCGCTAACATCGCTATCTCCGATTACCAACTTTTGGAGATATTCGCGCTAAGCGCGAATATCTCCAAAAGCTAACACCTGCCCTGAGCAGTTCTTAGCCATGTTATCCAATGGGAGGTGGATAACATGGCTAAGAGCATTAGCTCGGTAATGCATGAATATCGCTGACTTTTTAGCGATATTCATGCATTGCGGCGATTTTTATCGCATTTGCGATAAACCTTGGTAATACCAAGGTTTATTTGCGGTGAAAATCGCCGCAGCTCAGCGGTAAATTTTTGTCTCTAACCAAGCAATAGCGATAATTATCGCTATTGCTTGGTAATATGCCCCCTACTCTTTTGAGGGTAACGGAAATGCTAAGGCACCGTTTAGATGAAGGGGAAACTGTGGTACTCTTCCTACTAGATCTCAGCACCGCCCATTAGCTGTGATTGTAAAAAATGCAGTACTGTCCCTTTTCTCATACGCTGATGACATCCAGATTATTCTTCCCTCTCGTCGTCACAAAGGCATGAGCCTTCAGACCTTAAGTTAGGATTGAGCAATGTTGCGCTCTGGATGCAAAACAATCTGCTCAAACTAAATGGGGATAAGGCCAAGGTGATGATCCTGGGCAACAGACATGACCTCTGGGGTCCAAAACATTGCACCCCGGAATTGTGAGCCTTACCCGTGCTGGTGAACAAAGTTTGGAACTTGGGTTTCCTTGTAGATGAACAGCTGTGAATGAAACAACAAGTAGCCAAGGTATTATCCACCTGTTTTGCAGTCCTGAAATGGCTAAGGAAGATCTTGTGGCTGATCCCTCACCCAGCACAAAGGACTGTGATCCATGCCCTGGTCACGTCAAGATTGGATTACGGAAATGTCTTATATCTGGGAGCAGATACACTAAATATACAGAGACTACAGCTGGTGCAAAACTCAGCAGCTCAATTTGTTTTTCGTCTACCAAAGCCATCCTCCATCTCGAAGATTCTTTGGGACTTACATTGGTTAATGGTGTCAAATTGTGTGAAATTCAAGGCCCTATGCTACATGTTAAGAATCATAACAGGCACAGCCCCTAAATACCTGAAGGACGTGGTCCAACTCTACCATCTCTCTCGTCCCCTCCATTCCGCCCAACATACCTAGTTTGTTGTTCCCAAAATCAGACTTGCCCGCATGAGAGACTGGTCTTTCTCATACTTAGGCCCAACTTTTTGGAACGCCTTACCAGCCCCCAGGCGAAATGAGACCTCTCTCTGTCCTTTCACAAGGGCCTGAAAACCTGACTGTTTTAACTTCAATCTTTCCTCGCTCTTCCTTTTCTCTGTACTGTCCTACCAGGCTTGGTGCTGGGAAACCCCTTGGGGTAGCTGCACACCCTACAAATCTTTAATAATAATAATCCAATGCTTAACTTGTTGAAAATGTGCAGGAGATTTAAGTTTTTCTGAAGAATCTGCATCCTGGGAGGCCAAATGGAAGGGTTGCTGAATACAAGGCTATCTGGTCTTGATTTCACTTTATGCCTCTTTCTTTCACTCCTTACACATCCATCTTTATTTCTTACCGTTGTGTGCTCTTTTTCATCCCAACTTTCTCCCTTTGTCACAGTTTTCCTATTTTTCTCATCTGCCTTCTTCGTACCTTTTTGACTTTTTCACTCTTGTAGTGAGTCAAAGTCTGATTATGAAAAATAAGTCTCAGTCCCCAAAAATAAGTGCCAGCACCGACTCATACAACCACCAGCATAAATTGAATACATTTCTTACCTCTGTAGCATATCTGAATGGTCATAAGACAACTGTGTTCCTAATGGCCTAATTCTATACTGATTTTTGTTTACCAACACATTTTTGGGAATCTCCATATAAATGGTCGTACTATATTGAAATTGGGATGAACAACCTCTTGCACAATTGGATAACAGTTGCCTAGCAAACCAGGAGGGTGACATTTGAGAGTATAATTTGATGTAAATGAAGCTAATTTGGTCACTGCAATGACACTGGGGCAGAAGGGCAGGCCAGAGTTCAATTTCAGCATCAGCATCTTACCCAGTGTTACTGGAGCCGAGATAAGGACAAGGGCCAAGAACCACTGTAGTAAAAAAACCTCTGATTCTCAGCAGGCCAGGAGAAGGCTTTTGTTTTTTATTTCTGAACTGATTCATATGTTCCACAGCTACACTGAAGCCAGGTAGTCACCACCTCTGGCCACTCTCTTGAATCCCTGCAGAGATCAGTGATGATTTGGATGTCATCAAGCAATCAGTAGATTTTAATCAATCAATCAATCAATCAGTAGATTTGTAGAGTACTTCTTGTCACCCGGGAGGGTATCCAGGCACTGGCAGGGTCCACTTGATTAGCAGAATAGCCAGGTCTTCAGGGGCTTTCAGAACTCTGAAAAAGATGAGGAGGTCCACAGATGAAAGGGTAGATCATTCCATGTCTTTGCTGCTAGGTAGCTGAAGGAGCAACTCCTGCATCTGCTATGCCGGATGCAGAGTGAGGATTAGAGAAAGGGACGTGGAGCGGAGGTGTCTGTGAGCTGTTGGAAGTTCAAGCAGTGGTTCTAGTAGGAGGGTCCCCAGTTGTGTAGGGCCTTGTATGAGTGGACTAGGGGCTTGATCTGGCATCTTTTCTGAACAGAGAATCTGTAGTTGTCGGAGGAGGTGAGCTGCAATCCCTGCATTGAAAACGTAGGTATAGTCCAGTCACCTGGAGGTGAGTGCCTGGGTGATGGTGCGTCTTGAGCTTTGGGGTAGTCATTTGAATATCTTACAAAGCATGTAGGGTGAAGAAGCAGGACGAGGGGATGGAGTTGACCTGAGTCGTCATTGTGAGCTTGTTGTCCAGAATGATGCTTAGGTTTCTAGTGTGGTCAGTAAAGGTAGGGAAACAGTCAAAACACCTCTGCCTCAGCCACGCGTGTTCTGACATTGCAAGCACAACCACGCTTGCCTTAACCACATATATGCCTTAACCATGCATATGCGTGGGTAAGGCAGTGTGTGTGATCTAGCTGCTGGCTGCTGCAAGGACGGAAGCAGGAAGACCTCGCCAGGAAGAGAGCCGCAGTCAGGTAAGTGGGGCTGGGCTGGGTAGTTTTCTGGGCTAAGTAGTTTTCTGGGCTGGGGTGGTCGGCAGTAGTTTTCTGGGCTAGGGTGGTCGGCAATAGTTTTCTGGGCTGGGGGGTCGGGGGTCATTTTCTGGGCTGGGGGTCGGGTAGTTTTCTGAGCTGGGAGGTTGGGGTTGTTTTCTGGGCGGGGTCAGGGGTAGTATCCTTGTCTAAGGTGTTGGGGTAGTTTTCTGGGCTGGGGGTTCAGGGGTCATTTTCAGGGCCGGGGGGTCGGGGTAATCTTCAGCACTGTGGGTTCGGGGGTAGTTTTCAGGGCTGGGAGAGTTCAGGGGTAGTTTTCAGGGCTGGAGGGTCAGGGTAGTTTTCAGGGCTGGGTGGGGAGTCGGGGTAGTTTACAGGGCTGCAGGAGGGTCAGGTAGTTTTCAGGGCTGAAGGTTGGGTAGTTTTTTAATTAGGGATTAGAGTATTAGGCCTCAGGGCAGTGGAAGGGGTTGGGGTAGGTTTAGGAACAGCGCAGGGTGGGAGGGGGTTGGAGTAGTATTTGTTAAGGTACAGGGTTTCAGGCCTCAGGGCAGGTGGAGAGGAATGGGTAGTTGGTGTAGTTTTTAGGGCTCAGGGGAGTGCTGGGTTGTTTTTAGGGCTGCGGGGTCAGGGTAGTTTTTTAAAATAGGGATTTTGGGTTTTAGGCTACAGGCCGTGGAAGGGGTTGGGAGTGGGTCAGGGTATTTGGACCTCAAGGCGGGGGCAGGTTGAGAGTTTATAGCTTAGGGCAGGGGGAGGGGGGGGTCACGACCCTAGCCACGCATACCCCTTTACCATTCATGCCTTTACCATGAAATTACTTGTTAAAGACATGCATAGTAAAGGAATGCGTGGTTAAGATGCATTCATGGTTTAGGCAGTGTGGCAGAGGCATGCGTGGTTTAGCCATGCGTGTCTCTATCATACAACTGTAAGGGTAGGAATAGGTTCAGGTTCTGAGAGCCACGAGGATGCAGAGGGGACCAGAGGTGTTGTATAAGTTTTGGAACAGGGTGGGACTGAGTGAGGATCCGTGGGGTACTCCACAGATGATTTCCTTGGGTTCAAAGATGAAGGTGGGAAGCAGACTTTTTGTGTTCTGCAAGTGAGGAAAGAGTCAATCCATGTGAGTGCCCCTGCTTGAATGCCTATAGACTGCAGCCTTGTAATGAGTGTGTGGTAGGAGACCATATCAAAGGCTGCTGAGTGATCTAGGAGAATCAGAGCTGCATTCTCGCCCCGGTCAAGTAGGACTTGGATGTCGTCGGTAGCCACAATGAGGGCTGTTTCACTGCTGTGGTTGCTGCGGAATCCGGATTGGGCAGAGTGGAGTAGGAGGTTCCATTGCAGATGTGAGGAGAGTTGTTGGTTGATTGCTTTTTCTAATACTTCGGCCGGGAATGGGAGCACGGAGATCGGTAGATAGTTGTTGAGTTTGCTGGGGTCTGCCGATGGTTTCTTTAGTAGGACGCTGACTTCTGAGTGTTTTTAGTCCTCGGGAAGGTGGTTGGGGCAATTGAGGTATTAAACACATTGGTGGGTACGTGGCTGATTCTCGCTTCACTTCGGTGGAAGAAGTGGTGAGGGCATGGGTTGTTTGGGGCCCCTGAGTAGACTGGGTTCATGATGGAGGTGGTATACTATAGGGCGAGCTGGCTCCATTCGTTTAGTTTGGTGTCTGTGGTGGTAGCGCGGCTGTTGTGGTGCTTGAAGGAGTTTGTGGCCTTGGGCTGGAGTTTGAAGTGCCTGTAGATGTTGGTGATCTTGTCGTGGAAGAAGTTTGCAAGGTTGTCACATAGTTCATGTGAGGGGGTAATGTTGGTTGTTTCAGCTGAGGGCTTGGAGAATCCTTTGACGATGTTGAAGAGTTCTTTCCTGATGTTGCAGCTTGAGTCGATGCTTCCTGATAAGACCTGTTTTCTTTGATTCTCTCAACTGCCTGTGGTAGAGGTTGAGGGCTGTCTTGAAGGTGGTCTTGTCGGTGGTGTCCATGGTAGTGCGCCATCTCCTTTCTAGTTGTTTACAGTGTTGTTTAATTGTTCTTAGGTCTTCAGTGTACCAGCTATCCTGCTTGGCAAACCTTCTGTGGATGTTGCTGCTGACAGGAGTGACACTGTTGGTGCAGTTGGTGATCCAGTTGTTGAAGTTTCTGACATTCTGGTCTAGGATGTTAATTGCGTTGATCAGTGTGTACTTTTAGGCTTTGCTCCAACTGCGATGGACGACATTAGGCAGACTGAGACAGGGGTCGTGAGCTGGTGATGGTGAAGTGAACAATGAAGTGGTTGGTCCTGGTAAGTTTTGTGGTGTGGCTGTACCCGATGCAATCGCTGGAGGTGAAGATGGGGTCTAAACTGTGGCCTGCGGTGGTGTGGGGTCATGGACGAGTTGGGCGAGTCCAATGTTGTTCATGCTGTCGAGGAGGTTGGTAGTATTGATTTCATTGTGGTCATCAAGATGGAAGTTAAGGTCGCCGAGGAAAATTGAGTTGTTGGAGTCTATGGCAAGAGGGGCGATGAAGTTGCAGATGGCTGGGCATGGCCCTGAAGGATGGTAGGCTTGGGTGCCCCTGATGGTGTTTTTGCTGTCTATTTGGAGTCGGATGTGGAGGTGTTCCATGGCTGGGGTGTTGTCGTCATTTGTGGTGGGGTTCATTAGATGGATTCATGCCATTGGAGTTCATCTGAAATTGCAGGCCATTGTCTCTCATCCCTGAAATCCGGGGCAAATACTGTGCTCATTTCTGATATAATACTGCTTTCCGTATGAAGCTATAATAGGCCAATGACAGAGCTTAGCCTTTAGTCCTGAAGCTCTCACTGCATTGTTCTCACTGAGTTGATAAGACAATGCATTGGGCAAAGTCATCTACACAACTAATATCAGTGTAACATGTAGATCACAGGTGTAATAGCCGATAGGGAAGTGTCATTTGTTTATCATTTCAGTATCAATAAATTAATATTCTTTCAATTGGTTAATAAATAACAGCGGCTGCCATGACACAATGCAGTTTGTATGTCATGATACATTCTTTTACCATAGTGGAATGCCCACACAATACTGAGGAGGCAGCTTCCAGGGGCCGAGAGCTGATAGTCTCTCCAAACTAAACAGATTCTGCCACCTTATGTGATACCGGGGATCAAAGGTATTGTACTACTCGAAAACATGTGCCATGCCTAGGTGACTGTTTCTTTCTTGGTTACCATCTTCTTAGAGACCACCCGTTATTCAGAGGTCTTTGAAGCTCGCCATCAAGAAGAAGCGGAGGAGGAAGAGATCTCTCTGTATTTTATTTATTTATTTTGCACATTTGTTAAGCGCACTGTTACCGGAACGGTGTCCTGGCGCTGATGACCACTAGGGTGCGTGACGGAGTGGAATTAGTGTGTGAATAGCCAAGTTTTCAGCACCCTTCTAAAGGGCAGCAGGTCGGAAATCTGCCTAAGGGCCAGTGGGAGAGCATTCCAAGTAGAAAATGATTCAGACACTTTTTTGTGAGAAGTGTTTTAGTTTTCCATCTCAAATATATATTTGATCCTTGGGATGGGAGACTTTAAGTATCATCCTATGAGGAACCAAAAAAAGAGATGGGTGGAAGATGTGTATGAATTCCAGCCGCCGACAATTGCTAGGGCAACATTCCAACTATCTCCTTTTGGCTCAACGCACTAATCTAGACACGAATCAGCCTCATGCTGATCAGCCTAGATCCTAATCCAATAACATCATCCCAGCCGGAAGTGCCATGTGGCATGCCTTTTATATAACAACAACAGGGATCCCAGACCTGTTTGTCTCATGTTGAGTCTCAGCAGTGAGTTGCAGCTTGAGTCCCATGGCTCAGTGAACATGGGGTCCATTTCTGGGCAACTCTTGCATTGTCTCTGAGGAACCTTTGAGTCTCTGAACTCAGTATTACATTTGATCCCTTAGAAGGGCATATTTTGGATAACATTTTGAGACAACTTTCCTTCTCTCGTTTCTGTTCACCAGAGGACCAGCTAGTTTTCAAGGAGTGTCTTGGCGGGGTGGCATGCACTCTGTATATACCATGGTTCATTACAATGGTACAGGCACTGGCAGCATTTTGTGAGAAGTCTTCTCCACTCCAGACCTGTTTGTCCCGCATTGGGTCTCATCAGTGAGATGCAGCTTGAGTCCCATGGCTCGGTGAGCATGCAGTCCATTTCTGGGCAACTCTTCCATTGTATCTGAGGAAACTTTGAGCCACTGAACTATTAAATGTGTTCCCTCAGAAAGGGCTATTTTGGATACCATCTTTAAAACACCTTTCAGTCTCTCATCTCAGTGTCCCGGAGGATCAGTTAGTCTTCCGGAAGTTCCTGGGTAGGTTGGCATACACTTTGAATGTGCCATGGTCCATTGCATGGGTACTGGCCCAGGCAGCATTTTGTGACAATTCTCCTCTAGAGCTATTGAATGAGAAACTGAAGAGGGACTATAATGATCCAAAAGGACCCATTCCGTTTATTCTCTTCCTTCCCAGACCCCATCTGACACTGCTGGCAGAGATACTGCACAGTTCTTTTTTTTTTATAACAAATTGGAACCGCCCCCGCTTTTTCTAACACACACCACCACTCATTTCAGCACTCGGTAGGTTGGATCCACATCACGAAAAACATGACTCACTTGTTCCAAAACACTTTCAGCAAAGCACTTGGCAGACTCTGGGAATAAGTATTGTTTGCTAGTTCCTTCTCTCCTCTTAACTTGTCTGTAATCTGTTAAATAGTAGGTAGATTTAAGTCCTCCTGGAAAAACCTTCAATTTTACTGATTGCACATTCATGGTGTGGTAGGCGCTGCTTTCTCTAATCACAGTTTGCATTTTATTTTTCTAAATGCAAGAAGTGCTCTCTCTAACCACACCTCTCAACATGAAAGAGACCTCATTTGTAAATTTCTTGATCGGGCAAAAATAGCAAGCTCTAAATGACCAATTAAAGACACCAATGAGAATGAATTTGAAACAGGGGGAAAGGAAAAAACATCTTATTAACTCAATTATAATTCGAGGTCTCCTATTCAGGACCATTCTTATATTTAATGATGGAGATAGATGTGTTGGGCTCTGATTGGTTAGCAGGGCTGTGAAATTATGCATGCACTTCTTTCGTTGGTCTCAGAACCTAAAGTCTAAGGCCAGCCAGACTTGACAGTGCGCAAGTGGACCTTCCTAGGTGACAATTTAAATTCTCTCACCTATGACGTGGTTCGATTTTGGAGGGTGATAATACGTTGTATGTTGCGGCGCCATTTATTGCATCTTTTTTTCCCAATGTCACATTTTTTTGATCATTTTTCACATGTATCTAACCAATATTATAAATAATATGTGATTAATGAATAAAACCTTGGCATTTGTGGTTGAAGTTAAACAAATAATAGTAGTATGAATTAACAGGTGTGGAGTTTTGCTACAGCAGTGTGTGTGTGTGAGCGAGTGAGTGTGTGATTGAGTGAGTGTGTGAGTGTGTGCTTGCGAGTGTGTTTTCAATGTACCAGGATCCTATCTCAGAGAAAACCCCAATAATGGTGAACATTTGTACCTCTAGAGGGAGTGATGGGCTGGTACGTCTTGTTCAGAGATTCCTTCTCCTTTACTGGTTCCACCACTGACAGCCTGAAGATCCTCCTCTCGTCTAGCCCGCAGTAGTGGTGATGAAGGTGGCAGGAATAGGTGCCTTCATCTCCATGCCCCAGCTCTGATATGGTCAGAGAGAAGTCTCCTTCTGTGAAGGCCAGGTCGCTGATGCCCATCTTCCTCCTAATGAAAAGGGGGCCATATGACCGGCGCTCACCAGAGGCGTAGAGGTCAATAAGGCGGTCTGCGCGGTCTTGGGGGACACCGGGAGGCTGCCGGTCCCAGTGCACTACTTGCTGGTCCTCCTCCCGGTGCCTCTCCGTCCAGAGGTGGTCTCGGTTTTCACAGGGCAGTGTCACTGTGGTACCGATGAAGGCAACTATCACAACTTTCACTCCATCCCAGTACATCTTCGCTTTTCTCTCTGTAATGTAAAGCCAAAACACAAAATGAAAATGATTTGTTCATATGTGCAAACTTTGTAGGGTGATTATAAATTATGAACACTGGCGATAAAATGTTGATTAAGTTGAATTAGACCAGCCATGTCGTTTTTTCCTGCCTGCTAGTAACTAAAAGATGGATGGTTAGAAACTCTATCAAACTAAACCCTAACAAGATGTAAGTGCATTGTTGTGGGCACATCCAGTAGTTTAAGCCTCAACATTGTTGAAGAGGTTTTTATTATTAAGATCTGAGTCACCCTGATACCATGCAAATATGAGCCATACTGATAAGATGACACTAAGGGCCTTATTTATAAAGGCCTTGCAACACTTTTGCGCAGCTGTTGTGTCGATTTTCAGGATGCAGCGGTGGTGTCAAAAATGTGCAAAGTTGCGCCATATTTACAAGATGACTCATCAAGGCAGATACGTCACCTTGTAAAGTCCTGCGCCACATTATACCTGCGTCGGGTATAATGAATGTAGGGTGGGCGTTCCCACGCAACAAAGCCTCGTAGGAGTGGCGCAGTGAAATCTATCAGATTTTACTGCACCACTCCTAGGACGCCACTGCATCAAAACTTTACGCCTGCCTCATAGCAGGAATAAGGGTGAAGCAGGGCTATATTTATAGGTCTGCCTCATGCATTGCTGGAGTTGCATCATGCTTGTGACACAACTCCAGCAATGGGTGGTGTTTGCGCTGACAGATACTTCAGGATTCCTGACATAGCTGTCATTCCTTGCGACATGGAGGGTACATTAAATACGGCGCATCCATCGCGTCACAAAGAGGGCGTAGTGAAAACAGTTGCATCACTGTTTTGTTCCAGTAATACAACAGTTTCCCTAAATGAGGCCCTAAATTGTTTGTTTCATCTCAGAAGGCAAAAATAGAAATGTATGACCTCGTCTTCCATGCCTGTTTTATGACTCGGATATGTGAAAATGCCAGGCAAGCAATGCTAAGAGGTGGTAAAAGGAAAGCTGAATGTGTTTAAAATGCTGCTGCATGAGTTCTTGGGGCTTTCACCTAGGTGCAGAACAGGAGACCACAACGAAACTCTATATTGTCTGCCTTCTGCTAGAAGTATCAAGGTAAAAGCACTATTTAGGTACCTTGAGGTGCATTGTGCCATCCAAAAATTCGGTAGCACCATCTGTGTCAACAACCAATACATATTGTGAATCTACACAGACCCCTATGACTGTGCAAATTTGTGAGTTCTCATTTTCAATATGACACTATGATGTAGAGTTACAATATATACACATTATGTAGGCCCCGCCTGGAGGAGAAGATTGCTGACCTTAAGCAGGATCTCCTTGTTGTCAAAGAGATCATGCAGAGCATACTACAGTTCTCGTTGAAGATGGAGACGCTCTGGATTACTCACCTCTTTCAGAGGACCGATAAATACAATACACAGGATATTTTCTACACGGTTAACAATCATTCCTCTTTTCATTCCCCTCTTAGTTCCAGCTGGAGTTCTAGGACTCTACCTAACCATCTTTCTAGGCCCCATAGACTCCTGCCTAAACTCTCTGAGGAGGACATTCTCACCCTTCTATTCTCGTACACTGGCTCGAGAACTTTCTCCTCCTTCTACCCTACTCTCAACTTCCCCTCCATCACCTCTGACCCTGACAGGGAACCGGGTGTCAAACACAGATCGGTTAACAAAGGAAAACTACTTCAAATAACCACCTCTCATCATGAAGTGATCTCCTCCAACTATCACATCAAATCGATGCTACTCAACTCTAGTAGATCAGCTGTGAAACATGCAGCAGATATTTCAGAACTCATCATTTCGCAAGACATAGACTTACTGATTCTCAGTGAATCCTGGCTCAATGATACCTCTTCCCCTGACTTCTTAATCCCCCTGACTATGCCATTATCAGATGCAATCGACTTGTTAAAACCAGGGGGGAGGGGGCATTGCAAGCATCAATCGCTCCATCCTCACCGTAAAACAATCGCTATGTTCTGAGCTGTCCTCACGTGAACACATGGTCACCGAAATATGGAATAAGGGCAAGAAGGTTTGTGTGCTTCACTCGATTTATCATCCTCCAGGTGACAATCTGGACTTCATAGAGAAAATCATGGAGGTCATTAGCTCTGCCACATCTTCCTCGGAGACTTTAACCTACATTGGAATGACTCAAATGATCCTTTAGTCTGTTCCTTTAAGGCTTTCCTCTCGGACCTTAACTTCTCACAGCTCTGTAAGGGTCCTACCCACAATAAGGGCACCACTCTCGACCTTATCATTGCCAAAGACAATAGTATACAATTAGGCGACATCATACCCTGTGACTGATCGGATCATATTCCCTTCCACATCTTGGAAAAGGTCTCGTGTAGACAGGACCAACCCCTTAAAGCTAAACAACTGACGCACAATATGATAGACCTTAACATCAATTTACTAACTTAAATCACCAGAAATAGACTTCAGCCCCCTCCCAACATGACCAACCTTGACGATCTCTCTGATCACTACATTAGCACTGTGTCCAACATTCTTGATATTATTGCACCGAAGCACCTCAAAAGGATTCCAGTCAAACAATACAAACCGTGGTTTAATTGTGCCTTAAATAATGGGCAGTGCAATCTTAGACTCACAGAGAGACTCTGGAGAAACACGCCCTTCACCACAAGTCTCACTCAACTAAGGAAAGTGAGAAGTACTTACAACAGACACATCCGAATGGCTAAAATAGACCTCTTCAGGGCTCAGCTGGATAGAGCCAAAAATAGACACAAGAAGCTCTTTGAAATCATCACGCAACAAGCTAACCATTCTTCCAACTTGATCTCTACTCCCATGTCCTTGCTCCCTAGTGGGGATGATTTCACAGTTCACTTCTCTGAAAAAACAAGAAAAATCGAGCTGGATCTACTACCTGTCACCTCAACTCAGAGGCCTCCGAACCACTCCCCATTATCAGCTGAGCTGGCGGAACCCTCTGTAATATCCTAGCCCTTTGGCTGTTCTCTCAAATAGAATGCCCTTGGAAATCCTTACTCCTCCCTGCTATCACTGAGCTTCTACACACGTATACGTTTTTTAAAGAGCTCCATTCAGCCATTCTCCCTCTTTGTCCAGGATCATTCATGAATCCCTCTTACAGGGAAAAATCCCTGATTGCCTCAAGGTGGGGCAAGTTACTCCCATTCCTTAGAAGCCCAACACGGATCTTTTGGATCCTAACAACTTCCGATCTATCAACAGCATCTTGACACTAGCTAAATTGCTCGAAAAATGCGTCCACTCGCAGCTATGCAACCACATAGAGAAATATCAACTCCTTGACCCCTATCAGTCAGGTTTCAGGGCACAGTACTGAAACGGCACTAACTCACATTGCAGATGACGCCAGAATGTCCTTGTCTCCTGATCTTTCTGGGCCTGTCCTCAGCCTTTGACACCATCAAACATGAAAACCTGATTGGTCTTCTTCAGCACAAGATGGGTCTCTCGGGTTCAGTCAGAAATTGGTTTCCCAGTGAACAAACTCCAGACAGCCACCCAGCACACAAGGACTCCACCCGCAACCACCACCACCTCATCAGGGCGGCCAAGAGGACCTACTTCAAAGACCACCTCGGCAACAACGCACACAATAGTGAGGAGCTCTTCAACATCGTGAAGGAACTCTCCAACCCCAGCTCCAACACCAACGACATCCCGCCGTCGCAAGCCCTGTGCGACTTCCTCGCCACCTTCTTCCACCGCAAGATATAAGACAACCACGACAGCTTCAACACCCAGACAGCCCCAACAGACAGCAACACAACAGACCCTCCGTACACCATCGACCACGACCCCCTGCTAACATGGGCCAGCGTGAGCATTGATGACACCATCAAGACCATGCACTCAATCCACTCCGGCTCTCCGTCAGACCCATTCTAGCACCACATCTTCAACAGAGCAAGCAGCTCCATCGCACTCCACCTGCGCAACGTCATCAATCCCTCCCTCAAGGCCGCGACCTTCCCAGGGATCTGGAAACAATCCGAGATCAACGCCCTACTCAAAAAACCTAAGGCAGACCCAAGAGACCTCAAGAACTTCCGGCCCATCTCTCTGCTCCCCTTCCCAGCCAAGGTCATCAAGAAAACCGTCAACAGACAGCTAACCCGATACCTCGAGGAAAACAGAATCCTGAACCCTTCACAGTCAGGGTTCCACAGCAACCACAGCACAGAGACTGCCCTCATCGCTGCCACCAACGACATCAGGACCCTGCTGGACAACGGCGAGACCGCAGCATTCATCCTCCTAGACCTCTCCGCCGCCTACGACACCGTCTGCCACCGCACACTATGCGCACGGCTCCACGCCGCAGGGATCCGAGACAAGGCTCTGGATTGGACCACCTCCTTCCTCTCCGGCAGAACCCAGAGCATCCGCCTACCCCAATTCCGTTCCAAAGCCTCCGAGATCATCTGCGGCGTACCCCAGGGATCCTCCTTCAGCCCGAGACTGTTCAACATTTACATGGCCCAGTTTGCACACGTAGCCCGACAGCACGACCTCAACATAATCACAGACGACACTCAGCTGATCCTCTCCCTCACCAAGGACCCCATCACCGCCAAAGCCAACCTCCACGAAGGAATGAAGGCCGTCGCTGAGCCGTCTGAAGATGAACTCGGACAAGACCAAGGTCCTCATCCTCAGCTCCAACCCTTCAGCCTGGGATTACTCCTGGTGGCCGAAGGCACTGGGAGCAGCCCCGACACCCACCGACCACACACGCAACCTGGGAATTATCCTCGACTCAACGCTCTTAATGACCAAGCAAGTCAAAGCCGTCTCCTCCTCCTGGTTCAACATCCTCCGCATGCTCCGCAAGATCTACAGATGTATCCCGACAGATACAAGAAAGACAGTCACCCAGGCCCTCTTCAGCAGCAGACTCGACTATGGAATCGCCCTCTATGCGGGAGGCCCGACCAAGCTCATCAAAGGACTACAACGCATCCAAACGCCTCGACATGACTGATCCTCAACGTACCACGCCACGGCCACACCCCCCACCTGAGAAACCTGCACTGGCTCCCCGTCAACAAGAGGATATCTTTCAAGCTCCTCACCCACGCACACAAGGCACTCCACAATTCTGGCCCAGCCTACCTCAACAGATGGCTCTCCTTCTACATCCCCAACCGCCAGCTACGCTCCGCCGACCTCTCACTCGTCACCGGCCCGCGCATCCGAAGAACAACCACTAGTGGGGGAGATCCTTTTCCCACCTCGCCACCAAGACATGGAACACCCTCCCACTGAGCCTACGACAGACCCAAGACCTGCTGACCTTCAGGAGGGTACTCAAGACCTGGCTGGTCGATCAGCAGCACCCCCCCTCCCAGCGCCTTGAGACCCTTGCGGGTATGTAGTGCGCTTTACAAATGATTGATTGATTGATTGAAAACGGAATTTCTTCTGATTGCCCAATCATTCGGCATCTACCATGGACTGGCTTAAACAACTCATTGCTACCCTCATTTGGTAGACTCTGTTAAATCTTTAGGCATCACCTCAGACAAACACTTAAGCATGCAAGTGCACATCAGTGCAGCTATTCGGGAAGCCAACTTTCAACTTAACACCCTTAAGAAAATCAAACCTTTCCTCGCCCCCCCCCCCCCCCCCCCCGGAAGACATCCGGCCAGCGGTTCAATCCCTGGTTGCTTATCTCTAGACTGGATTATGGTCTGGTGACCCTTACTGAACTTCCCAAAGCTAGCTTGACCCAGTACAGAGCTACCCTGAACGCATCGGCCAAACTCATCACGGGCTCTAGCAAGCATGACCACATCTCCCGACCTTCTGCAACTAAATTGGCTATCTATCGAAGTCAGGATCCGCTTCAAGATAGCCTGCTTGACCCATAAAGCCATACATTACAACACCCCGATCTACCTGGCAAATAAGCTTGAACTTTCGGGCTCGGGCTGGTACCTAAGAAGTACATCCACCCTACTCTTGAAACCGCCCAGATTCAAAAAGAAAAGATCTTACAATCGTGCTTTCACCGGTCTTGCTCCAAGAATCTGGAATGCCCTGCCTCTCAAGATATCCACTGCATCTTTCAAGAAACTTGTCAAACGGCTATTCCTGAATGAACTTTAACAGCATCAACTTGTTCTCATGCTCATGCTTTGTCAAAGATTTTGATTCTTAATGTACTACGTTGGTGCGATTTATTGTATGCTTGTCTGTTAAACTGTTATTGTGCTCTAAGGCACTTCTGATACTGTTCTGGTCGAGCCAACACCCCAACCCACGACCAGATCTGTTTCCCCCCTTTGTTTTAACGACACCCTCTGTCCCATTGTGCTTTGGTTACCCATGTTTTCGCCAAACCTGTACAGAAATCTGATACCCGTAAGAGGCTTGTTCGGGCTTTATTAAACTTTTCAAATAAATAACTACACAGATTAGTAGCCGAGCAGTTCATATATGGTCCTTTCCACTCTTCTGTTGCTGAGTCTTGTCCTCTGAGTGATGATTAGCTCAGGGGCACACGTTTTCCCAAGTATTTTGATAGTTGGGCCATTTTTAATTGTTGCCTACTACATAAGGTGTGCTGTCCCCTCATATTTAAGCCGTCAACGGTCAGCAAGTTCTGATCACAGAAATGGAAACAACAGTTTAATAAGACCTTTTCCTTGATGTCGATCCCTCTATGATTGGGTCATTTTGCACCAATCTACGCCCATTGTCGAATTAATTCAAATGAGGACAAATCCGATTCAGGTGTGCAGGATTTTCAGAGGATGTGTAAGGATGTTTTCTTAAATATCCAATTCTTCTAAATTATATTCACTTTTGCAAGATTCCTTGATGTTATGATTTTGCTTGCATCAGTGCCTTATATCACGCGAACATGCCGCCTTTCTGTTGCATTAAAGAAGTCTGGAGCACTATAAGCATACAGAAACTCCAAGGCAAAGCAGCAACAGTCCCTGGGGGCATCTTGATCAAGGGGTACATGCTGGGATGTGATTCTTTCAAAACTGAGGACCCGTGACTTACTCCTGAAGATCTCGAAAGGCCCCAAATGTTAAAGATGCATTTGTATGCAAACTGCTTCGGAGGAGGAGCACATTCAAATTAGGGTGAGCTTAAGTTTGAGGGTCCTCTAGGAGCAAGTGCCCTAAGCTGGAGTCTGGTCAGCAAGCAAATGCTGCAAGCTGTCTTTCAATTGTCGGTACTGCACCCACTAACAGCTGGTCTTGAGCTATTTACAAAAGTCAGAAATTCTTCCATCTCCTGTTCAAACAGGGCGTCAACTTTACCCCAAAAATCTACAAATGCCTTTGGGGTTTCTGTAGCTAAGTATGCGGACTGGGCATCTTATGGTGGCTTTAGACGCTCATAGAAGTTATTTTCATAAGACGATCATTTGCCTTGTGCTGCAAGGGCTGCAGTTGACACCTTCTGTAAAAATATGGCCTCTGCTTTACTGAAGTGTTTCACTGATGTATCAGGGTATTTAGAGACCTCTTTGGCATGCTGATCTCTGCCAGGCGCTAAAGGTATGAGTGCCGTGCGTGAGGGTTGCATACTATAACGAATTTGATGATGTGTTTATTTACAGTGTATTGCCCAGTCGTCATTTAATGGGGATAAAATACACTTAAATATTTACAGGAACAATGCACCCTTTACTTGCTGGTTTTCTCTTCCCACAACTTGCCAGCTCCAAGCCTCAGAGTGGCTTCTTGTTGGGCAAGTGGGTAACTGAGATTGAGGGACCAAAAGATCATGTACAAGGACTACTCATCACCCCAATTTAAACCACCGCCTGTCAATTACTATTTAGATTGTACGTTATCGGTGCTACGTCGTACACAAAGCAAAACTAAATGGGATTCCTATTTGCACCCTAACTGAGAACAACCTTGATGGACAAGAATAGTCACCACTTAGTTATTGCTTGTTTGGGTGTTTTACTGCACTAACTTGCCTTGGTGGTTGTTCTTCTAATTATCAACCAGAAGGCATGAGTCCTTAGTATTTGGGATCAAGAATCCAGTGTGGCTCAGTTGAGAGTGGTAATTTCTAAAGCTGCCTGAGCCCGCCTCTCTTTCTTCTTGCTGTCTCTGCCTTGGCCGGCTTGCAGGAAATGCTTGCCTAACCCATGGACAGAATAATTACAGGTCAAGAAAAAGAACTGTAGAGTTTCATCTGGTGTGGTTAGAAGGATGGAAGCAATATGCCATAGAAGGAAGGAGCAAGGGTATAGCAAAGAGGTATCACCCCTCATCTAAACAAATCATCAAACATTCAACTCCTCCAACCAGCAGGAACAGCAGGAGGGATCAAAGGATGCCAGTACTGGTGCCACCATATGCGATAATCTTCAATACCGCACCTCACAACCAAAGTCATCCAAAATGAGAGTCTGGGGGTAGGAGAATAACTGTTAAGTCTTATTGTGATATATTTTAGTGGGAGACTTTTTTATTGTCCGACAAAGATCCTAAGCACTGGTGCAAAACATTCAGGGGCATATGTACAAGGGAATGGTGTAGCACTGTGCCATTTCCAAAAGGAAGGGGTGACAGTATTTACAAGAATACAGCGCACTCCTGTATTTTCTCTAGCGCTGACGCTAAAAATAGCTGCCTAGCGCCAACACAGATACTCTTGCGCCATAGTGCTATGGTGACTGTGTTGCTGGGATGATTGTTTATGTGCAGGAAGGTGTCTATTCCTGCACATCAACAATCAAAAATAGAAGTAGAAAATCGCCATTATTTAATGATTGTTTTTGAGCATACAGGGACACCTTCATGCATGAAAACAATAATTAATGGTGTTTTGCTCTTTCTGTTATTTTTGCAGAATGCAGCACACATAGAAAAAGCAAAAACGAGGAGAAATAAAAGTATTTGTCCTAGTTGCACCAATCTAACGCCTGCTTTTGTATGGCATTAGATTTTGGTGCAGCCGCAGATTTGCAGATATTTGTAAATAAACAACCACTTTGTAAATATGGTGCAGGGCATTGCTCCACCAAACGTCAAAAAAGAGATGTTCCGGTGCCGCAATACCCTTGCAAATATGCCCCAAAATTGGCAAGAATATGTCCTACTCTCTGGTGCAAAACAGGAAAATTATCCAGCTGTAAAATTTGTGGATTTCATCAAACATACATTTGTTTCTAATTTACAGAGATACAGAGATATAAGGTTACTCGAGCGTTGCATGTGAGTATTACTGTGTTGATGCCAATTCAAGTGTACATGGTAGTGTCTAAAAGCAGCATGTTCCTATTACTAACCGGTAATTGCATCACTATGAATCCTCTTCCCTGGCTTTGTCTGGTGAGGCAGGAATGTCTTCATGTTGTAATGAAGGGAAGCGAGGGAGGGGACAGTGAGGTAATATATTTTACCAGGGCGCTCGCAGCCTAAAAATTGTGCATCTTTAAGGTCTAGAATATTTAAGCATCTGAGGTGACAGAACTATATGGTAAGTGTATAATTCACAATGTGTTCTATGCAGGGCTTTTTCCCGTTAATAATGGGTGCTTCCCCGAGCCCCCACTCTGTACTCATAGGAAAAGTCCAGTCCTGAGCAGCACCCAGTTGGACTGTGCAGAATAAAAGATGTGCACTTTTTAGTTTATGAGTGTTTACAGTTCTTAAACAAAAAATGTTCTCTTGGCGTAATTTTCCTAGTACTCAAGATTATCAGATGGACTATATTCCTTACAGTCTCTGTTACTAAATCTTTATATATTCAGTAATCATCACATTCATGCTTCAAACAACATTTTTTCTACCCGCCCTTCGAAAATAGAACCCCAAAGGCACCGTTTATATACAAAATTTAACCTGACAATGTTAATTGCGTTTACATTCTCCTTTATTAAAACCATGTGTGAATTTTATCCTTTGCACGTAAAAACAAATGATGCACAATTAATCTAACTTGTTCAGTCCTACAATGATATATCACAATTGCTGTTCAAGTCAAAAAACTATTTCCAATCCACATTTAAAATACCCAAAAAGATTTTTTTTAAAACACATTCTTGTGTACATGTCCAATACCAAAACCCAAAAGGATTTTTCTTATATGTCGACGCGTTTCGGTGGATCCTGCTTTTTATGCACCACCTTCCTCAGGACAATTTTAAAAACACAATAATCTTTAAAAAAAACTGCAAGATCCCTACGAAGAATCTAGGGAGGTAGCAGTCTGCTTAACAACCTTCTTTGTTTCCAGATATACTGAAGTTCAATGTGGGACTTCTCATTCTCTATTATTATCAGCAGTTGGCGTCATTCCTTTTATGCTGTATATTCATATAATTTAATCACCGGTTGCCACGTGTTTTCTTCCTCCCTTGATAGCAGGGAATCTAATTAATGGTATCAAGTAGACTCAAGTACCCTTTTTAATACTTCAGGATTATTCAATTATCCCGGGGTGTTTATCTCCTGTCCGTTTTAGCGCATCCTCACGTAACTCCACAGGATTCGGCAGTTATGTCTGAGCCCCGTGGGAGGAAATATTTTGTATGTTTTATACAAACAATTTTACTATGGGAGGTAAAAGACTATTTAAAAAAAATAGTACATGAAAGACAAATGGATTAATTTCTGGAAAATACCATTTTAAATAGCATCTTCAGAAAGTGTTTAGGTTCTTTTCTTAGACAAGCATAGGCAAAGACAAGAGGTCTTGACTTGTTTTTTGGTGATGATGAATTGCCTTGGTCTAAGCGCAATGATTTTTGCCATTGCTATTTATCATCAGGGGAATAAAGGCGCAATGATACAGCCACTGTTGGCAGTCATACCGTTCCATAGACAAGCGCATGTGACATCAGGCATACAAAATTACACGAGCACCATTTTCTTTTATGTTTTGTTGTCCGGCCTACAATTGCATGCACCATTTAGATTGCTAAATAAAAAAAGAAGTTTTAAGTTTGTGAAAATGCTTTTCTGGAGGGCCGGCAGCAATTTACCCTCTGCCCATAGAATTTTTTTTCTATATTATTTTATTAAGCTGAGGGGAGTCAGCAGAGGTGGAGGTTGGTGGAGAAGATGGGAAGGAAGCAACGGTGAGTATGCAGGGAGAGTTTAAAAATAAAATTAGGGATGTGAGGGACAAGCAGCACACGATGGAGATAGCAACACGGGGTATGGGGAGAGGCACACAGGCAAGCCAAATGGCAGCAGGATGAAAGCGCATGAGGATGACAGCAACACCAGAGTATACAGGGGTGTTGGGACAGCATTTAAAGAGGGGAACAGGGCACAAGGGAGAATCATCTTGAAAAGATATGCACTCTCACCGAGTGCTCAACCAAAAAGGAAAAGGTAGTTCCCTAAAAGTGAGCATTGAAAAAGTACAAGTTAGCCAAGCAAAACAATGATAAAGAGACTATGCTCCTAGGGAGAAACAAACACAAGATAGACAAGGAAAGCCATCGAATAAGAAGCAAGCAATTAAGAGTGACGATAAAGCCAGCCAATGAGAGTGAATAGTCTGCAGTTTCCCAGCTGCCTAATTTACTCAGCCCTGTCTCATAATTATGTCCTGCTTTGCCACATGACGACTCATTGTGACAAAAACTTAGAGAGGATCAAATCTAAGTTCTTCTTTTGTGGAAAAATACCTTATTTATTTATTTATTTATTACTGGCATTTGTAGAGCGCAACCAAATACCCTTGGGTGTCTCGGCGCTAGACTGCAGTAATGTCTATCCTTAGAAGTAGGTACGGTGGGCTGAGTGTGTGAGTTACTGGTCAAATAAACACGTTTTTAGTTTTTTCCTAAACTGTAGGAGTGATGAGCTGGGATTAAAGTAGTAAGGTAGGGTGTTCCAGGTCTTGGAGGCTGCAGCAAGGAAGCGACGGTCGCCCCATGTAACTGTTCTACTATGTGGAGTGATTAGTTGATTAAGTGTAGAGGAACGGAGTGTTCTGACTGGATTGTAGGGTTTTAATTGATCTTTGAGGAAGCGAGGCCCCTGGTCCTGCATTACCTTGTAAACTATACACATGGCTTTAAACTTTATCCTGTTTTGGATAGAAAGCCAGTGATAGGTTCTCAGAGTGTCTGAGATGGGGGCGAATTTGGGTTTTTTGGATAGCAGGCGTGCGGCCGCGTTTTGTACCGTCTGAAGCTTTTTTGTGACTCTTTTTTGTGCATTGAGAAGGAGGCCGTTACAATAGTCTAGGGAGGTAAGAACCAATGATGTGACCAGGGTCTTAGCGGCCGTGTCAGGTAGAAAAGGCAGGATTTTCCTAATCATCCTAAGTTTATAATGGGCCGTGGAAGCTACCTTATTGGCATGGGTCATAAAGTTGAGTTGGTCATCAAACATGACTCCCAGATTTCTGACCTTGGAGGAGGGACAAGGTGGGGTGCCAAAAGTTGATGGCCACCAGGATGTGGGCCAAGATGGCGAGAGATTGCCAAAGATGACCACCTCCGTTTTGTCGGAGTTTAGCTTTAGGCAGTTACCTGCCATCCACTTACCTATCGCTGTCATGCCAGCTTGGAACCGTTCGGCCACCTCCTGACCGTCACCCTTAATGGCCAGCACCAGCTGCGTGTCGTCGGCGTATGAGGTTAGGCTCATCCCATGTGCTTTGATGACACTAGCAAGGTCCGACACGTAGATGTTGAAGAGTGTCGGACTTAGGGATGAGCCTTGGGGAACCCCACACGGTAACGACCGACTGGCAGATTGGAATGGGCCTAGTGTGACCGCCTGGGTTCTGTTAGCCAAGAAGGAGGTCAGCAGATTTTTCGCAGTGGACTGGATGCCCATTTTTTCGACACGGTTGACCAAGGTCTTGTGGTCAACCGTGTCGAATGCTGCGGAGAGATCTAGGAGTACCAGCAGGGCTGTCCCTCCCTGGTCCCGGATGGCTCTAATATCATCCGCTGCTTTAATGAGAGCGGTTTCCGTCCCGTGATATTTGCGGAACCCAAACTGGGTGTCATCAAGCAGGTTATTTCTCTCTATGTGGTCAGATAGCTGTTGGTTCATAGCTTTCTCTGTGATTTTAGCTAAAAAAGGGAGACTTGCTATAGGCTGATAATTTTTCAGCTCTTGTCTGTCTAGATTGGCTTTTTTTAGTAAGGGCTTAATCAGTGTATTTTTCAGGGAATCCGGGTAGGACCCGGAGCACAGTATTGAGTTGCAGACATGGGTGATAACAGGAATAATGGTGTCTGAGACCGAGGTCAACACCGACGTGGGGCAAGGGTCCAAGGCTGATCCAGATTTAACCGAACTCAGTATGGTCTTAGTTTGATCGGTGGTTAGGGGAGTAAAGCTCGTCAGGGGATTGCTCAGGGTGGTCAGAGGGGGGGGTGAGGGTGGTAATTGGTTCTGAGGTGAAAGCTTGGTATATGTTATTTACCTTCGCAAAGAAGAACTCAGATAGAGCATCGCATAATGATTGCGAGGGTGGAGGGGTTAAATCTGGTGTGTTACCCGATAATGTTTTAGCTATATTATATAGCTGTTTACTGGAGTTTTTGGCTAGTTCTATATGTTTAGAGAAGAAGAGCTTTTTTGCTGCTGTTATCATAGATTTATAAGTGGCTAGGGCATCTTTGTATTTATCCTTACTTTCGCTATCATAAGCTCGTCGCCAATGCCTTTCCCTGTTCCTCGTTAGTTGTTTTTGTGTTTTTAATTCTTTTGTGTACCATTGGGCAGTCGGGGTACTCCTGTTTCTAGAATGGGACTTAGTGGGTACTAATTGCGAAGTGGCGACACTCAGCCATTCGTGGAATTGATGTGTAGCAGCACTGGGATCGTTGGATAGATCCGGTTTGAGTTTAGTTAATAGTATGTTTAAGCTATCGTAATTTAAATCCTTCCAAGCTTTGAAAGGACCAGGCTTAAGGTGAGGGGTCTTTTTACTCAGCGAGTCTTTAATGGTCATGCTAATGAATATGGCCGAGTGGTCCGTCCATGTCATCGGGAGAATGTCGGTCACATGTAGATTTTCGATGTTAGTGAATATGCCATCTAACGTATGTCCTGCTTGATGGGTTGGGGCGTCAACCAATTGCCTGAGACCTATTAATTCTAGGTCTGATGTGAGGGAGATAGTGTCCTTATCGTAGTTTTGTTCGAGATAGAAGTTAAAATCGCCCATGACAGTGATGGACTCATCTGTGGCTATAGATTCAGTTATCGTCCCCAGATTAGTCAGGAAGGCTGCTCTGGACCCCGGAGGTCGGTATAGAAGCACTCCCTTAAAACTGAAGGAAGGAGTGAATTTTATAATAAAATGTAGGGCTTCACATGACAAGGCTGGGATGGGGGAGGTACGAATTTCAAATTGATCTTTAATTATGCTGGCCAGACCTCCACCTCTGTTTTTCACCCTAACCTGCCTATGGACAGTGTAACCAGGCGGAACTGCCGTAACCAGGTCTGGGGCGGATGCCTCATCAGTCCTTGTTGGTCTTATTTCAGTAATTCATGGCAAACGTCCCATGAAATTTATCACCAGTTGCACAGATTACATTTTAACAGGAGTTTTCCTGAATTATGATATCTGTAAAGTTTGTCTTGAACCAAAACCTTTATTGTTTAGGATAGCCTTTGAAAGATGGGCCGGATGGTCTCACACCGAGACTGCACAATAACTTAAATGTTGTGTTTTTAGGTCTCGCCTCTCATGCGCATGCTCATTGAGCGGAGCGAGACTATAGGGGCTTAAACAGCGTTTAACCAAGCACGCGATTCCACTGGCGATTCCTTGCAGTGCATGTGCTTTTTAGGTCATTGCACAAGCGCAAGCCCTACAAAGCGCGTGCACATGCCACCAGCCGCCTGCCTGCCTGCCTCGCCTTTGAAGTGAAGCTTAGCTTCACTTCAAAGGCCCCTGCTGCTTCACACCCTCATCGCCGCTCTCCCCGCTCCGCCCCCTGCTGCGGCTGTGTCGCATTTCTTCTCCCCCCTCCCCACAGCAATGCCCTCCGTCTTGTTGTCTACCTCCTTCTAAACTCTGCCTCCATGCCCCTGCCAGTCTCTTTCTTTCTCTGACTCTGTACGTCTCTGCCAACTCTCTGTTACTACCTGTCTCTGTCTTTGCCTCAGTCTGTTGCTGTTGAGATCTTTCTATGGCTGTTCGTTAGTTTCTGTCCCCCCCCGAAATTTGGTTCTAGTTGCCCGCCTGATTTCATTGATACTAATTACCCAGTTCCTGGAATTGAGTTTACTACATTTTACTTACAGGTGTCGATAGGACCTACTCCAATAAAGCACAATTCATATATCTTAAAGGTGATTACATAACTAACACATACTTTCAGCACAGCAGTGCAAGAAGCTAGTGCGAGAAACCAAATGACTCCCTCCACGTACAACATTCGATCTTGGTTTGCTTATTTTCGGAATATCCGCCAGGGATGCAGCTCTATAAAAGCCAGCACTGTCAGAGTGGCTTTCTTTGTGCTTGCTTGTAAATGTGATATTTACCTGGCAGTCACTATTGCAGCCATTGGTGCGAGGCCTTGTCGAGGGCAGGGTCGTATTGTCTAACACGTGACTTCCCTACATCACTGCCCCGGGTCTCCTCTCTTCCAGCTTCCCATCAGCACAATGTTTCAACTGCTTCCTGGGAGCGCGGTGACAGAGCTGTTCTTGAAACAAAAGACGTGTTTGTCCATCCCAGGCCCAAGGCTGAGCACCATGCGTCTGCTGGACAAGCGCCACCGGCGGAAGTGGAGCGTGAGACCGGCCACAGAACGCGCAACCAGGCTCTGGAACATTCCATGGCCCTCGCCGCCTCGCGAGGGGCTTAGCCATAAAACTTCAGCTAGTTGATTTCCATTACTGACATTAATGCTAGAGAACTTTGCTGGACGAGCGCAGTTTTAAAATTAAAATATAACTCTAATGGTTAGAGAGGTCTGTTCGACTCCGTCACAATTTTGACTCATACAGTAGCATATAGGGTTAATGTTCCTGCACCTAGTGTACCATGCAGGTGACGTCACAGATAATTATTTTGTTTAGAGAAGTAAGCAGACCCGTGCTTTTGAAGCTGAGATAATGTTGTAACTTACTGCTCGTAAGTGGCAAGTCTTCTATTATAGCACAGTGACAGTGACCTATGTATCAGCATTAAGAAACTGCATGCAGACTGTAAGTCATGAGCACCCATCACACAGCTCCACAGATGCACCCACCACACAGCTCCACAGATGCACCCACCACACAGCTCCACAGATGCACCCACCACACAGCTCCACCGAAGCACCCACCACACAGCTCCACCGATGCACCCACCACACAGCTCCGCAGATGCACCCACCACACAGCTCCGCCGATGCACCCACCACACAGCTCCGCCGATGCACCCACCACACAGCTCCACCGATGCACCCACCACACAGCTCCGCCGATGCACCCACCACACAGCTCCGCCTAGGCACCCACCACACAGCTCCACCGATGCACCAACCACACAGCTCCACCGATGCTCAAACTAAGCTCTACCAATGCACCCACTAAGCTCCACCGATGCACACGCCACTCAGCGCAACCACAGCATCACTCAGAGCAACCACAGCATCACTGGTTCAAATATGTTCTTTCAATGTTTCAAGCTGTTTTCAAGCTTTCACGCTTTATTACAAATCACAAAAAGATGTTAATATTTCACTTCTGTTCTGGGATTTTCGTCACAATAAAAAACACTGAACATAATCTTCACAAAAGTTATTTACAAAAGTTTAAGTTATTGCCATTACAAATTAAATCAATTATTTAAGTATTAATTATTTTTAAAAAATTAAAAGCCATTGTTATTTGTAATATCAATACATCTAAGTCACGTAACTACAAAACATGTTGCATTACAAATGCTATAGGTGTCACGATTTTCGTCACAATAAAAAACACTGAACATAATCTTCACAAAAGTTATTTACAAAAGTTTAAGCTAGTGCCATTACAAATTAAATAAATTATTTAAGTATTAATTATTTAAAAAAATTAAAAGCCATTGTTATTTGTAATATCAATACATCTAAGTCACGTAAATACAAAACATGTTGCATTACAAATGCTAGGTGTCACATTTGCGAAAGTTATAACGATTGGCATTGTAAATGACAAAGCTATTAATTTAGCTATTTTTAAAAAAAAACATAAATAAAAAAAAAATCATTTATAAGACCAATAGCTCAAACTTTCCTAATGCGAGACCTATTGCATTTCCAATGCTTGTTTGTTTAAACACCTTTACACCACCCTGGGCTCTCTTATAGGCTCTATAAGAAACATAAGACCAAAAGGGAGAAAGTGTGGAAGTGGCAGGAAGTAAGAGGTGAAAAAAAAGGAAAAGGGGCAAGTAAGCACAGAGGAGAAAAAAGAGACTGTGATGCTACATCGGTTGCATGAATGGTACCTACACCATCCACCCTGTGACTGCTTCCAGGCACTACACGAGAGGAGAAAAGAAAGAGAGGGTGGACAGGAGGAAACAAGAGAGGTGAGGAAAGAAGGGATGAGGGAAAAGAAAACAGGAAAAGAGTCATAGATGACAATGAGGAGGACATGTGATGCTACATCATGACGATTTTCAGCACGACACTTACACTGCTACATGGCTGCTTATGCACAGTACAGTGAAAAGGAGCTCAGGGAAGGGAAGGAGTAAATGAGTAAAGGGAAAAATATCATAAAGCCATAAGTGAGAAGTAGAAGGATATTTGATCACTATTGTTACTTGGGTGATACTTATGCCACTCTGTGGCCTCTTCAAAGCACTGAAGGTGGATCCAAGGAGACCGACAAGCAGTAAAGATTGGCTGCCGTGCCATTTAGATGACAATAATCTATCGCTAATGTATGGATGATCCAATCCACCTGAGTGGGTTTAGAATAACAAGCAGGATGCGTTTCCTTGGAAGCACTTGGATGGGCCTCAGAAGATCGTTTTCCCCAGTGGCTTGAGGGTGCGTACTCATATGGGGCCATATTATCAAGAAAAGACGTCAAAATGATCGCCGCTTGGGCGGCAGGAACCTGCGATAATGGGCTTGATAATATGCCCTTGTGAATTCCCATAGAAGCCCATGTTCTGATGTGAACATGGGCTTCTATTGGAATTCTCAAGGGCATATTATCAAGCCCATTATCACCGCTTTACCGGCAGTTTCCTGTCGCTAAAGCAATGATTATTTCAACGCCCTTCTTGATAATATGCCCCATGGTGTTTTAAGAGTTTCCATTTTTTCAGTTTTGAAATCATATATTTGGCCATGGTAAAAACCCGGAAGACAAGGTAGCCTTATCGCTCTGACATCATCCGAGTTAAGATGGCTGTCATTCCTTGAATACTAGGAGCACAAGAGACACCTGCCCTTTCATGTCTCAACTGTGGGTTTCCTGCAACAATCAAGGTAAGCCTTGCTGACCACACCAACTCCGACCGTGAATACATCTCCCCTCCCCACTGTGTCATTGGCCCACTGAGTGCTAACTTACCAGACTTAGTGACGTTGAGCTGAACAATCACTGTTTCATACACGTGGCAGTAGTGGTGGTGTAAGCTGCAGTGGTAGTATCCTTGATCACTCTGGGCGACATCTTAAAAAAAGCAAAATAAGACGTTGGGTGAGTACTGAATTTAGACCTTATGGGTGGAAAACAATATTTCTCAACCAATTATGTTAATTATTTGGGTCCAAACTCACAGGATTCAAAAGCCTATAAGTAGTTTGACAGCCTTAAGAATTGAACTTTCATGAAACAACCACGCCTCTTTCCGCATGATGGCCAAACCGCACCTACTTTCATAAGACTGACATACCACACATTTGTACACAAGAATGTCCCACCACACCTCTTTCCACTCGACCACCACCACACCTCTGTACACAGGACTGCCACAGCACATCTCTTTCCACATGACTGCCATGCCACACCCCTTTCCACAAGACTGCCACACCACACACCTCTTTCCACAAGAATGTCACACCATTCCTCTTTCCACATGACCGCCACACCAACTCTGTACACAAGACTGCCATGGCACACCTCTTTCTACATGACGGCTACCACACCTATTTCCATAAGACTGCCACAGCACACCGCTTTCCACAAGACATCCACAGCACACATCTTTACTCAAATCTGCCACGCCACTCATCTTTTCACAAGAATGCCACACCACACATCTTTCCACAAGACTGACATATCATTCCTCTTTCCACAAGAATGCCCACCGGCATAGTCTTCAACATCTCGTTCCACTGAACTCCAACAAAACCTCTTTCCACAAAACTGCCACAATGCACCTCTTTCTACACGACTGTCGAACCACACTTTTAAAATGTTGTTATCACATCACGCCTTTTTCCATGAATGTCACACAGGACCTCTTTCCACCAGACTGCATCACCACACCTCTTTCCACAAAAATATCCCCTCTGCATAGATGGCTGCAAGACAGCTCCTTGAGACACTCACGGGTGAGTAGCGCACTTTATAAATCTCTGATTGATTGATAGATGGATTTACTCTGTTTCAAAAAACTACTACAAAGCCTCATTCCACACCACATCTTATTTCGTAAGCCTGCTAGATACACCACAGTTCTTTCTACTAAGATGATACAGCCTACCTATGTCCACAAGGCCCCATTTATTCTCAATAGATTTACCTTTCTCACAACATATCACCTTTCCACTCGATCTCACAATTCTTGCTTGACAGCATCCCTTCTAGCTCCACCCCTTCACATAGTAACTCACTGCTCTTTCTGCAAAGGTTCAGCAGCCACAGAGACAAGTCATTGCTAGTCCACAACCTTCTTCGCTCAAACAAATTTCATCACGTGAAAACGTACCTCCAGCTCAGCTTACAACCTCACTTCCTATTAATCCACCACACTTTCTCATCAAAGATGACTCCCATTAGACTGCATGGCCTTCCTGAAACCTGAAATCGTATCATTAGACCGTATTTCCTCTTACTAGACACTGTCTGTTTTCTCTAACCACCACCTTTTCAGTCAGCCTCCTCATTCAGAAGGTTACATCCCTCTCTAAACCACATGTTCTTTGGCTTGAGCACCCCTCCATATATGGTCCACGCATGTGAGTTAGCATGTGCTGTACTTCTGCATCTGGGGTCATTGGTGGGTTGTCAAGACATCGCTTGGTGACTGCAGTGCCGAGCACATGTTAACAATTCACTGAAAAGAGGAAAGAAAGCAACGTGTTGCTCTGCCTCTTTAGCACTACAGCTTCCCTCTTGACCAGTGCTTAATTTGTGCAGGTGGTTTCCGACGCCCAGCACCTGCATTTAATTGTCAACACCGGCACTTGTGACAGTCTGCCAGAAGGTGGAGGTGTCTGGCTAATTTAGAGGTGATCATAACAACAAGTATTCATTCAATATACATTTGAAATGACTATTACTTGCCGTCCAAGCCATTCTTATAGCTTTGTGGGCCTGAAATAGTCCGAATTGGCACACTTGTAGGAGTGGGATGGTTAGTAATTGTGCTGTTACTCTCATTGGCAGCATTGCAGGGGAATTGTGTGATGCAAGTTGCAGTGGCCTCCTGACGAGAGCCCTGGCACTTATTATTTTTTACAAATTAAGCATTGCCCTTTCCTCGAGTTACGGTGTACAGTCAGCTGCATCACCTTCTGTTGTACTTTTGTTGTCATATACCTACAAAATCATGTGTGCTGCCAGCTCCAGGGTGCAGGCTATATTGTGGCTAGGCAGTAGATAAGCAAAATTATGTTTTTTCAAAACCAGGGAATATGTTATGTTATGAAACATTCCCATTACCCGTATTAATTGAATGCGTGACAGCTTGCGTCTCTCGGAAGCTGATAGTGTGACACTGCGTACATTACAATAAATGTGTTTAGGCACAATAGGTGGAGAACATGGACAGGAGACGTGTAACAATGAAGTATCGACTCTAGGACAACAATGTACAAAGGACAACTCGTTTTTTTATTTTTTGCTCTGAAAAATGTGCTTCAGAGAAAGTTATCAGGATTTAGTACTTTATATCACTACAGACCGGAGGACATGGTGGTCCTTGGTTTCTGGTAAAGTCTGTGCTTCTGTCTGCTACTCTTCTCACTCAGATATGTGCTCTGGCTTCTAGCGCCTCTCTACCTGTGTCAAGATGCTGCTATTATGCGGTGCATGCTTCCAACTAGCATTGCGCTCTCTGCGTTTGTTGCAACTCAAAGCCCAGTGGGTTATCAAAGATGCCAGTATGATTTACACCAGGTACCTTCGAACAGGCTTTGTAATGGTTAGAGCACACACTGAGAGCAGTTAGGTTAAAAAGACAAGCCTTGGAGAAAGCAGAACCAAATACTATGGATAACAAGTTCCAAAGCTGTAGCTATTTGCAAACAGTCTGTTACAAGAATGAGGAATTCCTGTGCGTTTACACATCAGGGTATGTTCGAGTAGATCACAAAGATGCATGAATCCCATGGACCCTGTTCCTTGGTGAGCACGTTTGATGTTTGGGATCCAGAAGAAAGCATCATATATGCATGTAAGGTGCATGTAAGGTGCACTGGCAAATGAAGGCAGACAGTCAGTGTGGTCTGGAGAAGGTTATAGCATGAATCCATGTCACAGGAACACCAGAGCCCAGTGCAGAGTTTCCATCTACAATTCAGGTGAACCATGCCAACGAATCTCCCAATCTATATAGCTGTAGAAGCCCAATACATGGTGTTTATGATGACATACAGTCATCTATTAAACTTAGCTCGGGGAGAGGTGTGGCGCCGTGGCCAGGGCGACTGATGCTGGATGCTGGGGATCATGGTTCGATCCCTGGCTCCTGTGGCAGGGGTCTGTCCAGCACCATGGGCAATAGCTCACTTAATCTTCCCAACGGCCCCCAGGGCCGAGATACCCCTTCGTGGGTGATTCCTGCGCTATACAAGTACTGGAATTTGGCTCCACAGCGGCCTGCAATCACCTTTGATTTGAATTACCTGGGCCCTCTTTCAGCATCTCAAGTGTCTAGATACTCATTTTGCAACACCAGTTCATTCCCCCATCACATGCTTAAGATTTCATAATTCACGTGAATCCTCTAACCTCAGGTATGAAAAAAATAAAAGGGCAAATAGCAGTCTCAGGGAAAATGGCATTAAGAGGAGGACTTTCCTGCTATGTGTAATGTTGGAGTGCAGTCCAGTAGCTGGGTGTGGGCGGAGCTAGGGGGGTGGAGGAAGAGGAGGAATGGACACAGGAAGGACACAGTTAGAGTAGGGACCTGAAAGGAACCAGACGTGTAAAAATAAAGCACTGTTATATTTCACCTGTAGTGTTTGTCTAAGTGATTGACAGGACACTACAACTGGCGACGAGGGTGGGATGAGCTGTGGGCTCTCCCCGGACCCCAACGAGGAGTGTCCAGTCCCTGGGCGTCGTGCGAGGAGATTCGCAGCTGCGACACACGAGCCCCAAAGGAAATACATCGCCGTCGCAGGAAAGCGACCAGCTGTAGTGGTGAGTGCTCCGCGATACATGGTTCGCGTGGAGTCCCGCAGCCTGATTGAGCGCAGCCTGGTCGAGCGCGGGAAGAAGCAGATTTGAAACGGAGCGCGGTTCGCGCCAAAATCTCAAGATGCGCCTCGAGTGGTCCCGGGGCTACGATAGAGCGACAGAGAGATCGGGAGCCCAATCCCGAGTCTGCGGTGCGGCGTGAGTGCCCGAGTGAAGCGGGAGGCAGAGCCGAGATCGTGTGGATGCTGGCAAGAGGAAGACTGGCTCGTCGAGCAGCAAATTCTCGCCCGATGCGTGAGGAATAGCCAGGGCGCGGAGAAAAACGAGTCGGGAGCGGATCCCGAGCCTACCTGACGGTGGGGTGCCGGAAACACAACAGCGACGCTGCTGAAGCTGACCGCGACCGTGGGTGAGTCCTTAATGGAGCCCTGAAGGGAGAGAAGGGCCAGGGACAGCCAGACCTCGTGGGATGCGGGCGGCCATTTTAGAGTCAGACAACTCAAGGAGACATCCCCTGTGAAGTGAAGGAGCGGCCATTTTTAGGTCTCGCCTGTCGATGCGCATGCGCATCGAGCAAGGCGAGAGTATTGGCACTTATCCGCTCTTTATCCACACTGCAAGGAATCGTGGCGATTCCTTGCAGTGCACGAGAAATTTAAGCTCAATGCGCATGCGCATTGAGCTTAAATGCGCGTGCACATGCCCCCAGCCGCCTGCCTTGCCTACTCTCTCTCACAGCCTCCCCCAGCTCCGCCCCCTCACTACTTGATTGCACGGCCGCTAGGCCGTGCCTCCCCTACTCTCCTCCCCCCTCCTCCTCTCCTCCCCTGCCTGCCTGCCGCTAGGCCGTGCCTCCCCTACTCTCCTCCCCCCTCCTCCTCCTACTCTCCTCCCCTGCCTGCCGTGTCGCACCTCTCCCCTCTCCGCCCCCTCCCCTGCCCGCCCCCTCCCCTGCCCGCCGTGTTACGGTGAAAGGCTTGTTTCCAATTTAAGCACAGGGAATGAATACAAACTTCTCTGAATGTTGATAGAAATAGGCATCCGTTATTCCTGTGATGTGATAGCATCTTTATATTGCGCAAAACGTGTCAACAGATTTAAAGTACAACATTTAAATTATTTAAAATTCAAATGGCCAAAACTTGCAACTGTATTTTGCAGCGATGGCGTGGTTCATCAGCTGTCCTGAGCCTTAGTTAGTCTAGCTTCGAAAGCCATAAATAGTCTCTCTTCTACTGTGTTCGCCTTGTTTGTCGTCCTCTTGGTTTAGTCTGTCTTCCATGTCTACGGGGCTGGATTGGTAGTTCATCGACTGTGTTGTTTGGGACTAGGGCCGGCATCTCTCTTCTAGTTGGGGATGTTAAAAGTTCTTCCTCTTGGTTATTGACTACGCCGCCATGGGTCTGAAGCTTCCAGCAGATGACAGTCCAGTGCGGGTGTCTGTGCGTGTGCGGCCGCTGCTGCCCGTAGAGGTGCTCCGTGGACACCAGCCTTGTCTGCGGGTGGGACCGCAGGAGCTCACTCTGGGACGGGACCGCACTTTCCGTTTCCACCAAGTCTTTGGGGCTGAGACCCCAAACCAGGAGGCCGTGTACTCGACCTGCGTGCAACCACTGGTGCAGTCTTTCTTTCAGGGCTACAATGCCACCGTGATCGCTTACGGTCAAACGGGTTCTGGCAAGACCTACACAATTGGGGAGGCGAGTGTGGGTGAGTAAAATATGTAATCTTTGTACGTCCCCCTATTGGTGGCTGTGTGTGAGCAGTTGAGCTAGTCGTGCTTCCCACGGGTGAATATATCATCAAGGCTGCACTGTATTGTGTAGTTTCTGATGCACGTGAGCACATACACAATTTCTGGTGTATGTAAATAATGTTACATTTCTGGTGCCAGCGATCAGTTTATCCTTTCTGGTGCCAGACTGCCAGTGAGTAAGGTAGCTCTTCTGTTGCAAGTGAGCCATGTTCCATTTCTAGTGCAAGCCAGCAATGTTCCAGCTGTACTTACTACAAGTGCTCGTGTGTTTGGGAGAGAAAGTTATAATGTTGCACGTTTTTTTTATCGTAGCACAGTGCTCGCCATTTGCAAGCCATCTTGGTGCTGTTTGGTAATTTATTTTGCAGATTTTTCTCTGCTGCTCGTGGGTTTCCCCTATTTTTGAGGTTTTGTATCAGGGGTGTTTGTGTGCGGTCCAGTGTCTCATAGTACACGTGTCCCTCTCTGGCCTGTCCCAGTGACAGACTTTTCATGGTCCAGTGTGCATGTTACTGTCGCCTTCCCAGTTTTATCTTGTGACCCTTCTCTCGTCCATGTTTCCATACCAGTATCACCTTCCCCTGTCAGTGGGCTGGGTTCCTCCGGGTCTCAGACCTATTAGTAATTAAAAACAGACATTGAATCGAGTTCCTATATTAATGTCCTTAATTTTACTGACACATAATACTGATTGATTTTTGAACAATGAATGTAAAAGACGTTAAGGTAATCCAAGTCAGCGATTTAGTTCATGTTTAAATTTCACACGTTTCACTTAATCTTGCACCAAAATACTGGTCCGGTGTTAACATTACAAGGATCACAACAAGCATTTGCAATGCAATAGGTCTCGCATTAGGAACGTTTGAGCTATTGGTATTGTAAATGAAAAATGTTGTATTTATGTATTGGTTTTGAAAATAGCTAAATTAATAGCTTTGTCATTTGCAATGCCAATAGTTTTAGCTTTCGCAAATGTGACACCTATAGCATTTGTAATGCCATATGTGTTGTATGTACGTGACTTAGATGTATTGATATTACACACCCTCACTCTCACTCACCCTCACTCTCACTCACCCTCAACACCTCACCCTCACTCACCCTCACTCACCCTCAACACCTCACCCTCACTCACCCTCACGCTCACCCTCACTCACCCTCAACACCTCACCCTCACCCTCACTCTCACTCACCCTCACCCTCACTCACCCGCACTCACCCTCACCCTCACTCACCCTCACCCTCACCCTCACTCACCCTCACTCACCCTCAACCACTCACCCTCACTCACCCTCACCCTCACTCACCCTCACTCACCCTCACCCTCACCCTCACTCACCCTCACTCACCCTCACCCTCACTCACCCTCACCCTCACTCACCCTCACTCTCACTCATCCTCACTCACCCTCACCCACCCTCAACCCCTCACCCTAACTCACCCTCACTCACCCTCAACCCCTCACCCTCACTCACCCTCACTCTCACTCATCCTCACTCACCCTCACCCACCCTCAACCCCTCACCCTCACTCACCCTCACCCACCCTCAACCCCTCACCCTAACTCACCCTCACTCACCCTCAACCCCTCACCCTCACTCACCCTCACTCACCCTCAACCCCTCACCCTCACTCACCCTCAACCCCTCACCCTCACCCACACTCACCCACACTCACCCCCACTCACCCTCACTCACACTCACTCACACTCACTCACCCACCCTCACTCACCCTCACCCTCACTCACCCTCACTCACCCTCACCCTCACTCACCCTCAACCCCTCACCTCACTCACCCTCAACGCCTCACCCACCCTCAACCCCTCACCCTCACTCACCCTCAACCCCTCACCCTCAACCCCTCACTCACCCTCACTCACCCTCACCCTCAACACCTCAGCCTCACCCTCACTCACCCTCAACCCCTCACCCTCACTCACCCTCAACCTCATGCTAAAGATTTACAAAAAAACCCATAAACAATTCTAAAAGCACTAACTCTAATGCTGCGAGACCTATTGCATTTCTAATGCTTGTTAAATCAGGCATCATGTGGCTCCAATGGATAATGCGAGGGTGATCAGCAGCACAAGTCAAGTCTTGGAATATAAGTGGCAGACAGCCCCCAAAGAGATCAACAAGCACTGGCAAGTGCAAAGAAAACGAGAAGAGATCTAAACAACAAGCAGCGGCAAATGGGAAGTGCCTGATTGAGCACACGAACACAAGGAAGACAGGCCAGACTGCCCCAAAGAGGTAAACAAACACTGGCAAAGGTAAGAAACAAGCATAGACGCATGCAAGAGATAGATGGAAGCAACACGTGGACACCAATAAGCACGAGCAAATGCAAGTAGCATAATAAGAGAACAAGCCCAAGCAAACGCAAGAGGCGTGATGAGGAAATGAGCACAGGCGAATGCAAGAGAGAAGAGCAACTACAGAACAAACATTGATAAGAACAACTAAACAAGCATTGGCAAGACGATTCAAACAAGCACTGACAAAATCAAATAAACAAGCATTGGCAAAGAGCATACAAGCATTGGTACATGGACAGAAACAAGCGTTGATACATGCAAAGAGAAACAAACATTGGTACATGCAAATCAACGAGCATTGGCAAAGGAAAATAAACAAGCATTGGAAAATCCAGCAAACAAGAACTGACAAAGATAGTAAACAAACAGTGGCCAAGGCAAAACAAGTATCAGATCAACAAACATTGACAGATGCAAGAAGCTGAATCACCACAAGTAACAGACGAATAAGCATGAGTAAAGGTGATGGTCAATCGATAATCAAACATAAAGGAAGCAACAAGCAAACATAAATAAAGTCAACGCATAAATAATTACAACGGAATCAGCAACGAGCACGAGCCAAAGCAAGTGTGAAGTAGCCAATAAACACACACAACAAGCAAGTGAAACCCAACATTATCACTAACCATGGATACATTCAAGGGTGCAATGTTGACCAAACACGAGTGAACCGAAGGAAGAACTGACAAACAAGCTCAAGCTAAAACACAAGCAGAGACAACCACATAGTTGAACAAGCAGAAGCAACTGAAACCCGAAACGAGCACAACAAACACTAGGCTATATCATAGATAATGTGACTGGAGGATTTGCAACAGTCGAAAGGAAAACCCGAAGAAAAGTGAACAGCACAATGCCCCGCGTCTATAACAGATCAGAATCTCCCTCTGTCATGGCGGGAGGAGACGTAGCTAAATGGTTCACTCCACACATTGAAGTATCGCCCCCAGCGGCGCAGATTGACGATTGGATCAAGGGCCTCAAACGCCACTGGTGGCTGGAAGCATTGGACGATTTCTTGAAAGCCAACGGTGAGCAAAGAGAAAGAAAATGTCTGGTGCTACTCCTCCATCTGGTGGGTCCTGGGGGCCGATGCCCAATTAGAACATTTTCTAAAGAAGAAGCGGACATCTATGATAGACTCCAAGAGGAGCTCTGTGCCCATCTCAATGCACAGGCAGATGTGGATCATGATCGCATGGCTTTCAACACAGCACGGCAGGAACCAGGCGAACCATTGCCACATTTCATCACTCGGTTGCAAAGTCTGGTACAAGGCTGTCATTTCAACACGTTTACAAATGAGGATGCTGTTCGGCTCCGAATAATTGAAGGCTGTGAAAACCCCGAAACAAAGCACAAAATACTGAGAGGGCATTGGTCGTTAAAGGAAATTATCAAGAAAGCCGAAATTGGAATGCAAGTCCAATCAAGAGACAAATTGATGGATGTGCACCTGAGTGCAAAACTTCGAGATACCTGGGAAGAGAGAACTCAGAAATCAAACAAACACAAAAGGAGAGAGAGAGAAGGCAGACCAGCGAAAAGACACGGGAGAGACACAGTGACAAGGAAAGTGACAAGGAGTACTCAGAGTCAGATTACTCAGCGTCCGACTACTCAGAATCAACCAAAGATTACGCAGAGTCAACCATCCAAATAACAACTCCCAGGAGTTATTCATCCCCCAGGAGTCCCTCAAGGAGTCATTCAAAGTATGACGCACGCTACTCTGACGAAGAGGGAGCGTCCAGTGGGACAGATTGCACTCCTGGACAAGATGGCATTCTGCACAACAAGTGGGGGAGAAAGACAAACCATAGAAGAAGGGGTGGCAATGGTCAACACCGGAAATCAATGCTGGAACATCAATCGCCAAGGAGTGAAGACGAGTCTGAGGAAACAGCTGGCAGGAGAACACAGCACCCTCAGATCAGAGATGTTAGAGCACCAAACAATCGGGAAGGAGAAACAGATCGCACAAGACGGACTGGTCCTCCACAACAACGAACAAGAAAAGATCCATGCATCCATGGGCCCCGCGACAACGAAGAAACAGAGCGGAGATGGTTAACCTCAGGCGAGAAGGACGAAGAGGCACAAGCTTGGGATCAAGCACAAGGAACAAGCACAGGATCATCAAACAACCTCTCAAAGGAGACAACATTGAAGATGTTCCAACGAAGGCACATGGAGAAGCATCTCAAAGACAATTCCAAGGTGAAAAGCAGCTCGTCACGGACTACCCGGTTCCGAAGACCACCTGTTGAGACATTCCCAAAGGAACACTCACAGAGGGAACTGACGGAGAACCCCTCTGATTCAGAAAGCACGTCGGTCCGATCCTTTGAGTCGACAGAATCGTGGTCCCGACAACGGCCACGCGCAACATTCTCAAAGGAACATTCTCAGAGGGAAGTGACAGAGAACCCCTCTGATTCAGATAGCATTTCGGTCCGATCCTTTGAGTCGACAGAGTCGTGGGCCCGACAACGGCCATGGCGCCAAGCACCCGAACACATCAGAGAACCACGGGACACTCTTCCCGTCAAGAGCGACAGGTCTCACACCAACGTCAATGCACACTTGATCACTCCACCAGATAACCTGTCATATCAATCACAGGTGCATCACGACACAAATACTACACCGTCACCCCAGATAGGGGCAGCGAGGTTGACTCGAAGGTCCTATAAAAGGAAAACAGACATCGTGGCCATTAGCACCCAGATACAAACGGACCAACCAGTCGATCTGCAAAAGAAGCCGGACATGTCAAGAGAGACAAGTCATCATCGGATGAGAACGAAACACACAAATACCCAGCCGGTTCCAGGGTTCACCTGTTCTAGGTGCGAGCAGGAGTGGGAGAGACAACCAGAGACAGCAAATCAGTCTCCAAGCCATACCAAGATGATCTCCACAGTTCTTACCCCACTGGCTGGCATCCCGGACTTGAAACCGGAAAACAGTGTTGTTCTTGACCTGACAAGGCAAAAGGAAGTAAAAATACATGCAGGCACTCGGAAGGGAACCAGAACAACGTCCCCTCAGAAAAGAGGCCGAGCGTCACATAAGCAAGAGTCACAAAGGAGGACAGACTGCCGATATCAAACTGAGCTCTCCATAGGCACCTCAGACACTGAAGGTGAGTGGATCACTCAGAAGTTGAGTAAAAACCATCATGAAGCTGAGCATATGCACATCACGCGAGAAGTCGCGCAAGTGCAAAGATGTACTCTCGTAATAAAAGATGCTCTCGTCGAGGAGGCAGAAGGCCACACAACTCAAGCTGAGATGCGTCCATGTATCTCAAGCGAACAGCCCGCGGACTCGTATGGCTGACCCAGGAACTCTAAATAGGTTATACGCTAAGTTCATTTCGTTAACAAGGGGGGAGATGTAATGTTGGAGTGCAGTCTAGTAGCTGGGTGTGGGCGGAGCTAGGGGGCTGGAGGAAGAGGAGGAGTGGACACAGGAAGGACACAGTTAGAGTAGGGACCTGAAAGGAACCAGACGTGTAAAAATAAAGCACTGTTATATTTCACCTGTAGTGTTTGTCTAAGTGATTGCCAGGACACTACACTATGTACAAGAAACAAGAAATACTACAGCAGGATGGACACTTGGTGGAGGCGCCCGCCTTTTGAGCAGCGTTGCTTCTTCAGATATTCCCACTGAGCCTACCTCTTATTATCAGAGAGAAGTTTCCGTCTGAGAAAGCCGCTTCAGACATGAAGATCCTCTCCTGGTTGTAGGGGCTGTAGATCCTCTGCTCTCCAGCCGAGTACATATCCACCAGCCGCTCAGCCTTGTAGACCCCACCCATGCTGTAGAGGTCCCAGTGCACCACCCGCTGCCGGTCCTTCAGGCTGTCCTGTGTCCACACCATCCGGTGGCTCTGGCACTGCAGCCGCGTCTGGGAGCCCACGGGCGCAGTGATGTCAGACGTCTCTACCACTGGGTTCACCTCATCTGCAAAAACTGTGGAGAATGGGAGAAAATGGGGATATTAACTGTTACTTGAATAAGGGAGGTTATGGATTAACTTTTCATGCTAACAGTGTCTCTTCCCAAATAGTTTTAACTAAGCAAAAATGCTCCATTTAAGAACACTGCACTGGGACAGAGTCAGGAAAGTTCAAAGGGGGTGGAACCCAGCACCAATATAACATTTGATGGAATATACCCATATCCACTCTATGGCACTAGCAGGTATTGTTATAAATGCAGTAAGTTAAGTTTGTCTGACATTGCGTGGTTCAATCTTTTGATGATAAGAAACGAAAGGAACAATCTCTCACAGTAACTTAAGCTGGGACTGAGACTTACAAATGTTAACCCAGATTTACCAGCAGGGATATTAAAAAGAGTGAAATCTACGGGAGTAGATTTCCTTCTACATTTAGAGTAGATTGAGTTTTTGGCGGTTCAACAAAAAATCCTAAAAAGAATCCTAGAAATTTATGGAAACATTTACTCATTCAGCGATTTCACTAGGTGGAAAATCTGCCAGAGTAAATCTTGCGGAAATGTGGATTTAGACCTTAAACTTTATTATTGTTGTTTTTCTCTACAGGGAAAATATTTGCCACGTGCAGTATCCCATTGCCCTGCTAGAGCTAGACGAAGGACTATAGGGATCTTTTCTTCTCTTTCCGTACTGGAAAGAAACCTCCTCCAAGAATATGATTGCTTTTAAGTGCATTTTGAGGGAGGGAAATTATCTCCAAACTTACAAGTTATGGGTTTCCTCTGCATTTTCTAAAGGAACCACCTGTAATCCCCCCTTCCCTAATGCTAAATGTAAGCCAAATAAACATCCCCGTGGTGGCATATATTTCACCAGGGCAAAGGTAATTTTACTTAAAAAAACATCCACTATTCCAGGCTCCGTGAATCTGGATGTGTGATTTCAATGGGGGAAATGTATTTTTTATACACATAAGTCAGATGTGCAAAAACATTTCAGATCGGACCCTCAAACTCTTAATTGCTGAAATTTCAAAGCAGAGAAGAGGCAATAAAGCTGCAGGGCGTGGGAAAAATGATGTTTTCTGGAGTATGTTTGCTAATCAGTGAGCTCAGATCACCCATGTTTATGATTGAGACCGGAGGCCAGGGGTCTCAAACCTTTTCTGCAATAAGAGCTACTTATGTTCAATGAAAATCATCCTGAGATACGAATGTTCTTGCTGTTGTAATGGTGATGGCATCAGGGGAAGATTTTATTTGTGGCCACCTTGCGATGCCCTCAGTTCATCAGGCAGGGTTGCCAGAAATAATGTAAAACAAGCATTGGCAAAGCCAATAGGTCTCGCCTTAGCCTTTTCTCCCAATTACCCTTTCCTACTCATCAGTCATTGAAGTGCTCAAAGAAAACCACACATAAAAGTTTTTCGTGCCATTTTCTAGCACTGGTCAGCCCAGGAGGGGTTTTCAACACTAAAATATTCAGAATGTTAAAGTAAGGTGACACTGGATAAAACGTATGAAATCTGGGTTGCTACTTTGTGGAGGGAGAGCTGGAGGAGGCAGCTTGTAGATTGTGCAGGTGTTATGTCTATTTGGTACAGGGTGCGAGTGTGCTGATCGTGGTGAAAGTATAAATTCGTTCAGTGTCCCGAGGTTCTTGGGGTTATCTATGTATGCTGAACAAATCCTTTCAACTTGTGTTTTACCTCTGGCCAAATAGCGCTAAAGAGGTAGCAGAAAGCATAAAATATGTGAAGGTGAGGAACAAACAACAAGTAAGATGTTTTCAATAGAACACTGGAGAAAATCGATCTAAAAATCATGTAGGCCAAAATAGTTTAACACGTTATTAACCACTTCGACATCTACATAGATATTTTCACTAAACATATGATGGCAGACATTGGCATTTAAAATTCTTGATAGCAGATTGAGGAGATCCAAACAGCTGTGAGGCTGACTTTGTGAAAAGGGAAGCAGGGGATGCAGGACCGGCCGGGACTGTGTGACTGATACCACCGTTCCCCTTACCACTGGCAAGACTGAATATCAGCATGTCTGCAAGGGTAAGGGCACAAGTAAGGCGCATGGTTCTAAACCCACTGCGTGATTTAGTATAATGTCAGTCCAATAAATGTGACATTCACAGCTTCGCAAGAATCGAGGTATCAGTGGTAGGAGGTTAATGAATGGACACAATACACACCAGGCATGTACCGCTGGTTGTTCCGTAAAATGTTGACAATGTCTCATTCCCAGTTGACAAAGCCAGCAGTGACCGGAGAATAACTTTGTAAACAGCACAACCTATGTGAGGTGGGAAACAGACATGCTACTGATAGAGTGAGCCTCACATTGTGGTAGATAGATGCGACCTAAAAAACAAGCATTGGCCGCGCAGCAGTAAAGCCACGCGGCAGTGAAAGTGGCAGCAGGGGGAGGGGGCATGGACGATTTCCTTTCGGGAGCGTGCGACCATATGGCGCCACCATATGGCGCTGCAAGCTCCCGAAAGGAAATCGCCAAGATGTGCGCGCGTTGCATTGCAAGAAATGAAACGCGTGCACTTCTTTGCTGAAAAAGCTCTGCTGATGGCATTAGGTCCCCTCCTATGCAACGCATGTGCGTTGCGTAGGAGGAGACCTAAAAAGGCTTTGTCAATGTGGAAGGGTTCTACATGGGTAATAAATAACAGCTGATAGGTAGCCGGCGAGCTACCAGTAGCTCATGAGCTACTCGGAGAAGATTGTAGGCAAATCCTGGAGTCCCTGGGGGAAAAGTCCAAGACGTGTAAGTATTTTTAAAGAACATATCAAAGTGCAAGACAAAGTGTATCAGTGACTGGAACCCCTGTTGCGAAGGAATTCTCTGCAACTCTGAGGATGCACTCATGTTAGATTAGACGGGGCAGTAGACTGTCTCCCTCCAAGCTCCGGGAAACATGGCGGGGAAACTTACTGCTAGCCTGTGATCTGACCTTGTGACTCTAACATTGTGGGGCCTCTGCTGGTGGACTGTAGTAATGGCTAGGTCTGAGTGTAAACCACTGTCCTTAGTCTGTAATGCCTTCACAATCTTACGGGATATCGCGGCAACCATATATTGCCGATATAATAACTGCATGAGTTCCACATGATCAACACATGCAGGTCAACATGCCCTCAAACATGCATGTTCTATGATACACACTTATACTAACAATGACTCTAAAATCTTTTATGTTCTCTGAATCTGCTGTATAAGAGTCTGGTCTGAAACATAAGCCCATCAGAGGGATGGCAGGTTTCCATCACTACCTGTGTTCGCTTTTAGGACCTGTTTCCACTTTATGGAAAATGCAAGTAGCTCATAAATTTTCCATTCAAGTAAGTAAAGCTCTTCAAAAAGGTTGGATGCTTCACTAGTGCCCAGTGATGTGGGCACTGAGTCAGAAACGTCAGCAACGCACACACAGGGGCACACATAAACAGAAATAAGGGTGTTGATTTGCCGATTGAGTGCAACGTAGATGTGGATCGAGGATGTGTTGTGGCGCATTGGTCCAGAAGTAGCATATGGTAGCAGGAATGGCTGAGAAAAGGTGCTGAAAGGAACAGTAATGACAAATAAGAAGTGCACGATGAAGGCTGGTATCTCTTAAGTGCAAAACCGCCAAGAACGGAGATTGTGTGAGTAGTTTTATATGCAAGGGCAAGAGATAGGCTCTAAATTTTTGTACAGTGTGAAAGACACAGCGGCTATAGTGGAAGAAGAGTTATATGTGCCAGCACTGGAGTATAACTTAAAGTACCACCTATTGTCCATTGCATTGGGTGCATATTTGAAGCACAATATAATAGTTTTTGAATTCTGTGCTACTTCTTAGAACAAAGGGTTAATCTGGAAGAGTGTGTCAAGCCGTGGTAAGTGCCAGGGCTCAGGACGCTGTTGGCAGAGCTCTATGGCTGTTTGGATTGCCAACTGGCAGAGGTTTCAGCATTTTTGTGCCTCATGAGGCATGGAGGTGCATCGGAAATTGGATAAGATGCAAGGGGACTACGGGCAGTGCTTCTGAGACCAGCATCAGGGGCGGCCTTAGGCATGTGCAAGCTGTGCACCTGCACAGGGCCACCAAACAAAAGGGCCACCACACCAATATATATCCTTAATATAATAATCCTCTGAGGATGGGTACATATTTGCGTGGCGGCCCATGGCAGGGATTTGTCGGCCTCCGGCTCTGTTCCACTTCCAAACACCCTGACCCCCCCCCCCCCTCTTCACTGGCCTCCCCGCTCCGCCCCACCCTGACCCCCTCATCCGGGGCCCCCTACCTATGCTCCCTGCCCAGGGCCGCCATGAGCCTAGAGCCGCCCCTGCCAGCATCACACAAGCAAGATGTCTATTCGTAGTGGAATCTTTAACCAGAGACTGAGGATGGACGTTGAGTCATGTTGTAATGTTTTGGGTGCACTTGGTTGTTTTTCTTTGAGAGGTGACGAATTTAGAATTAGGTATGGGGGAACAGCCAAGTCTTGACTGCCAACAGCAAGGCAGACTTACTGTGAATATTGCTAACAAGAAGCAGAAGAGAGTGCCGAGTTTGGCTGGTTATGTGGAAAAGGGGGATCCGCCTAGTTGTGATTTGATGAGATTTTAATTTGGAACAAAGAATGTGACTGGGCTAGGCGGGACATAGTCTTATTTGTTGAAATGTAGGTCCAATACCATGTAGGACCAAAAGGACAATGCATAATGCCTTGAAGTAAACTCTCCTGGTGAAAGAAAGCGAGAGGATTGCATGCAGGGGTGTGGTGACATGATTCCAGGGCCACAGAGGGAGTATGAGTCTTGCCTTTAAGTTCTGTCCCCTTTGAGCCTTCAAAGCAGGTACTCTGGAGCACATAAAGTGTGTTGCTTGGTGTGGTAGGGGCATGAATGCACAAAGGCAATGGTGACTTGAACGAAGTATTAAAAACCATGAAAGGAATAAATACAACTGAGCAGTCTTACATGAAGGAAGCAAGTCTTGATAATCTAGTTGACTTGACTTAATGTCAAAGAGTAAAGGCATCATCAAACATGACTACAAGGGGCACATTTACCAAGAAATCATGAAGGGCAGTAAGCCACCTTGCTGCTCTTCATGAAAGGGCAGAAATGTACAGTATTTAACATTACACATGGCATTCTTGTCTTTTCCTTGTGCTAGGGAACTCGTGGCTGCCTGGTGCCAACGCAGGCACGCTTGCACCTTAGTTCAAGGGTGACTGCGCTATAAGCACCTTCCTGCACAAAAACAATCCTCTGCGGCATTTCCTCTTTCTATGTGTGCTACAGAATGCAGCACACTTCGAAAGAGGAAAAAATGAGTAGAAATAAAGATATTTCTTCTTGCTACACCTCATCAGGGGAGGCGTAGCATTTTGACGCATTCCCAGGTCTACCAATGTCGGTAAATCTTGGAATGCACCAAAATCCATGGGTGGATGCATGGGAAGAGCCACACTCCACCTATGGAACGCCTCCCTGGGGCAGAGTAACGCAATGCAGCAATCTATTTTGAACATTTTTTGTAGCATGAACATGACCCTGTGGGTATCAGAGTGCCTTGCAAACTTACAGAGAGCAGAGCAATAATTAGAATTATAATATATTCAAGAAGAGATACAGGGTAAAGTAGTACCAAAAAAAGGGAGGGTAAGCTTACAATGTACAGAGAGCAGTGAAGATAAACCAATAAAAAACTAAAATATCATAGTCAATAAAACTGCTTGATCAGGCAATGCCGAGAATAGGGAGGCTAATGCCAGGACTGATAAGTTGAAAGCACTAAAGTGACAGTTGAGAAGTAGTCATGAGCAATGTTCCCTCTAATTATTTTCCCCTGTGTGCGGCAGAGTAAGGTCTCTGTGCGCTGCAGCCAAGGCTATGTGCACCAAGAACCTGACCACGCATGTAGACCAGGGCTTTGAGTGGGAAGAAAATACTTGCGGCCGTTACTTTTATGGCCACGCGGCCAATGCTTGTTTTGCCTTGTGACTTATAATTCTTTGACCAGAGCACCCTCGATGGCACTAATGGACACGAATAGATAGTTTAGAAGTTATTGTGCAATATCTGTAGCCAAACACTTTGTTTCTAATATAATTTACTGCACTAACTGTGCCGCACAATATATTCATTTTAAGGTGGTAACAACAGATCTCCTTAGAGGATATGTAAATTCGATACAATTCTATTTTAGCATATAGTGCTACAGATTTTCCCCAATCTTACATCATCCCAGTCCAAAGAGACCACCCACCTGACCCAAGCCCTGCCTACCTCTCAACACAACAAGCCCAGCCAAAATAGCATGCTCGGGCTCGGCCCGGTTTCACCTTCTTATTAACAGAATAGTGCGGATGTTAACTAATGGGAGGGGCGAAAATGGGAGACTCGCTGACTCTCTGCTCGTCCTGATAGTGCCCGTACTCGGGGGCATCTTTGTTGTCCAGTTTGTAGTCTGAGAATTTGGAGTAAAACTGCACCCCGTTTTCCTTGGCCAAGTGGTAGTTTCTCAAGTCCTGTATGATATCCATAATGAGGTTGAGGACAGCGCTGTCTCGGAGCTCGACCGGCTCGGTTCTCTCTTTACAGCCTCCGGCCGTCAGCATACAGAGCAGCAGCGCCATCTGCAAGGGGCTCCTCGGATGGCTCATGGCGGTCAGGCAGATGGGGACAGCCTCCGACAGCTCCGGCTCTCGCTGCGAGACGCAAATACATGTGCATGGGAGGAAAACTGCAAACATCACCCACACACTCTCCCTGCACTTCTCATGTATGAAGAACGGCTGTGCGCAAATAGAATTCAGCTTAGAGGAGCCTACCTGCTGTGCTGGATGCAGTCTGCAGGGCAGACAGGCTCTGCTAAAATATTGTTCTAAACACATTTACTAAGCATTTGAACATTTCCCTTTTCGTCTATACATTCTTCCATTGACTATGTCTGTATACAAACCCCCGTCATTCCCTCCATCCATCCACCCATCCATCCCCTAGCCATCCATCCATCCAACCCATAGTGTCACTCATCTAGCATCCAAGTAAATTAAATCCATCCATCCATTCATCATCCACATATACTTACATACACGCTATCCACACACTCGAACCCATCCAGCTACCCCATAAGCCCATCCATCCAACCCATAGTGTCACTCATCTAGCATCCAAGTAAAATAAATCCATCCATCCATTCATTCATCCATCCACATAAACTTACACCCACCGTATCTACACACTCAAACCCATCCAGCTACCCCTTAAGCTCATCCATCCTTACAGCTCAATCACCCACTCAAACCCAGCCAGCTCCCAACCCCAGAACCCGTCCATTCATGCGTCCATCCATCAGCACATCTCAAATTAAAATAAATCTGTCTGTCTGTCTGTCTGTCCGTCTGTCTGTCAGTCTAGCTGCAGAGAGAATGCAGTCAAATATGTGTGTGCAGACCATTTACGTCTGCCAATGTGGGTTCCTTCTGTATATTTTCTCTATCCTTCCATCCTCCCCTTTGTCTTTTTGGCAGCATGTCTATCTTTTTAACTAGATATTGTCATTCAACCTGTACATAAACTATACACAAGCTGTATGCATTTATATTTTTCTTTCAACTTTTTCTGTATTTGCCAATGTATGTTTTTTTATCACTGTCTATCGAGTTACATCGGTGTACAACTGTTTGTCAGTCAATACATCGTTAAGTGTGTTGTCTATGTTTGTCTTCCGGGCTTTTGTCCCTGCTGGCTTCTCTATGCCTGTGTATTAATGCTATGTGTCCGTCCCTTTCTCTCTCATTTTCTGTTTCTGCCTGCTTGCATCGTGGCCGCCTGTCTCCTAGGAATGTCTGTCTAATCTACCTTCGTACTTAGGACACTTTCTGCTGCTTTGATTGTCTGTGTGTATGTCCGTCTGATCGGGGTCTGCCTGCCTAGCCAAATAGTGTAAAAGTGATTGTCGCATGCGTGCCACTACCACAAACAGTTTCAAGTATTTCAAATACTGGAGCAGGAACCTGCACATAATCTTATAAGTAAGCAGAAGTGTGACATCAAATAGATAGCACCCCACCCCCTCGCCCCCTTCCGATGATTTACCTGCTTTTGACAAGACCTCTGGGTGTGCCTTCCTTTCCTGAATTCGATGCCTCTTCCGTGAAAGATGAAGCACCAGAAGAGACAGCAGCCCCTTACTTTTATCATAAAAGTTTGCAGACAGTGCATTGAAAGGAACTAGAAAAGTGCAGGGACTTACTATTTAGTGTACCTGCTTGCTCCTGAGGGGTGCCAGTACTCCCCAATTAAATGTATTGCAGCACTTCTGAAAAGTGCCGGTACTCTCCCTCTCAAATTAAAAAAGCGCAGGTACTCGGTACCGGACAGTGCTGCCCATTTAAAGCACTGGTTTAGGACTCCAAGAGCAAGCCAAACATGCTCAGTATGCCAATGCTTGTTTCATGGACAGTCACAACTTGGGGCAAAATATTTCCATTTTATTTGTCACGGCCTGATATGCTACTTTACTTCACCCTATCCAGATGAATGTCACTTGTTTATACACAATATCTGCGTGTTTTCTTTCCCTAAAATTGTCTCTGCAACTTTATTCTGAAAGTAGACAAACGGGATGGCATGCAGGCTGCGTGTGTGCGAGTCACAAGAACAGCTTCACTCTGTTTTCTATCTGTGTGCCTAGACCTGGCAGATTTGTTTGTCAAAGGAGCAGGCTACACCATCACCGCTCCCGGCTGTCTCTTATAAAGCATAGGATTTTCATGAAGTAGCTCAATCTGATATTATCGACATCCAAGTGGGTGGAAAACAATTTTTTTTAAAGTTGACTTGGCAACCTTTGGCGAGCGTGTGCTGCTGAAGCGATCCACGCAGTTGTGGTACTAGGAGGGCTCAGGCACTTTTTACCTGCCTGACAACAGATGACTCTTTGCTTGTCCCTGAGGCCTGAACCAGAGAGTGAAAAGCGCAAGGTCAGGGTCACTCATCACTTGCTGATTGGTAAGGTGATGTGCAGCCATGTCACAAGTTAGATCGATACAATTCGAACTGAAGAGGCCAGAGTGCGGAGAAATAGACTGTCACGGAATGTGGCCTTCTGATTTTGTAACTGGGGGCTGATTTTGCTAAAAAAAACGTCCCCCTGTGACAAAACCGCCCCCTCACCCTTCCGGCCTACCGGGGGATTGCCCGGTGCCCGGCATTACCAGTCCGGCCCTGAGCACAACATGTGCTTTACACGTCATGCTTTCAGACTTGCTTAGTTTATTTTCGAAACACAGCGCCGCTGTGTGCTGATTGTGGGCCATTGTGAAAATATTCCTGTAAATTGCAGCGCATGATTGCAGCGCATGACGGGCGCTGTGATTAACAGGAATACTTTCCCAAAGGCCTCAGACAACCAGGACTATTGCCGTTTTTCGCCGCTTGCGCTTTAAAAGCGGGTGGCGGCGACGAGAACATTGGACCATGCGCGCTCGGTGCCTTAAAAGTGGGTGGGAGCGCAGGTGCGCACGTTAGATGGAACACTGGTCAGGAGTGTGACTGAGGAATAGGGATGGGTATCTTAGGGTATGGGGAAGAAATTTGCTCATAATGAGTACTTTACCTTTTTCTTGAAAAATATAATTGAAGGATTCATTCTGACTTCAGGGGGCAATGAGTTCCAAATTCTCAGGGAAATTCCAGAGAAAAATCAGTTGTAAGTTTTCTTCTTGTGGGATTGCTGTGGTTTCAGAAGTAAGGTGTTGGCGCTTCTGGATGATCTGGAGCCACCGGAGAGTTTGAGCTTCTGAGCAAGATACTATGGGGTTTTGAAGTGGAGGGTTTTATGTGTCATGCAGGCAATTTTTTGCTGGATTCTTGCTTCGTAAGAGAGCCAGTTAAAGGATTTCAGATCAGGGGTGATGTGGTTGTTTCTTTTTGTGCTGGGGATGAGCCTTGCAGCAGAGTTGAACGAGACCCTTAGGAGAGCATGCTTGAAGTTATTGGGGGGAGGAAGGGTTTTAATGTTCTTAGAATGTTCATTTTGTGATTTCCTCCTTTGGTGTTGGCACCAATGTGTTTCTGCATGTTGAGTTTCTTGTCAAGAGTTAATCCCACTGATCTCGCTGAGTCAATGACTTGTGGAATGATGAAGGCTGTTAGATGTTTCAGCCATTCTTCAATGAGAGGTGACTGGTTGGGTGGGGCAAATAAGAGGAATTCAGTTTTTTAAAAATTATTTTGAGGTGATTGGATCCTAGCCAATTCTGAGTTTTCTGTAGGGTAGAGTTCCATCGCCCTTGCGCCCCATTGCATGGTGCAAGTTCGATGCAACTCAATGATAATTATGCCCCCAAGTCTTTTTAATGAGATACAGGGAGTTGGCTGGGTTTCACGTGCAGGAGGACACCAAGAAGAAGGCGGCAATTCTGAAGAAGATCTATTAGACAATATTTTGGTCTTGTGGACATTCGGCTTCAGTTGGTTTCAGGCCAGCTAGTCAAGGACCATAACGAGACATGATCTCAGGAAAGAAGAGTCATGTTGTACAATTTTTAGTATGACCTAGGTATCTTCTGTATAGCTGCAACAATTCAAATTATATAACTGAATTCGGTAAGGAAGTGACCTGAGCTAGACATTAAATGAGGAAAAACAGATTTATGGTACACTCAGAGTCAAAGGGCACCCCAAAAGACATAAAGGTGGAGAGGAGATGTTCTGAGGTCAGGTCAAAACGTTCTGGTTTTCTTGAATGCCAATGTCGTAAAAGCCAAAGAAGAGGGTGGGGTGTTGAAAGTGTCAAACACGGATAACTCATTGAGCAGAATGAGGGTGGCAGTCCCATTTTTGTGGAATCTCATATTGTACATTTGTATATACCTGCCATTTTCAGGAGAGTATTTCTTGCGTAGTTTGATAGAAGACTGTTGTAGATAGATCTTAGGACACTTCTAGTTAGGTTACAGGTAGGTTTATTGTAGAGCACAGCTGAGCGCACACCTCGCCAGCTGACCAGACCCGTCAACTGACAAGAGTGGAACACTAACATACAAGCTAGAATACTCACAGGTATTCTCAAAGGTTAGGGAAGTAGAATGTTCTTAGTGAGTGACGTAGAAAACTAGTTTGCGGCTATGCTCAATATATGAATTCACATTGGGGCGGAGTTGATTTGATGAGGGGTAGGTTTATGTACATATATCTTCTTTATGTTGCAAGTGTAATTATTGCCATCAATATATATAGTGATGGGGTGCCTATGCATGTGGATAACAAGGAGCGTAGAGAGAGAGAGAGAGAGTGAGTGTATGAGTGTGTGAGTGAGCGAGTGTGTGTGTGTGTGTGCGCACATGTGTGTGTGTGTGTGTGTGTGTGTAAAGGCCTTTTTGACAACCACACAGTGCTCTGTGCAAGTCTCATGAGTAAGACCCAAATCCATGACAGTACAATTATAGATTCTCTCGTCCCTCCTCTACCACCTTACACGAGCCCTGGCTCGATGCCAGTTCAACAAAGGCCCTTCTTACAATTCCGTCCCTCCTCGCTGTTGAGTCAGACTTGGGCACGCTAAAGATCCTTGTAGTGGCACGGCATGAACCCCACCCACGGGTACTGTTCTTTCCAAATACACACAGAAGCTTTGATTCTTCTTTACATTCAGAGGCAAGAGCATCAGAAAGGGTACCAGTGGCAAAGCAATGGCCATCGCGCCCTATCGTCTGCCAAGACCGCCTACTCCTAAACTCAGAATGGACCTCCATTCATGTTATTGTCCATAGTAGTTTCACTCATTCTGCCAAGAGCGCTATATAAACCAATTAAAAAAAGTGCTAAACTGTTAGTAATTTCCTGTTGATAAAGAAATGCAGGAAATGAATAGCTGCCAGCTTTATAAACAGCCGCCTGCTGATCCCACCATTTAATATCATCTCTCTGAAAGTCCTGTGTGCTTTTGCACAGACTGCAAATCCTGGGTGTGCCATATTGGACTGTGAAACCAAGCAACCTCACCTCAGCAGCCCACAGGTGTCTCCAACATGTTCAAGGCAGGGACATCTTTAGTGCTTAATTTGTAAATCAAAAATAAGCGCCAGGGCCCTTCTCAGGAGGCCACTACCGCTTGCACCACCCATTGCCCATGCCAGTGTTGCCAATGAAAAAACAAACACACGGCCATATTATCAAGAAAGGGCGATACATTATAGCCTCTTTTATCGACAGGAAATTGCCGCTAAAGTGGCGATAATGGGCTTGATAATATGCCCTGGTAAATTCCCATAGAAGCCCAAGTTAACACCAGAACCTGGGCTTCTATGGGAATTTACAAGGGCATATAATAAAGCCCATTATCACGGCTTTAGCGGCAGTTTCCTGCCAATAAAAGCGGCGATAATGTATCGCCCTTTCTTGATATTATGGCCCACAGCTACTAACCATCACACTCCTATAAGTGTGACAGCACAGATTATTCCAGGCCCCTAAATCTAAATGAATGGCTTGGGCAGCAGCTTTTAGTTATTTTACTGTATATTTAACCAATAAACAACTGTTGTTATGCTCATCCCTAACTTAAATAACCAGCGCCACCAGGTAGCAAACTGTAATAAGCGCCAGTGTTAACAATTACATGCTGGTGCCGAGCACCGGAAACCACGGGCTCAAGTTAAGCACTGGATGTGGGACTTCTGCAGCCCTACAGTACAAATGGCGACCGCCAGGAAAGTGACCTTTGAATCCATAAGGAGTGGCAGAGTGCTCATAGATGACATTACTGGCCCCAACAAATGTCTTAGTGATGAACCAGCCCCAGCTAGTGGATGGGGTCTCCTGAAGGCAGCTAATCATATACCACTCAGAATTTGCCTTTCACATAGAGGATGCTTGCCTGTCTACATCAGGATTTCTGTCATAGAGCGCACCATGTGTACCACTTCAAGAGACCCCTACCTTACAATGCACATGATAAATTCAGGTTGAATGGGATTTACTCCTTCCAAGTGGGAAAGTATCACATGCTAGCTAAACTGCTACTAAAGGAACACAAATGGAACCAGGGCCTTCATGGGCCAGTTAGCCAACGAAAAGCCGCACCCTATTTTGCTACTGTATGATCTGCTTCACATTCTGTGTGATCGCCTTCACAGTCATCACCTTCACATTCATTCCTATGGGCCTACAAGCCCGTAGGAATGAAAGGAAAATTGCATGCGCAATTTGTGAGTACCCAACAGGTACTCGCAAATTGTGCATGCAATTTCAAGGGTGCAAGGGTGTTAAAAGGACACCCTGTTGCACCCCTGAAATTGATCTGTTCACACATGTTGCACACACACATGCCCCAAGGGCATGTGTGTGTGTAACCTACAACTTTGAAAAATGCAGTCTAGTGCATTTGTCAAAGTTTTTGCAAATAACCATCAAGTTCAAATTGATGGTAATTTGCGGCCCCTATTAGCGAAATCGCTATTTGCCATTTCATCATGCATTGCATCCAAGGAATCGCAATTTGCGAGTCCTTAAATGCAATTGCAATTTAAGAAATCACAATAAATTGTGATTTCTAAAATTGCAAGAGCCTGACAGTTTCATGCATCGCAGAAGCCCTTTTTGCGGGCTCAAACGGCCTATTTTTGTGAATGGCACCGTTTGCGCTTGCAAAAAAGGTTGATGTATGTGCCTGTAAATATCTGTCCCTGTGTACATGGAAGCCAACAGTATTTTGTACTAATACTTTCAAGAGTGCAATTCATGGTTTACTGGGAACATGGAAATGTGCACATATCCACTTTACTGGGGTATTATGGATACGCTGCAGGCATTCATGTTAAGTTTCTTAAAAACCTTTCCCTTTTTTCACTAATGTTCCTGCCCTCATTTACTATACAATAAAATATTTTGTTTGAGCTTTGCGAAGAAAATTCTTTGTGAAAGTTTCTTTTAAATCTGTCAGTTTTGCTTGCCAAATGGGCTTTAATATATGTCATTTGCGAGAGAAATGCCAATTCGTCTTATCAGGTAAAGTAATTGTTGTATCCTACCAGATGTTGCCCAATGTTACTGGTCCAATGTTTTTTTTCTAAATGCCTGTTGGAGGATGATAGCCTGTGTACTCTAGGGTCAACATAGTTTCCTAGTGAAGTTGCAGTTTCTCTTCAGCAAACCCTGTACAATGAAGTGGACCATTTCTGCTCACCAGACTCTGTCACAACTATCTTCAGAGACGATTTTAAGACATGGGCAAAGTGGGGATGGCTCAGGCCCCCAGCCTTTTATGGGGCCCCCTTAGAGTGCCAGCTCTGTTCTGCAGAGAGTCTTGCCCTGATGACCTTGAATAATTCCTGAACAAACTGTTTAAAATACCGTTTTCTTTTAATTCATTTTTTATATGTAGGTGATGTGTGAGAGTCTATTGCAGGCATTTTGGAGAGAAATGTGTTTTTGTTTCATGCAACATTCATAAAAAAGATTATTTTGGATCAAAACAGGACCTCACGTATGACAAATGGTAGGGCGTCACAGAGATTATTTGCAGTAATATAAGTGAGCTACTGCTGTGTTGCGATATTGAAAACACAAGTCATTATCCCTGAATATTAGATGTAAATACATTTACATGGATTAGTGCCCCAGTGCACTTTCATTGGCCTGGCCAAAGAGGACATTAGAACATAAATTCAAAGCTTTGCTGAGCAGGGGCTCCCAAAATCTGCTTGCCCCTGGGCTCCCAAAATCCTTAGGATGTCCCTGAGTATTTTATCTTTAAACGGCCAACAGATTTGGATTCTGTAGAGTGAATCAGATTTCTGAAGCTTCCCTAACAAACAGAAGAATTACTGCACAAGCAGTGGCATTGAATGTGCCCTGAATTCGGGTGGTGGAGGAGAGGGGGCAGCACTGACGAGTGCCGAGACCCTGCCACCAGTGTCGTCTTAAGGATGCTGGGGGCCCTTGGAAAAAAATATTTTGGCGTCCCAATACGAGAACTTCAAATTGTATTATCCATTTCCTGCTAATTCAAGCCCACGTGATGCCAAAGAGTACGAAAATATGGTTATCTAAAAGATGACACCGTCTAGACAGACAGAGTCAGAGGTAGAGATAGGCAGAACGCGTGAGAGGTTTAGATAGAAAAACAGAATAGACAGGTCAAATAGATAGAAGGTTCATGCCTTAAAACGTCTCTGACTGCCACCCATTCAACATGTCAACTAAGTGCAGGCAGTTCCAGAGTAGCATTGGGTGTTATCCGGGTCATCACAAGGGGGAGATAGCCGAGGTTTTTTGTCTAGTGTCCCTAGTTTTTTGGCCTCCCTACTCCTGTTACAACATGTATTTATGTAATAAAAAGGCTGGCCTAACATATTGCTTTGTGTTGCGACTAACATGGCAACTCCACTAGGCGGAGTCAAACACTGTGTTTACCCTTTGCCAGATCTACGTTTTCTTAATTATAAAGTTGCTCCTTGTAAACAAAAGAAGGGCCATGCAGAGGTTTTTGCCCGGCACCACAAAAGTATATGACATGCTCGGTGGTGAGTTAAATAATTCACTGTTCAGCAAAGCAAATCTCAGCCTGTCTGTCTGGATGGCAGAGGAAGTGCCTGGCTGGCAGACACTAACCTGACCCACTGCTCTGCATGCCCGGCCTGTGAAATAAGCACACTGGGCTGCAGTACAAACCCTCTGTTGGCCTGGCAGAGAGGGGAGACTTCTGCCTGCTCTGAAGTTCATTTGTGTGGCATGTGTCCATGCCAGAAGGAGACAGAATGCATTGGAAGCTTTCCCCAAAAACCTACTGCTCCCAGCTTACCCTGAAGCCCTCGTCCTAAGCCCCTCTCCTTTCACCCATTAGCAAGGGTTTCATTGCTCATTCCCACAAAAAAAGAATCAGTGTTTCATGCTGTTCACTGTAGCAGGGACCACTTTAGAATGTGTAAAGAGATTGTCATAAACATTGCCCCAAACCAGCCAGTAATGCCAAATATCATATGTAGCATGCCCTGTTGGCTCAGTTTAGTAACGCACTCCTCCCATTACATATAAATGCAAAGCAGTCTAGCAGTCAGTGCCTGTAGGATTCTTCATTTGCATAAAGGTTTTAAAATACAAATAATAACATCATAATATGCATCAGAAGCAAAGCAGCCTATTGATAACTTTCAGAATTTTGAATCTGGCTGGTGGCTCATTGTGAGAGAGCTTGTAAGGTGTAAGTATTGTCTCCTGAGGAGACACATTTTGCAAACCTCTGTTCATGGAAGCTCTCACTGTCATCTTCTGCCTGAGAAGAGTTTGACATTTTACATGCTTAATGTGTGCAGGTGTCTGCTGGTGACGGACACTTGCCCTCGGTTTTGGAGGCTGGCACTCATTTTTCAACATCAGACTTTGACCCAGAGCAAGAGAGAAAAAAGGCAGAAAACAGAAAACAGAAAAAGTAGGAAATATGTAACCAAAGGAGCAAAAAAGGGATAAAGAACCAGCAAGAGTGAGATAATGAGACAGGATTTGTAGGATAGTTGAAGAAAGAGGCAGGTGGTGGAATCAAGACTACGCATCCTTGGTATGGGGCTAACCCTGGATTTGTGCAGCACCAGCGACGAACTCTTAAGACAAACTTTGGGTCTCTGCATTATTTATTTATTTTTGCAAATTAAGTACTTCTCATACATTTGACCTAACCTCGTCATAGTATTCTTCATTGGGCAGAGCTATAGGCACGAACTAAATGTAACTACCATCTGAGCAGCCATGGGTCTTAAGGCGCTATACAAAGACTGCACCAGTGATTTCTAATGTCCATCGTGGCACCAGCTTTCATGTGCGATAGTTTCACATTTGGACATTTGGATATCAGCCTCTTTTCACATCTGCTAACAGGGCCGGACTGGGGAACCAAAAGCTGTGCTGGCAAAAATGCTCAAATCAACCTTGCTTTTTTTCTTTCTTTCTTTCTTTGTTTGTTTGTTTGTTTGTTTGTTTGTTTGTTTCTTTCTTTCTTTCTTTCTTTCTTTCTTTTTCTCTCTCTCTCTCCCCACCTTCCCCTCCCCTCCCCTCCCCGCCCTCACTCCTCGCTTTCTCTCTGCCTTCCACCCCTCTAGCTCACTCTCTCTTAAAGTCTCCCCATAGAGGCACCTGGAGGGCCCTGGGGTCTCATATCCGGCCTCAGAAGGCCATGGCCACAGGGAAATGCCCGGTGGAATAAAAGGCCTGTCCGACGACGCAGCCCACCTCAGAGTTTTGAACTTTTCACCAGTGTGTTTACACATGATTTCACAAGGAAGCCTCAAAAACAGGCCACCGCTGAAAAGTCTAGAGGAGTAAGTCATGCATGACTCATGCTGGCCCTGTGCCTCTGGGCTGCTGTTTATGAAGCCCAGTGCAGACCTGCATAATCCCCACCAAGACAAAAACAACTTTCCCTTTTGTAGCCAGGTGCGATTACACTTCCCCCACAAAAGCTGCTTTTGAGTGAGTCACAGACAGAAGTTGAGTTTGTGTCCCATCTGCTCTATATTTGCACCGCTGGCTGCTGGCACGCGGCCTTTACATGTAGCCGACAGCAACAAGCAGGCCCTCGCACGCTCTGGTGATGTGGCACCGGAAGCTCTCCTAGGAGAGGAAATAGAACCACTCCAACGCTACATTCATCCGTCACAATGACGGTTCTGTTATTATTGAGATTTCCCCATTCAAACCCCGTGTTGGTAATTGTATCAACCACGTTTCCTCCCACAAGTACACAATATTTACAAAAATTAAAGGCCATCAACAAACTTTCCAGAGATCAGACTTAGAATTGATCCAAAAAATAAGACCACCACATACTTGTAAAAGACATGGTTCACTCTCCAAATATTCAATGTGGTTCACATCACCAAATAAATCAGCTCTCTTCAAATCAGTTCCTCCAAGGTTCTTATTCTTACACCAGACATAGTAAAATTCCTTTATCCCGTGACCCTCATACCACTCCTCGACATCATCAATTAGCCCTCCTTACACACCAAGAAGTAGTCAAGACCCCTCTCTTCTCCTTTTAAAGGTTGCTAACCTAGGCTTTGAAGAATGAAGCCATGAATGGTCCAAGGCATACCTCCCACTCCATGTCAAAATATTATAAACAGTCCTTGCGAACAGAACCCTGAGTCACACAGGTAAATATTACCCCCACTATCTGCTTCCAGAATTCACTGCAGCACTGAAACAGTTTCATCCAAGTGGTCGACCACAATGTCTTGCTATACAAGCAATCACTTGGTGTAGGCATGGTAGGGGAAGTCTTAACATTGACTGCCTTTCTCCTCCGCAGTTGCCACTAATTCATCTAAATGTAATCAACAAAATTCCCTCTCCGACATGTTCCTTTTCAGTTATTGTATTCTTCTGTCCTATGATTCCTGGGCATCCCTTTCACTGGATAGTGAGATCTACCTATATGCTGATGTCACCTAACTCCAGCTCCCGGTGCTCTCAACGCCTAAACTACTGAACTATTGAGACTTGCGCATCACCAGACTCTCTAAAATGAAACTCAACGAAGACAGAGAAATCATAACCTTCACAAGTAGCAGAAAAAAACCACACTGGTCTCTGGCTTGACAACATAGCACTAGATGACGTCTCGCTAACCGCAACCACTATGTATAGTTTCTTGGCTACCACAACAGCACACTGTTATCATCCACATCGCACAATGCCAAAAAAGCTCAGGCTGCTGGGTACCACTTATGTCTCATCTACAAAATCAAAACCTTTGTACAACTGGCCACTAACCAAGCCACAGGACAATAATGCGTCCTCTCCGATATGGACAAATGGAAAATTCTCTCACTGGCCAATGCTGAGCAATAACCATAACTGGTAAGAGAAAGTTGATACACATCACCCAATCATCATCGCCTTCAAATGGATGCCAGTTCAAGCCTGCATTAACAACAACACATCCTGCCTTATCAAAACCACTCTGGTCTCAAGACAAAATAGCATTTCTGGGAGAGAAGCATCATCTTGAGAAGTTGCAGAAGCTCCAAGCCAGAAGCTCCCCCACTCTAGGCTAGTAGGTATAGAATCAGAAAGAAGTGTTCTCTGTCCGTTTCGGTACTTTGGAATTCCCAGCCCACCATGCCTGCTTAGCCCCTATCCTGATGGTTTTCAAGGGAAACCCAAATGCTTCCCACGTTCAACAAAGTCTCTTAACTAAATTAAACTGGAGTAAATCAAATCACTACAACCATGCCGCCACTTTACCGTCACAAATGTTTGTAACCAGTGCATGCCGCCGTCACCCAACTCTATTGACACACTTAGAAAAAAATTATATTAAAACATCCCAACCACCTCTAGGTCGTGTTCCATTATTCAGAGTCATCTGTGAAGCACCCAGATGCTTTCTGGAGAAAGGTCTGTGCTCAACAATGCTCAGAAAGAAAAGGGGTAATAGGCAGACTGATCATTCTGTCTGTCGAGAGCTGGTTAGTACTGGAAATTAGTAGAGATCCATGTGTGATTATGACATCTTTGCTGACAGACATTTCTCCAAACATAGGTGCATATTCTCCCACTTTTCTACTTGTGCTGATCTTGTCACCTGGTTACTCTCTTGCCGTAAGCACAGAGCCATCTTCAAGACTTTTTGTTGCCAATAGGGCACCGTTGTGTGGCCACTTGTGCCATGAGAACTGCTTACAGTGGTCATCATGTAGCACTCACTAGCAAAGAAGAAACATGGTACAGTCCAAGTTGCAAAGCTAGTTTTTCATTGCATGTTAAACATGTGTAGGTGCCCCATCAGTAACAGTACATGCCCATGGACAAGGGATTTGCAGTGTTATACGGGTTACCAAATTTACAACTGAAACAATCTATCGGACCCACAAGTACTATAAAAACCTCATGCACAGGGACAAAAGTTTATGTAAAACGTCATTCATTTATTTTGTAAAAGTTAAAAATTCATAATAACACAAGATAGTGTATATTTTTGCAAAAATTTAAAGTGTATTGCTTGTTGGTTCATATAACGTATCTTGTGTTATTATGAATTTTTAACTTTTACAAAATAAATGAATGACATTTTACATAAACTTTTGTTTCAATTGTAAATTTGGTAACCCGTATAACACTGCAAATCCCTTGTTCTCCATGAGAACGTCCTCTTAGGGATGTACTTCAAATAAGATTTATTAAATCCAGGAGAAGGAACTCTGTATTGTGTATGTTTGTCCAGGACAGACCACAGCACCTTGAACTCCAGTGTTCCTGACCCTGCTATCAACCCCAGAACACAAAGCACCCCATAGTTGCAGGAAATTGACAAAAATGCAGAGAAAAGAGAACTTGGACTTTAACATTGGTACTTCTGGAAATATCAACGCCATGTTTGTTAAGTAAGCCCTAACTCCCAGGTTTACCTGTTTCTAAACACTTGTACTTTTGTCAGGGTAGGGAACCGCACAGAGATTACTAGTCGTGGTCAAGAGTACACTAGACTAAGCTAGGATTAGAACGCAGGGCTATTTAGCTAAGTGACATAACCATATACCCTCCACTCTCCCTGCGTGTAGTTGTCAAATTATCCCAATTAGGGATTATTAATCATTTTGTCTATTCCTCACATGGTTTGTCCACTGGCCTGATAGCTTCTCACAACATTGGTCCATGGACCCCAAATGTGCCACACTGTCTGCTAAAGAGTCACAAAGCTTCTTAAAATATTTGTCTGTGTGCCATAGATATACCCCACAGCTGGTCCATGTTCGCCAAAGCTTTCCACAGCTTCTGTCCTATTCCCTCATATATAACACATTGTCTGCTGATGGGCAACAAATCTCTTCACAATGTCTGTTGAGGGTATTATGTTGGCCTTCTGTGGCTATAAGTTCAAAAACTCCACCACAGTAGGCCAGAAAACTGAAGAAAATTATGAATTCTTGAGGTAACAAGAGTAATAGTGTTAGATTGGAAAATGATTATGGATGACATATGGCAAAGGAGACTGAGGAAATAGGGAAGTGCCTCTTTGAAAAAAAATGAATGTACAAGCGGTATCTGCCCATCACAAAAACTCAACAAAAAGCAAAATTTGGTTTGTTTGAAATGTTTTTATTGCATTTGTACCTTTTCACATATACCCCTGAGCAAGAGCCATGGAGCGTTAATATGATTCACGCTTCTTCATGCTTCTTACAGTCTAGATCTGTGTGCCCCCTGCCCCTCACATATGTAGGGGTAAAGGCCCAGGCAAAAAATGCCCCTCACACGCAGAAGGTCAATTATCACAGGCTAATAATCAGTTTCTGCCCATGTGCCTGAAGCTTCCTACAATGCCCTTGTGCCCAAGTCTCCTCACACTACGATAATGAGTCCCAAACTTAAAGATCGTATCTGATGACTGCTCACTCACACATTCAACTTTCTGCCCACCATCACTGGACACACAGAATAAATCTGCCTGTACTCCGACTGGCAGAGCTCGAACACATCCCAGGGCTCACATACTCTCTGAAGGGAGAGCCTCTTCGAGTGATCGGGCCACTTCAAAGTTTTGCTCCTCATGAACAGTGATTTACTTCCACCTCAGTTATTATGTCACAGACCTGCCAACTCACCCGGTGCCACCGTGTGTCACACGATATCGGTTCTCTTCACATGGTCGCCTGATGAAGAGTCAATGTCACAAGGCAGCAGGGAAGGACCGCTGGAAACTCCTGCATTCAGTGGGTTTGCATTTCCAGCTCATCTTTGGACCGATGTCCATCAAGGGATGTGAAACCCCCTCTGGGCATCGACTGCGGTCTCAATAGCTTTTTGGGTTTTTTTTGGAGGTGGAATGCCTTCGACGAGGTAGCAGAGAGGACAAGGGCAGAATAACCTCTCAGGCAGTTCTCGGTATCAAGCCCTGGCTGCCCCCTTCAATGCCACTCTCCCTTCTTTCATTTTGAAGTTGGCAGTTCTGATGTCACCGCTTTGGCATTCTTCTCTGCTCAGCGATCCACTCTCTCCGCGTCACCTTGTCTACGTGTCATTCCATTTCACTGCGTCCTCCAGTATGAACCTAGATCCACTGTTACTGACACCTACTTTTGCGATCTTCACCGCGGGTGCTGTGCTCAACGCTCTTTCCTAATTCAGAAGTGGACCCTCCTTGTGCACCTTTCATTGCTCCGTCTCGGGACTTAACAAGTGAAGTTTTCTCTCAGTATAAATTGGTCCACCTACAGAAAAAATCTTTCATTTAGCACCACCCTTGTTCTCTGTAGGCCGGGGTAGTAAACTCAGCTCCGTTCGTGGAGTTTGCAGAGTTTTTCCACTTCCGCGGGAGGGGGGAAGTTTTTGAAAAATTCAGCAGTGGGGCGGTGCAGAGTTTTCCCTCTCTCACCAATGTTAAGTTGGCTAGCAAGGAAAATCTAATGCCACACCACCTCCCGGTGAGATTTCTCAACATGGGCTGTCACGACAGGTGGCTACTGCTAGCATTGAGGAACCTGCTGCTCACTTTGAGGAAGCAGCAGCTAGAGTAGAACACCTACTTGAGAGGCAGAAAAATCTGTGCCCTCTTGTGGTGTGCGTGGTGCAGTTCCTGCTGATTTTACCGCGCGGAACAAATGCCTGGCACTAAAAATCAGCGCAAGCAGCATGACCAGGGCCGGACTGGGAACTGAAAGCAGCCCTGGCAAATTTCTGCAGACCAGCCCCCGGGTGGCGCGTAGCGAGCGAGCGCAGCGAGCGAGCCCGACCCCATTACTGGGGGGTTTGGGGGGGTTCTCCCCCCGAGAAAATTTTGGAAAACAACAGACCAAAATGGTGAATTTTACAGCACTTTTTTCATTATATATTCAATTGTATCAACTTTCAAAGCACAGTAAATAGTAGATGATGACCTTAAAGAGCACCAGGTTACCCACCCAGTCATATGTACCCATAGACATTCTTTCAGAGAGCACCAAAAATAGACACAAGTAGTGAATCAGAGAGAACAAAGTAAAAGTGAGACCAGCCCGCCACATGGTGTGTAGTGAGCGAGCGCAGTGAGCAACCACTACTATGGGGAGTTTAGGGGGTTGAACTTGTCCCCCCCGAAGAAAATTTGAGAGACAGAGAGGCCAAAATAAAGCATTTTCCATTACATATTAGATTATATTACCTTTTAAAGCTTAGTAACTTGTCCCTCATGTTGTCACACATGAGCACACAGGCCACTGACTGATGCCAGAATACTGTGGAAATGTCACACATAAGCACCTAGGCACTGACCCAGGCCTGGTCACACCACCAGGCCAGTAAGCATGCAAACGTCACACATAAGCACCCAGGACAGTAAGCATGGCAATGTCACACATGAGCCACCAGCTCCAGGTCACTGAGGCCAGAAACTATGGAAATAGCACACATAATTAAGCACCCAGGCCAGAAAGCATGGAAACGCCACACATAAGCACCCAGGCTGATAGAAGGCATGGAAATGTCTCAAATTGCACCCTGGCCAGAAAGCATGAACAATTAACACAAAGACCCTGGCCTTGACATGACACATCTTTAAATAGCCTACTTAAGTGGGTGGCACAATAAGTGTTGCAGGCCTACTAGCAGCATTTAATGTACAGTCCCTGGGTACATGTAGAACCACATTTCTAGGGACTTACAAGTAAATTAAAATTGTCAATTCGGTGTAAGCCAATTTTACCATGTTTGAAAGGAAAGAGCGCAAGCACTTTAGCACTGGTTAGTGGTGGTAAAGTGCACTGAGCCCTAAGAGCCAACAAAAATTGCCTTTTTGATGTAATGAGAGGCCAACAGGCACTTATCTAACCTTGTCTCAGCAGTCATTATGAACAATATGTATCTAAAAAACATTTTGCATGTGCTAATGGCGCTGGGACTGTTTCTGTAGCTAGACCTAAACAAGAGTGCTTTAATTGTGAAGGGACTACCAGGTGCTTTCTGCCTGCACTTTAATTATGAAGGAATAGTACAGGCACTTCTCTGCACTGCCCCCAATTCTTTTAATGGAAGAGTACCAGCACATCTCAGCAGCAAACAGGCAGTCTGAGACGAGGAGTACCTACGGTTCTATATTTCCATTTTGAGCACTAGTATAAACTCTCCCTTTGATGCAAGCTACTTTGGATGTTGCAATATTTTAAGGCATTTCCTTCAACCAACCTCACCTCATCACACTAAGGGTGTGAGTTTGCTTGTACACTGACTCACTGGAGAAACCTCTCACCACTTGATGCATGGAAGGGACCTCGGTTACTATAGACGGGCGATAACCACTAACTTGCAACAGCGCATCCCTCCTTGTCTCTATGCAGTTTAGGACACTCCTTACCCAATGATCCTTCCTCATTTCTTATCCACGATATCTAACACCCGTCCCTCTACAGAGCCACATCCCTCTTCAAACCAGCAAGTATAGCGTTACCTACATCATGTTATGCAAACTTACTAGCACATTCACAGGGAAGCCACATGGTGTGGGGTTGTTCCCCTTAGCAACAGCAACTCATTGGTCCTGTGGGGGTTGAAGCCGGCAGTCTGATGGTGGGGAGCTTGCTCATGGTTCTGCAACAGAGCATCCGCACACAACAGCAGAGCACAGCTTGGACTGGGCTAACTGTAGGGCAAAAGTGCACCATCGGCCGAGGGGCATGACTTTCCACCACCATGCCATCCGCCAACGGAATGCACATTTGCTTTAGGTCCGGGCGTGGCGTACACACGCCAACAACTCTTCTCATTACTTCTGTAAGATTGACCGCATCGACATCAGTGACACAAAACTGGACTATAAGGCCACCACCCCCTTTAGACTGAGATTATTGAAAGAGCAGAGGGACACGGGATACAGACGCTAGTACCATGGGTTCGTAATGGCCATACACAAGCTCAGACTTCCAGACTGCACCGTGGTCCTTTGAGTACTTGGTGTATGATATAGTAAGTCTGGTCAGTCGATCCCTAGAAGACAGGTGTAGGTTCAAAGTTGGCTAATTTATTGTTCAGTATTCATTTTCTGTTCCCAGTGTTTCCTTGGTACTGTTTGTAGGGATCTTCCTCGGTGTGGGAGAGTGGAAGTCAGTGGATTGCATTTATTTATTTATTTATGCATTTCAACCCTCGGGAACAACTTTCATGGATCTCATTGAAAACGAGGGAGGTCCTAAATAATGGGGTGGTACACAAACAGTCAATATGGCACCATAGACTAAAAGCAGAGGGCTGCCTGTGAAGATCGACGAGGAGCTAAGGATTTACACACTTGAAGGAAACATTGTTCAGTTGGAAGGCTATGATACAGGTCGTGTGAAAAATAATCACAAGTAGTAGCACCCGGTGGTACAAAATACATATGCCAATGTTAAAATCTTACCTATAGGTGTAAAAATGACCCTACAACCTTCTGAAGAGGAACAGACAGGTAGAAGGTTACACAACGGTGCTAAATGGCTGCTATAATGATTTAACAGTTGAAGTCAAGCATCTGGCGTCCCTTGTTAAATGCTAGTACCACAGTCTGTGGAGCACATGTGAGACGCTGGGAGGATTAAGTCATACCGTGCAATAAGCAGAGTGAATCTGCTTGTGTGCAGGGCCGGGCAGTAGTCTCTGGTGAGGTCTCAAGTTAATCGTAGTGTGTCCAGATAGAGAGGGTGCCAGGATTTTGAAGGCAATTGTTGGTCCCAGAATGGGACGTCGGGGCTAGACGAGGCCTAAGATTTTCTGCAGAGGCACGAGACCGGGGCACAAGGGTCAGTTCGGGCCAGGCCCATACAAAGTAGTGCGTGCGAGGTGCAGGGATATCCACACGTATGTGCTCGGAGTCTGAACCAGGGGCAGTTGCGGTATGCGGGGCAATGCTCCAACTGGCATGAAAGACTAGAGGGCAGCCCAGAGCAGCTTGACCTGACATGCACCTGCAAGCAGCACACCCAATAATGGCTCATTGAGGCCCAACACGATTGTGAGAGATCCGGGGGCCAGCTCGGCCCTATGTCTCTCAACCAGTGAAACGACCAGAGACGCCAAACACATCTGGAGCACCACTCTGCTCCACTCGCCCAACTCTCCCAGCATTGAGAGTCCCACACTCACAGGTGGACATGCACGAATCATGGAAACAGGTACATGGGGCAAACGTTGAACCTTCGACTTCGAGCAAATAAACTTCCTGTGTGACAATTATGAAAAGGAAAGAGCAAAGGTAAATGTTGTAATTTATTGTTTTTGTGAAGGAAGGAAGCTCTAAACATCCTTTGAAAGCCTATGACGTAGATAATGCTTGATGCTGAATGTATAATCTATCTTGCCTTGGAAAGCATAAGGGCTCGATAGACATAAGGGCGGCTAGAAAAGTAGTCCAAATAACGTTGCTTCTTAGAATCGTTAAACGTTTCACCGGGGGAACATCCAGAAAATCAAATTCTACATCTCCAGCCTTCTGTTTCTCAGGATTTCACCATATGAAACACATTTAAGTTCCAATGAATCTTGCTGATATGTTCCTTCTGAACTGCATAAACAGCCTGGTTTGAAAATGATTTCCCATCGGCGTCCGGAATCCGAAATCACGCGACAGTCCCAACTTTGCCTCGAGCTGCATGGAGCGCTACAGCAACGGGACTGAGAACAGAGCTTATTTCTTTAGCTTTCTTTGATGACAAGTGAAGGACAAGTGCCATTCTTAGAAATTATATATTTATATATTGCGCTGAGTAATTTTCCATGTAAATCGAATAACTTTTAATTGGTGAGGTCCAGCCATTCAGTATTGTTTCCTCTTATAACCATGACACAGGAGCCAGCATGTTATAGAAACGTGTTGAAAACAAATTCACCTGGCAGGATATTTTGTAGAAAATGTCAATAGATGTGTTCTCGCTCCGAGGCCAGTCATATATTATTGGTTTGTACAATGTGTTTCAGCACTCCAGTGCCAGTATCACGCTTTTTAAAAATGGAGCCTGGTGTTGAGTCTGCTCACGGGGGCCCCTTTCGTTATTTTGTTAGCCTATGGTGGTGCAGCATCATTTTCCTTTCTGTCATAAATCCAGGTGCCAACTTGTTGAGGGTGAGAAAATGTTTTCCAGCCCAATATCTATTGAAATTCCTTGAATACAGAACTATTGGCTGATAAAAAAGATTTTTTTCCGAATGTCATAGACAGTTCCTGTGGGGTAAAGGGGATGTTAACACACATGTCACTAATCCAGTCTTTTTTTACAGTAAAGTGAATCCTTCATCATTGTTCGCAGCCCACCAAAGTGTTTCAGCAATAAAGTCTGCTAAAAATAGAATGTCCGAGTCCTTGATGTACCACAAGCAGCGGCGTAGCAATTGCCTCGCGGGCTTTCAAGCAAGGAATGGCCCCAGCCAGCAGCTGCCACCAAGTGGTTAGAAAAATACAGCCATCTTTGGGGTGCAGAGAAAACATATGATTCTACAACGCCACCTACAGTCCCAGCCCTGCACAATACAACCTCCCACTGACCCACTTCAATTCGACACACCACCTACTGATCCAGCCAGCACAATACCACCTCCTGCTGACCGACTCCAATTCCACACACCACCTACTGTCCCAGCCCCGCACAATACCACCTCCCGCTGACCGACTCCAATTCCACAGCACCACCTACTATCCCAGCCCTGCACAATTCCATCTCCCGCTGACCCAATCCACCCAATTCTAAACTGAAATGTTTCATTATGAAACTGTGCAAGACAACTATTTAGGCACTGGTCAGTAAGCCCATGCCTAAAAGATGTTATTACTAAAAACCTATGTGTAATGAGAATCCTCTTCAAAGGCCACTGAGGAGAGTGGGTGTGTGAGGGCCCTTCCGGGTCCAAGGCATTCCTGTGCATGCTGGTACTTGTATTAGCATTTATCCTAGTCTTACATCGGGACTACAAGTCCCAGAATGCAGAGGGAAATATGGCCCTGTACTATGCATGTGACAAGTAGGCTTTAAATGTCCCCTTACAAAATCCCATGGTGCTGGATTCTGAGATAGCTTGTCAGCAGTTTGAGGTGACTATTTTCTCCTTTGTCGTTGACGTTTATTGTCTAGCGACAACCCTCACTGCATCGTTCACACTCTCATGAGGCATTATTCACTCTCTCTTTGATTCGCTCATTTGGCGGGACTTTGTCCACCATCATTCTTCTGCTCTTCTGGTCACTATTGTTCTTCTTGCTGGCAGTCATGATTCGTTTCTATTCTGAAGGCATCTCCCTTCCTTTTGTGTGTCATAGCAAAAAGTGCCATTCTAAGGTTGTCAAAAACTGTTAATTAATGAATAGCTGATATTCAAATGTCATTAGTTAAAATCGCCAAGAATGCATCCAAACGATCGTTGGCTCAGACGGCCATGTTGCTATTCGACAAAGTTGCCGCCACATCTGCATCACAGGGCATTAGGAAAGCTTATGTCACATTAGTCCAACTGTCCTGTCCTATTCTCTTCTATAGTGTGGGATATGACATTACAGAAATATTCTAAATGTCAATACTTCATACTATAATGATATATGAAAAATAATCCACTGTTTAGCTTTCTTCTGTGCCTAAACTGTTTCCTTGAAATGATGAGGTGAATTACATATCCTTCCATTCAGGGTCTGGCTCACAAACTTTTTGTGTAACAAAGAGGTATTTGGGTGCACCAAAAAGCTGTTTCCACTCTTAAGTCCAAATCCCTAGTCATGAAGTTCGTTTTTTTAAATTGGACGGCATAATGCACCCACGATGGTAAGAAATCCAACTAGCCTGGTGCATTTTTCAGTCCATGGCAAGGTAGACGGAGGCAGTCATAACCAGGAGTAATAGACTCCTCACACGCCTGAATCCCGGTGCCACTGCTCCTGCTGCACTCATGAAAGCTGTGGCCTTGCATACATTAATACTAAGGCCCTGATTACAAGTCTGACAGACAGATATTCCCTGGAGCATTATCACTCTGTCTTTTCATAACTGGCCAGGTTTTCCAGTTCTCAGATGTCTTGTGTGCGGGAAAAGGAGACCTGATGAAAATCCAGCAGGTAAAATCACACGGGCCGGGGCCTCAGACTGTAGACAGCCCCGGTTTCACCCTCTCCTACGTCACAGTGAGCACTTCCACCCCCCTCCCACGCCTCTCTCTTCCACTGCCTATAGCTTTGCTTTACCACCTTCATTTTCGGCCCTTTTAAAAAAAAAAAAAATTCTTTTAGAAGTGCATTTCACTTGCGCAGTATTTACTTGCTCCCTTCCTGCTCATTCCAGCTCCTATTTAGCTATCTGAGACAAAAGGAAAGGAAGTGGCATCACGTCAGTTTCATGCTACTGTTCATGCTCTGTTACAAGCAAGCTTTTTTGATCTTGCACACATTTGGTGGTGTGACGCAGCCTTGTCCCCTGTTGCATGTAGCTCTGTTGCTTGTGTGTTTTGGCATAATGGGTACATAATAAAACTGCATGCTTTGAGAGTGAAACAGTGGCATAAGGAGTCGCATGCATATAATGAGTGCTTTAAATGGGCGGGTACTCGCCTGTACTGAGTACCGGCACTTCTTCATTTTCTCCCCTTGAGTACCGGCACTTTGTTCTAGAAGATAGAGAGTACCGGTACTCATGGGGATCTGACTTTATCCGAGGCAGCGCGCTCCCTTTATCCCTCAAGTTATACTACGGCAGCACCTTTCAAGCACTGCACAGAATCAACCAATGGAGCTCGTCACCAGGGCCCAGCGTGAGCTGCTTTGTAAATCAGAGCAGGGGTGTGTCTGGTGAGTCATTTGCTTATCCAAAGATCTTTCACAGTGGGCGCTAAGAGGGGGCTGTAAAATCTAATGGGTGGCGTTGGGAGGCCCTATTCAGGACATAACAAAAGAACGTATGGGAAGGCTTTTACAGTCGCCACGCATCTGAATTGCTTTCTTGCACACTTCCACTTCCACACTCGCTGATTCCTATTTCATCGACCTTGGACAGACCTTAAGACCAGTCAAAAATGTGGAGATTGGCACCTGGTTCCCAGTACAGACGTTGTCAGCTCTGGTCCTAACTCCGGTTTACAAATGTTCCAGGAGAGACTTGTTTATTTATTTTATGCGTTTTTATATAGCGCAGACTTTACCCGAAGGTGTCAGAGGCTTCACAATAGGAACAGTAATGATACATGCGGAGAAAATTACAAGTGAACAAATTACAAAAGCAAACGTTAAGTTACATGAGACAAAAGTGACAATTGTGAGCAAACAAAATACAAGAGGTAGCAATCGGTACATTACAGGAGGAGAAAGTGATATGTGTGCAGGTTACAAAAGCATACAAAGTACAAGTAGAGGTATAGTACTGCAATAAATGGCAGACTCCAGCACAAGAACAAACGTTACATGAAGCAATGGTGGCACTAGCGCAAGTATCTAAAGCAAACAAAATGTAAGAGGTAGCAAACAGTATGTTACAAAAGAAAAGTGACGTGTGCATGTTACAAAAGAGTACCAGTACTGGACAGATGGCTCAGTGGGCTGTAGGCCACCGGTTCGATTTAAGGCAGGCTGAAGCAGCATGTAATCCTTAGGCTGTTGATAAAATGCATGCAGATTTCGTGCATACAACCTTGGCACGGTCAAAAGGTTAACCCTGCCCCTTGTTCCCCCTTAGCCCCGCCCTAAACTCCGCCCACTGCTCTTTTGGTGAGTACCTGCACTTATTTTTTTCCTTTTAAAGCACTGCATATAATGAAAGAGAAAAGGCCAGCCTTGAACAACAGATATTTTGCAGCATGCACATACAAGCTACTCCAACCCATAGGCATATAGCTTAAAATGCATGCACCCACAACAGAGGAAAAATATTACAAGCTGCAATTAAAAAAAGCATTTGCAAAGCAATAGGTCTTGCATTACTGAAAGTTTCAGCTATTGGCATTGCAATTAATAATGGAGCACCAATAGCTCAACGTTTCAGCAATGCAGACCTACTGCATTGCATATGCTTGTTTATTTAAGCAATTATTTTGTGTGTGTAATATAATCCTGTGGGAGGCTTATCCCAGTTAAAAAAAAAGTGTCTCCCAGGAACTGTTAAAGTGATGTGTGCTACAGTCATGAGAAACGTTATGCTTGAGTAAGAAAAGGCAGAGATGTCTTACGAGAATTATGTACAGAAGCCTTGCCCTCTTATAGTTTTCACGCAAGATACTGTCCAAGCACATTTTGCCTAATAAGCATAATTCCACTCTTTTTCATGAACATTATGCGCCCTTTGCACTGGGAAAGCTCCATAGGAACTGCTCTCAACCCTCATTCTAGGGAGTTTTGACAGGCCAATGACCCGGGGTTAAATCAAATTGATGTCTCTCAAAGACAGTCTTCAAAATGACTACATAGCAGCATGAGACAGGTGGGGTGGATCTAGTGTATTTTTCTTGTTAAGTGGGGGTGTTCTTCGAGTCTCGTGAAGGCTTGCCTGGGGGAGTTAGGAGAGCCACAAGCACGCAAGGGAAGTGACAGGGGCTTTTCGGTGCTAAGTAAGGTCGCATGCCCCTGTCCCCGTCCACACCCAGCTTGCATGGCCGGCCCTGAGAGGCGCAACTTACTTTGTGAGGTTCTGTGCTTCTAAGGCTGCAGTGCAGAGGAACAACTCCAGTGGCCGCCGCCGGTCAGGACCCTCAAGTGTTTGACGGAGATAAATACCCACGGCACAGAACTCTGTTGCGGCGCCGCTCCCATGATTAATCACGCTGTTGTGAGCGTAGGGTAAAAAGCGCGGTGGCTGTGTTTGGGAGCTCAGAAAGACGTGCGATTGCGCATGCGTGGTGAAATACGCATACGCCTAATGCGTGAAACTTGGCAAGACTGTGTATTTCGTTTTTGGATCCATTTCACAGAGAAGCAAAAACAACGAAAGGAGGAAAGAGAAGGTAATGCCTGGCTGTTCGTAATGACTCATGACTCACTGTCTCTCTCTGACTCATGCAGGGATCGGTTCCAAACGGCCAAATCGGCCCCAGCAATAGAACCGGCCCCCTCTCACAAAACCGGCCCCCACCCCCCTCCAGCCTACCGGGGGATTGCCCGGTGCCCGACCTTACCAGTCCGGGCCTGAGCATGACTTACCTCACTCTGCTCCTTGCGGAACTCCGAAGAGCGCACTTGGCGGAGTCCCGCGAAGCAGAACTCTGCGAACTCCGCCCAGGCCAAATTCTCAGCTTCTTTTGGCATTTCAAGCTCCACCGCCTTTTGGAAAACCATCTCATTGCTCCCCGTATCCTCACTATTTTGCATTTGTTCTTTGGATTTCTATGCTAGTGTTTCCACTCAACCTTGATTTTTTTAGCTATGCAGACCCACAAACAACCCTCACTATTTTTTTTTAACTTAAACAAGCTTACTACCAAGTGGGAAGTTTGGTACAATTTATTTTAAAACTATTGAATGACTGTTAACGATTTCTATTAGTTTTGACAGAAAAAATGCTTCATAACAGAATTTGCTTGCCAGCCTCAGCATCTTTACAAGCAGCTATCTAGACGCTCTCCACCTCCTGCCACAGCTGCAGGAGACTATGTTAATTTTGATGAAGCTACTGACCATTTAAAGCTTCATGTTAAAACTGACCCTCACCTGGTGATGGAGAGACACACGTTCGGTTTTAGAGCTCACCAGCCTAATGAACCAATTAAATCCCATTTAGAAGCTATAAGAATATTAGTCTCTCAATGTGATATTGATGGCGCAATTGACTCATATACAAAAAAAAGACCAAATAGTGGTTTGATGCTATAAAAAGAAAATTCAAGAACAACTGCTGCAACACAGGTAGCCAAAGCTAAATAAACCATTGACATTGACAAGAGTGTCAAAGTCTCCATAGGTGTTGTTAAAGAAATTGCTGACTATAGACAAAATTATGGAGGTGTTTGTTTTATTTGAAGGAGAGTATCTTCTGAAATGGCAGAAGACAAAACTGAAGATAAAGAAAAAACGAATACTTTTTTTGGCATAAAAGGTCTAGCTTGTTATTCCTGCTGTTTGGTGGTGTTTGTGCCATATCTGTGTTTTCAAAGGCTAATGGATACTCTGTTTGGGAACATGTAGGCGTGGCAACATTCCAAGATTACTTACGTATTTCAACTTCTACCACAAACGAGTAAGCATCTTGGTGGGGTACGGTTCTCTGGAAATTAGAGGAGAGTGGAATTACCCTTCAGATGAATATGTGCAAGTTTCAATGCAGGGAGTTGAATACTTGAGATACTGCATGTAAGACTGAGTTATTGAACATATGTATCGCTACCGAAAGCCATCAAAAATGTCCCTGAACCTAAAAAAGAGACTAGTGGTCTTGTGTTGAGTTTCTATAAATAATGTTAGTTTTGTGGAGGCATTTTCCACTTTGATAAAGACTCTAAGATATCTGCTGAAAAAATATGTAATTTGTGTGGTTCAAGCAAATAGCTGATGATTTCATAAGGCTGAAAAACAAGGTAATTAAAGCCACAGCGCTATGTTTAGCGAGACTGTAGAGTGCCCCATAACTGTAGATGCCAGTAGTGTGGTGGGTATTGGTGCTGTATGTACCCAGTTAATAAGCAATTCAATTTGTACCACTGCCTTTGCCCCCAGAACGCTGCATTCTGCAGAAGGACAATGCTCAACCACGGGGAGTGGGCGGTTTAAGATTTCAAGACCTTTCCATGGGGCAGAAATGTCACTATTAGGACTGATGACAAAACATAGATTTTTCTGTTGGCAGGGAAATACCAAAAGAAGGGCCATGTCTAGTTTAGACAAAATTCTGGCCAAGTTCTTTGAATTCAACATTAGTGTAAAGACATAGCTTGGAAGTACAATTATATAGCAGATTTGTTTGTCCAAGATACTAATTCCCTTAGAGAGGGAGAGGTAAAATCTTGCTAATGAAGATGGTGTGGTCAATACTGTGTTTGATGTCATTAGTTCCATGTCTGAATGCATTACAGAGGGGGATTGGGTGAGCTCCATATGCAGCGACAAAATTACAAAGGATGTCGAAAAAGAATGCTTTAAAGTGGCCAAGAGAAGGATCATTATCCAATATTTAGCACCAATTTTATAATGGTAAGGGTGAATTGCCTTACGTGGTGATGCCATACTCATATTGAGAGGAGATATAATTTCCCTTTCAGATACCTGGAGGTTGAACATTGTCAAAATAGCTCAAAAATATTATCTGGGAGAAACAGGTCGACCCCGGGTGGCACTTTTTTGGTTGGGGCAGGTAATTTTTCTCTCACTCGTCTACCCCTGTTCGTCTGCATCTGCCCACTCCAGCACATCAGTGTCTGTCACAACCCCGTCCTCTTAGCTTTACCGGCCCGCAAACTATGGGATCTCCCCGGGTGGCAAAAGCGCAGGCTACACCACGGTGCTCTCCATCTTCTATGAAGATTCATGCAGGGCAACTAGGCACAATTATGAGCTTTTGTTATGTATTTGTAAGCATTAGAGGTGGGCAAGACAGCAAATTCACAGATAGATGAGACAGTGGTCTGACATGGCCTTAAGAGTCAAAACATGTGCTAAGTCATCAATATATTTGGCATGCAAGACACCCAACAAAGATCTCAAAATCTGTGAGAGATTATTTAAATTTGAAAACAAACATTTATTTCTTCAACTTTGGTTTCAATGTAATACATTACACCACTGCATTGGTGAGGATTATGGAATGTATGTTTCTAAACATGAATTAAGAAAAATTAACAAATACTTCTAAGCCGTGAGGATGTTGCTATAACGCAACCAGGAAAGATATAAGAGAGTCATGTGACATGCATGTATGGCCAATGTTGTTAAATGTTAAACTAGATTGTTCCATATTAAACCATACAGGGGTGACATTTTTGTACACACAACCTGAACTAAACTCCTTGCTAGCGGTCTCAAGTGGGTCTCCCACGTAAAATGAGGCACTATTACATTTCCTGATTTGCCTGGGATCACACAAATGAGTCAAGAAAGGAAGCTGGGATTTGGGCCGGGTTGCTGCTGGTAACACGCTTTGAAATGTAGCCTTATGTTTGATGGGTCCTTCTATCTCGAACTCAACCAGAAAGGACAACGCTTTGAGTTCCATTCTCTTGTGATCACAGTTAGTACACTATATTTAATTAATAAGCCTCAATCTGAATCAGGTTGACACTATAGACAACAAGCATTGGCAAAGCTAATTGGTCTCACTTATTTGTAAAGCAGTGGTATGGTATTTAAGAATATATTTTATTTTGCATCAGGCTCTTGTCATTCTAATACGTATCTGTTGAAAAGTGCGAATTGGGTTGGAAGCAAATTCAGAGATCTCAACATGAAATATTCCAGGCAAGAGTGCAGGGGTTGCTCCTCCGTTGGAGTGGAAGAGCATTGCCCCTCTTAAAATACCCCCCCCCCCCCCGCCCCACCGAAAGCCCCAGAGATTAAAAATAAAATGGTAATTTATTACCATTTTATTTTTCATTCCCCGTTCCGAACTCAGCGTCAGGACATGGGCGGTGCTGATGCTGAGTCACAGCAGCAGGGAGGAGGGTTGGCTGGCTAATGCACTGTTTAAAGTGCGCATGTCTTTTTGGCCGGCCGTCTTCTGACGGCCAGCCACACATGTGCACTTTAAACCTCTCAAACCAGCTGTCTTAAGACAGCTAGGTTGCCAGTAAGTGCAGGCCTTCAGTGTGCTGTAGAGCGCCGAGTGAGGCTGCTCCTTTCAATCCTGGTGCTGCTCACATCACATGCTGCATGTGAGCAGCGCCAGGATTGGGCAAGGGAGATCCAGCATCCGGTTCCATTAAAGAAGAGGTAAAGAGCAAGGACATTACGTCAGGTATGTTTTTTAAATTTTTTAAAAATATTTTCTGCGTGCGCCCCACCTCACCGTAGATGCCGGTCGCCACTGCGAGAGTGCCTGACTCGTCTTCTTGTTCTTAGCAAACTGTTACCTGCAGCTCTGATGAATCAAACAAGGACACACGTGGAGTGGACAAAGTCCCCTTTCTATTTGTAGAGGGGCGTCTGCGCTCGTGGGTACAAAGAAAATGCAACACCCCCTTAATGCAAAGCAAGCAGCTGCATCACTTTTTGAGTCCCGCAACTGTCAGCATGTGTAACCACTGCAACTATTGCTACACATTCAATACCGGGCCCCGTGGAACACTGTAATCTCTCTGGCACGATGCAGAACACTGTAATCTCTTTGGCCTCATCCGGAGCACAGTAATGTCTCTTGTCTCATGCAGAGCACTGTAATGTCTCTGGCCTCATGCACTGCACTGTAATCTCTGTGCCTCATGCAGAGCACTGTAACGTCTCTGGCATCATGCTGTTCACTGTAATCTCTCTGGCCTTATGCAGTGCACTGTAATCTCTCTGGTCTCATGCGGAGCACAGTAATGTCTCTGGTCTCATGCGGAGCACTGTAATGTCTCTGGCCTCATGCGGAGCACTGTAATGTCACTAGCATCATGCAGTGCACTGTAATCTCTCTGGCACGATGCAGAACACTGTAATCTCTTTGGCCTCATCCGGAGCACAGTAATGTCTCTCGTCTCATGCGGAGCACTGTAATGTCTCTGGCCTCATGCACTGCACTGTAATCTCTCTGGCCTCATGCGGAGCACTGTAATGTCACTGGCCTCATGCAGTGCACTGTAATCTCTCTGCCTCATGCGGAGATCTGTAATGTCTCTGACCTCATGCAGTGCACTGTAATGTTTCTGGCCTCATGCAGTGCACTGCAATCTTTCTGGCCTCATGCGGAGCACTGTAATCTCTCTGGTCTCATGTAGTGCACTGTAATCTCTCTGGCATCATGCGGAGGACTGTAATGTCTCTGGTCTCCTGCGGAGCACTGTAATGTCTCTGGCCTCATGCGGAGCACTGAAATGTCACTGGTCTCATGCAGTGCACTGTAATTGCTCTGCCTCATGCGGAGCGCTGTAATGTCTCTGGCCTCATGCGGAGCACTGTAGTCTTTGACTCATAAAGAGCACTGTAATCTCTCTGGCCTCATGCCGTGCACTGTAATCTCTCTGGTCTCATGCGAGGCACAGTAATGTCTCTGGCCTCATGCAGTGGACTATAATCTCTCTGCCTCATGTAGAGCACTGTAATGTATCTGGCCTCATGCAGTGCACTGTAATCTCTCTGGCCTCATGAGGAGCACTGTAATATCTCTGGCCTCATGAGGAGCACTGTAATATTACTGGCCTCATGCAGTGGATTATAATCTCTCTGCCTCATGTGTGCAGTCATTTCTCTGGCTTCATCCAGGGCCCTGTAATCTCTATGCCTCATGAGGAGCACTGTAATATCTCTCGCCTCATGAGGAGCACTGTAATCTTTCTGGCCTCATTCGGTGCACTGTAATTTCTCTGGCTTCATGCAGGACACTGTAATCTCTCTGCCTCATGAGGAGCACTGTAATCTCTCTGGCCTCATGCCGAGCAGGGTAATCTATCTGGCTTCATGTGCAGCACTGTAATTTCTCTGGCTTCATGCAGGGCGCTGTAATCTCTCTGGCCTCTTGTGGAGCACTGTAATGTCTCTGGCCTCATGCGGAGCACTGTAATATCACTGGCCTCATGCAGTGGACTATAATCTCTCTGGCCTCATGCGGAGCACTGTAATATCTCTGGCCTCATGCAGTGGACTATAATCTCTCTGCCTCATGTGGAGCACTGTAATGTATCTGGCCTCATGCAGTGCACTGTAATCTCTCTGGCCTCATGAGGAGCACTGTAATATCTCTGGCCTCATGAGGAGCACTGTAATATCACTGGCCTCATGCAGTGGACTATAATCTCTCTGCCGCATGTGTGCAGTCATTTCTCTGGCTTCATTCAGGGCCCTGTAATCTCTATGCCTCATGAGGAGCACTGTAATATCTCTCGCCTCATGAGGAGCACTGTAATCTTTCTGGCCTCATTCGGTGCACTGTAATTTCTCTGGCTTCATGCAGGACACTGTAATCTCTCTGCCTCATGAGGAGCACTGTAATCTCTCTGGCCTCATGCCGAGCAGGGTAATCTATCTGGCTTCATGTGCAGCACTGTAATTTCTCTGGCTTCATGCAGGGCGCTGTAATCTCTCTGGCCTCTTGTGGAGCACTGTAATGTCTCTGGCCTCATGCAGAGCACTGTAATATCACTGGCCTCATGCAGTGGACTATAATTTCTCTGCCTCATGTGGAGCACTGTAATGTCTCTGTCCTCATGCAGTGCACTGTAATCTCTCTGGCCTCATGCAGTGCACTGTAATCTCTCTGGTCTCATGGGGAGCACAGTAATGTCTCTGACGTCATGTGTAACAGTGTAATCTCTCTGTCTCATGCGGAACACTCTAATATCTCAGGCCTCATGTGGAGCACTGTGCACTCTAATCTCCCTGGCCTCATGCGGAGCACTGTAATCTCTCCGGCATCATGTGGAACACTGTAATGTCTCTGGCTTCATGTAGAGCAGTGCAGTGTCTCAGGTTACAATGGAGCACTGTCATTTCTCTGGCTTCACGCAGGACACTGTAATCTCTCTGGCTTCATGTGGACCACAATGATTTCTCTGGCTTCATTCAGGGTCCTGTAATCTCTCTGCCTCATGAGGAGCAGGGTAATCTATCTGGCTTCATGTGCAGCACTGTAATTTCTCCGCTTCATGCAGGGAGCTGTAATCTATCTGGCCTCTTGCGGAGACTGTAATGTCTCTGGCCTCATGCAGTGCACTGTAATCTGTCTGGCTTCATGCGGAGCACTCTAATCTTTCTGGCCTCCTGTAGTGCACTGTAATTTCTCTGGCTTCATGCAGAGCACTGTAATCGCTCTGCCTCATGAGGAGCACTGTAATATATCTGGCTTTATGAGGAGCACTGTAATCTCTCTGGCCTCATGTGGAACACTGTAATCTCTCCGGACAAGGACACACGTGGAGTGGACAAAGTCCCCTTTCTATTTGTAGAGGGGCGTCTGCGCTCGTGGGTACAAAGAAAATGCAACACCCCCTTAATGCAAAGCAAGCAGCTGCATCACTTTTTGAGTCCCGCAACTGTCAGCATGTGTAACCACTGCAACTATTGCTACACATTCAATACCGGGCCCCGTGGAACACTGTAATCTCTCTGGCACGATGCAGAACACTGTAATCTCTTTGGCCTCATCCGGAGCACCGTAATGTCTCTTGTCTCATGCAGAGCACTGTAATGTCTCTGGCCTCATGCACTGCACTGTAATGTCTCTGGCCTCATGCGGAGCACTGTAATGTCTCTGGCCTCATGCAGTGCACTGTAATCTCTGTGCCTCATGCAGAGCACTGTAACGTCTCTGGCATCATGCTGTTCACTGTAATCTCTCTGGCCTTATGCAGTGCACTGTAATCTCTCTGGTCTCATGCGGAGCACTGTAATGTCTCTGGTCTCATGCGGAGCACTGTAATGTCTCTGGCCTCATGCGGAGCACTGTAATGTCACTAGCATCATGCAGTGCACTGTAATCTCTCTGGCACAATGCAGAACACTGTAATCTCTTTGGCCTCATCCGGAGCACAGTAATGTCTCTTGTCTCATGCGGAGCACTGTAATGTCTCTGGCCTCATGCACTGCACTGTAATCTCTCTGGCCTCATGCGGAGCACTGTAATGTCTCTGGCCTCATGCAGTGCACTGTAATCTCTGTGCCTCATGCACTGCACTGTAACGTCTCTGGCCTCATGCTGTTCACTGCAATCTCTCTGGCCTCATGCAGAGCACTGTAATCTCTCTGGCCTCATGCAGTGCACTGTAATCTCTCTGGTCTCATGCAGAACACAGTAATGTCTCTGGCCTCATGCGGAGCACTGTAATGTCACTAGCCTCATGCAGTGCACTGTAATCTCTCTGCCTCATGCAGAGCTCTGTAATGTCTCTGGCCTCATGCAGTGCACTGTAATCTTTCTGGCCTCATGCGGAGCACTGTAATCTCTCCGGCCTCATGCAGTGCACTGTAATCTCTCTGGTCTCATGCGGAGCACAGTAATGTCTCTGGTCTCATGCGGAGCACTGTAATGTCTCTGGCCTCATGCAGAGCACTGTAATGTCACTAGCCTCATGCAGTGCACTGTAATCTCTCTGCCTCATGCAGAGCTCTGTAATGTCTCTGGGCTCATGCAGTGCACTGTAATCTTTCTGGCCTCATGCGGAGCACTGTAATCTCTCTGGCCTCATGCAGTGCACTGTAATCTCTCACGTCTCATGCGGGGCACAGTAATGTCTCTGGTCTCATGCAGTGCATTGTAATCTCTCTAGCATCATGCGGAGCACTGTAATGTCACTGGCCTCATGCAGTGCACTGTAATTGCTCTGCCTCATGCGGAGCTCTGTAACGTCTCTGGCCTCATGGCGAGCACTGTAATGTCTCTGGCTTCATGCAGTGCACTGTAATCTTTCTGGCCTCATGCGGAGCACTGTAATCTCTCAGCTCTCATGCAGTGCACTGTAATCTCTCTGGTCTCATGCGGGGCACAGTAGTGTCTCTGGTCTCATGCAGTGCACTTTAATCCCTCTGCCTCATTCAGAGCTCTGTAATGTATCTGGCCTCATGCAGATCACTGTAATGTCTCTGGCCTCATGCAGTGCACTGTAATCTTTCTGGCCTCATGCAGAGCACAGTAATGTCTCTGGCCTCATGCGGAGCATTGTGCACTGCAATCTCTCTGGCCTCATGCGGAGCACTATCATTTCTCTGACGTCATGTGTAACAGTGTAATCTCTCTGTCTCATGTGGAGCACTCTAATCTCTCAGGCCTCATGTTGAGCACTGTGCACTCTATCCTCTCGGGCCTTAAGAGGATGTAATCTCTCCAGCATCATGTGGTACACTGTAATGGCTCTGGCTTCATTTAGAGCAGTGCAGTGTCTCTGGCTACAATGGAGCACTGAACACCAAAAAAGAGTAGCAGTGGGTCAATAAATGAGTTTGTTAACTCCGATTATATATCTGAAACAAGGGGACGCCCAACGAAGGAAAATAAAATGAGTGACACTATCTCAGAGTGAGTATCTTTCCTGTGTTGAAAAGTACCCATCAGTTGTCGATCCTGAACGCCCTGTTCATCATTTGGATGTTAAGGTAAGTTCTTTAGAAAATATCCACTGTATATAACAAGAGTTTATGTCTAAACAGTGGAACCCAACAGATGTTAACAGATACTAGGGTGTGAGGAGGCAACTGTAGAGCAGTGCAAGTGAAACAGTGAAAAAATGTGAAAAGTGATATGTACACTAAAATTGGGTAGTAGAAAGGATAACAGACTTTATTAAACACCTTAAAACTCCCAAGTCAATAAAATGCGTGCGACAATAGTGGCTTGAACCTATAACAGCTGAGGCAAATCTCTAACCTCTTTTCCTTTAGAAAAAAACTAAAAACTCACCTGTTCGCATACGCATAATTATGGCCATTATCTCTGTCACCCCCCTCATTACAGTTTGCCCAACTCATGCAGAAGCTACGCGCAGAGATACCCCTTCGGGGCTGTTTCAGGCGCGATACAAGACTATAAATAAATAAATAAATAAATAACCACTAATCATTAAATACCGTATTTAATAAGTTGGGTTCCACTGTTTAGAACCCAACTGATGGGTACTTTTCAACACAGGAAAGATACTCACTCTGAGATAGTGTCACTCATTTTACTTTCCTTCGTTGGGCGTCCCCTTGTTTCAGATATATAATCGGAGTTAACTAACTCATTTATTGACCCACTGCTACTCTTTTTTGGTGTACTGTCTGTTTAGGGGATGTAGCAGTGAGTGGTCCTTAAACATCCCCTTGGGCCCTCTTCCCCCTGTTTATATGTATACAATGGAGCACTGTCATTTCTCTGGCTTCATGCAGGACACTGTAATCTTTCTGGCTTCATGTGGTGCGCAGTCATTTCTCTGGCTTCATTCAGGGCCCTGTAATCTCTATGCCTCATGAGGAGCACTGTAATATATCTGGCCTCATGAGGAGCGCTGTAATCTTTCTGGCCTCATGCGGTGCACTGTAATTTCTCTGGCTTCATGCAGGACACTGTAATCTCTCTGCCTCATGAGGAGCACTGTAATCTCTCTGGCCTCATGCAGAGCAGGGTAATCTATCTGGCTTCATGTGCAGCACTGTAATCTCTCTGGCCTCTTGTGGAGCACTGTAATGTCTCTGGCCTCTTGTGGAGCACTGTAATGTCTCTGGCCTCATGCGGAGCACTGTAATATCTCTGGCCTCATGCAGTGGACTATAATCTCTCTGCCTCATGTGGAGCACTGTAATGTATCTGGCCTCATGCAGTGCACTGTAATCTCTCTGGCCTCATGAGGAGCACTGTAATATCTCTGGCCTCATGAGGAGCACTGTAATATCACTGGCCTCATGCAGTGGATTATAATCTCTCTGCCTCATGTGTGCAGTCATTTCTCTGGCTTCATTCAGGGCCCTGTAATCTCTATGCCTCAGGAGGAGCACTGTAATATCTCTCGCCTCATGAGGAGCACTGTAATCTTTCTGGCCTCATTCGGTGCACTGTAATTTCTCTGGCTTCATGCAGGACACTGTAATCTCTCTGCCTCATGAGGAGCACTGTAATCTCTCTGGCCTCATGCCGAGCAGGGTAATCTATCTGGCTTCATGTGCAGCACTGTAATTTCTCTGGCTTCATGCAGGGCGCTGTAATCTCTCTGGCCTCTTGTGGAGCACTGTAATGTCTCTGGCCTCATGCGGAGCACTGTAATATCACTGGCCTCATGCAGTGGACTATAATCTCTCTGGCCTCATGCGGAGCACTGTAATATCTCTGGCCTCATGCAGTGGACTATAATCTCTCTGCCTCATGTAGAGCACTGTAATGTATCTGGCCTCATGCAGTGCACTGTAATCTCTCTGGCCTCATGAGGAGCACTGTAATATCTCTGGCCTCATAAGGAGCACTGTAATATCACTGGCCTCATGCAGTGGACTATAATCTCTCTGCCTCATGTGTGCAGTCATTTCTCTGGCTTCATTCAGGGCCCTGTAATCTCTATGCCTCATGAGGAGCACTGTAATATCTCTCGCCTCATGAGGAGCACTGTAATCTTTCTGGCCTCATTCGGTGCACTGTAATTTCTCTGGCTTCATGCAGGACACTGTAATCTCTCTGCCTCATGAGGAGCACTGTAATCTCTCTGGCCTCATGCTGAGCAGGGTAATCTATCTGGCTTCATGTGCAGCACTGTAATTTCTCTGGCTTCATGCAGGGCGCTGTAATCTCTCTGGCCTCTTGTGGAGCACTGTAATGTCTCTGGCCTCATGCGGAGCACTGTAATATCACTGGCCTCATGCAGTGGACTATAATCTCTCTGGCCTCATGCGGAGCACTGTAATATCTCTGGCCTCATGCAGTGGACTATAATTTCTCTGCCTCATGTGGAGCACTGTAATGTCTCTGGCCTCATGCAGTGCACTGTAATCTCTCTGGCCTCATGCAGTGCACTGTAATCTCTCTGGTCTCATGGGGAGCACAGTAATGTCTCTGACGTCATGTGTAACAGTGTAATCTCTCTGTCTCATGCGGAACACTCTAATATCTCAGGCCTCATGTGGAGCACTGTGCACTCTAATCTCCCTGGCCTCATGCGGAGCACTGTAATCTCTCCGGCATCATGTGGAACACTGTAATGTCTCTGGCTTCATGTAGAGCAGTGCAGTGTCTCAGGTTACAATGGAGCACTGTCATTTCTCTGGCTTCACGCAGGACACTGTAATCTCTCTGGCTTCATGTGGACCACAATGATTTCTCTGGCTTCATTCAGGGCCCTGTAATCTCTCTGCCTCATGAGGAGCAGGGTAATCTATCTGGCTTCATGTGCAGCACTGTAATTTCTCCGCTTCATGCAGGGAGCTGTAATCTCTCTGGCCTCTTGCGGAGACTGTAATGTCTCTGGCCTCATGCAGTGCACTGTAATCTCTCTGGCCTCATGCAGTGCACTGTAATCTGTCTGGCTTCATGCGGAGCACTCTAATCTTTCTGGCCTCCTGTAGTGCACTGTAATTTCTCTGGCTTCATGCAGAGCACTGTAATCGCTCTGCCTCATGAGGAGCACTGTAATATATCTGGCCTTACGAGGAGCACTGTAATCTCTCTGGCCTCATGTGGAACACTGTAATCTCTCCGGTCTCATGCGGAGCACTGTAATGTCTCTGGTCTCATGCGGAGCACTGTAATGTCTCTGGCCTCATGCAGAGCACTGTAATGTCACTAGCATCATGCAGTGCACTGTAATCTCTCTGGCCTCATGTGGAACACTGTAATCTCTCTGGTCTCATGCGGAGCACAGTAATGTCTCTCGTCTCATGCGGAGCACTGTAATGTCTCTGGCCTCATGCGGAGCACTGTAATGTCACTAGCATCATGCAGTGCACTGTACTCTCTGGCCTCATGTGGAACACTGTAATCTCTCTGGTCTCATGCGGAGCACAGTAATGTCTCTGGCCTCATGAGGAGCACTGTAATATCACTGGCCTCATGCAGTGGACTATAATCTCTCTGCCGCATGTGTGCAGTCATTTCTCTGGCTTCATTCAGGGCCCTGTAATCTCTATGCCTCATGAGGAGCACTGTAATATCTCTCGCCTCATGAGGAGCACTGTAATCTTTCTGGCCTCATTCGGTGCACTGTAATTTCTCTGGCTTCATGCAGGACACTGTAATCTCTCTGCCTCATGAGGAGCACTGTAATCTCTCTGGCCTCATGCCGAGCAGGGTAATCTATCTGGCTTCATGTGCAGCACTGTAATTTCTCTGGCTTCATGCAGGGCGCTGTAATCTCTCTGGCCTCTTGTGGAGCACTGTAATGTCTCTGGCCTCATGCAGAGCACTGTAATATCACTGGCCTCATGCAGTGGACTATAATTTCTCTGCCTCATGTGGAGCACTGTAATGTCTCTGGCCTCATGCAGTGCACTGTAATCTCTCTGGCCTCATGCAGTGCACTGTAATCTCTCTGGTCTCATGGGGAGCACAGTAATGTCTCTGACGTCATGTGTAACAGTGTAATCTCTCTGTCTCATGCGGAACACTCTAATATCTCAGGCCTCATGTGGAGCACTGTGCACTCTAATCTCCCTGGCCTCATGCGGAGCACTGTAATCTCTCCGGCATCATGTGGAACACTGTAATGTCTCTGGCTTCATGTAGAGCAGTGCAGTGTCTCAGGTTACAATGGAGCACTGTCATTTCTCTGGCTTCACGCAGGACACTGTAATCTCTCTGGCTTCATGTGGACCACAATGATTTCTCTGGCTTCATTCAGGGCCCTGTAATCTCTCTGCCTCATGAGGAGCAGGGTAATCTATCTGGCTTCATGTGCAGCACTGTAATTTCTCCGCTTCATGCAGGGAGCTGTAATCTATCTGGCCTCTTGCGGAGACTGTAATGTCTCTGGCCTCATGCAGTGCACTGTAATCTGTCTGGCTTCATGCGGAGCACTCTAATCTTTCTGGCCTCCTGTAGTGCACTGTAATTTCTCTGGCTTCATGCAGAGCACTGTAATCGCTCTGCCTCATGAGGAGCACTGTAATATATCTGGCTTTATGAGGAGCACTGTAATCTCTCTGGCCTCATGTGGAACACTGTAATCTCTCCGGACAAGGACACACGTGGAGTGGACAAAGTCCCCTTTCTATTTGTAGAGGGGCGTCTGCGCTCGTGGGTACAAAGAAAATGCAACACCCCCTTAATGCAAAGCAAGCAGCTGCATCACTTTTTGAGTCCCGCAACTGTCAGCATGTGTAACCACTGCAACTATTGCTACACATTCAATACCGGGCCCCGTGGAACACTGTAATCTCTCTGGCACGATGCAGAACACTGTAATCTCTTTGGCCTCATCCGGAGCACCGTAATGTCTCTTGTCTCATGCAGAGCACTGTAATGTCTCTGGCCTCATGCACTGCACTGTAATGTCTCTGGCCTCATGCGGAGCACTGTAATGTCTCTGGCCTCATGCAGTGCACTGTAATCTCTGTGCCTCATGCAGAGCACTGTAACGTCTCTGGCATCATGCTGTTCACTGTAATCTCTCTGGCCTTATGCAGTGCACTGTAATCTCTCTGGTCTCATGCGGAGCACTGTAATGTCTCTGGTCTCATGCGGAGCACTGTAATGTCTCTGGCCTCATGCGGAGCACTGTAATGTCACTAGCATCATGCAGTGCACTGTAATCTCTCTGGCACAATGCAGAACACTGTAATCTCTTTGGCCTCATCCGGAGCACAGTAATGTCTCTTGTCTCATGCGGAGCACTGTAATGTCTCTGGCCTCATGCACTGCACTGTAATCTCTCTGGCCTCATGCGGAGCACTGTAATGTCTCTGGCCTCATGCAGTGCACTGTAATCTCTGTGCCTCATGCACTGCACTGTAACGTCTCTGGCCTCATGCTGTTCACTGCAATCTCTCTGGCCTCATGCAGAGCACTGTAATCTCTCTGGCCTCATGCAGTGCACTGTAATCTCTCTGGTCTCATGCAGAACACAGTAATGTCTCTGGCCTCATGCGGAGCACTGTAATGTCACTAGCCTCATGCAGTGCACTGTAATCTCTCTGCCTCATGCAGAGCTCTGTAATGTCTCTGGCCTCATGCAGTGCACTGTAATCTTTCTGGCCTCATGCGGAGCACTGTAATCTCTCCGGCCTCATGCAGTGCACTGTAATCTCTCTGGTCTCATGCGGAGCACAGTAATGTCTCTGGTCTCATGCGGAGCACTGTAATGTCTCTGGCCTCATGCAGAGCACTGTAATGTCACTAGCCTCATGCAGTGCACTGTAATCTCTCTGCCTCATGCAGAGCTCTGTAATGTCTCTGGGCTCATGCAGTGCACTGTAATCTTTCTGGCCTCATGCGGAGCACTGTAATCTCTCTGGCCTCATGCAGTGCACTGTAATCTCTCACGTCTCATGCGGGGCACAGTAATGTCTCTGGTCTCATGCAGTGCATTGTAATCTCTCTAGCATCATGCGGAGCACTGTAATGTCACTGGCCTCATGCAGTGCACTGTAATTGCTCTGCCTCATGCGGAGCTCTGTAACGTCTCTGGCCTCATGGCGAGCACTGTAATGTCTCTGGCTTCATGCAGTGCACTGTAATCTTTCTGGCCTCATGCGGAGCACTGTAATCTCTCAGCTCTCATGCAGTGCACTGTAATCTCTCTGGTCTCATGCGGGGCACAGTAGTGTCTCTGGTCTCATGCAGTGCACTTTAATCCCTCTGCCTCATTCAGAGCTCTGTAATGTATCTGGCCTCATGCAGATCACTGTAATGTCTCTGGCCTCATGCAGTGCACTGTAATCTTTCTGGCCTCATGCAGAGCACAGTAATGTCTCTGGCCTCATGCGGAGCATTGTGCACTGCAATCTCTCTGGCCTCATGCGGAGCACTATCATTTCTCTGACGTCATGTGTAACAGTGTAATCTCTCTGTCTCATGTGGAGCACTCTAATCTCTCAGGCCTCATGTTGAGCACTGTGCACTCTATCCTCTCGGGCCTTAAGAGGATGTAATCTCTCCAGCATCATGTGGTACACTGTAATGGCTCTGGCTTCATTTAGAGCAGTGCAGTGTCTCTGGCTACAATGGAGCACTGAACACCAAAAAAGAGTAGCAGTGGGTCAATAAATGAGTTTGTTAACTCCGATTATATATCTGAAACAAGGGGACGCCCAACGAAGGAAAATAAAATGAGTGACACTATCTCAGAGTGAGTATCTTTCCTGTGTTGAAAAGTACCCATCAGTTGTCGATCCTGAACGCCCTGTTCATCATTTGGATGTTAAGGTAAGTTCTTTAGAAAATATCCACTGTATATAACAAGAGTTTATGTCTAAACAGTGGAACCCAACAGATGTTAACAGATACTAGGGTGTGAGGAGGCAACTGTAGAGCAGTGCAAGTGAAACAGTGAAAAAATGTGAAAAGTGATATGTACACTAAAATTGGGTAGTAGAAAGGATAACAGACTTTATTAAACACCTTAAAACTCCCAAGTCAATAAAATGCGTGCGACAATAGTGGCTTGAACCTATAACAGCTGAGGCAAATCTCTAACCTCTTTTCCTTTAGAAAAAAACTAAAAACTCACCTGTTCGCATACGCATAATTATGGCCATTATCTCTGTCACCCCCCTCATTACAGTTTGCCCAACTCATGCAGAAGCTACGCGCAGAGATACCCCTTCGGGGCTGTTTCAGGCGCGATACAAGACTATAAATAAATAAATAAATAAATAACCACTAATCATTAAATACCGTATTTAATAAGTTGGGTTCCACTGTTTAGAACCCAACTGATGGGTACTTTTCAACACAGGAAAGATACTCACTCTGAGATAGTGTCACTCATTTTACTTTCCTTCGTTGGGCGTCCCCTTGTTTCAGATATATAATCGGAGTTAACTAACTCATTTATTGACCCACTGCTACTCTTTTTTGGTGTACTGTCTGTTTAGGGGATGTAGCAGTGAGTGGTCCTTAAACATCCCCTTGGGCCCTCTTCCCCCTGTTTATATGTATACAATGGAGCACTGTCATTTCTCTGGCTTCATGCAGGACACTGTAATCTTTCTGGCTTCATGTGGTGCGCAGTCATTTCTCTGGCTTCATTCAGGGCCCTGTAATCTCTATGCCTCATGAGGAGCACTGTAATATATCTGGCCTCATGAGGAGCGCTGTAATCTTTCTGGCCTCATGCGGTGCACTGTAATTTCTCTGGCTTCATGCAGGACACTGTAATCTCTCTGCCTCATGAGGAGCACTGTAATCTCTCTGGCCTCATGCAGAGCAGGGTAATCTATCTGGCTTCATGTGCAGCACTGTAATCTCTCTGGCCTCTTGTGGAGCACTGTAATGTCTCTGGCCTCTTGTGGAGCACTGTAATGTCTCTGGCCTCATGCGGAGCACTGTAATATCTCTGGCCTCATGCAGTGGACTATAATCTCTCTGCCTCATGTGGAGCACTGTAATGTATCTGGCCTCATGCAGTGCACTGTAATCTCTCTGGCCTCATGAGGAGCACTGTAATATCTCTGGCCTCATGAGGAGCACTGTAATATCACTGGCCTCATGCAGTGGATTATAATCTCTCTGCCTCATGTGTGCAGTCATTTCTCTGGCTTCATTCAGGGCCCTGTAATCTCTATGCCTCAGGAGGAGCACTGTAATATCTCTCGCCTCATGAGGAGCACTGTAATCTTTCTGGCCTCATTCGGTGCACTGTAATTTCTCTGGCTTCATGCAGGACACTGTAATCTCTCTGCCTCATGAGGAGCACTGTAATCTCTCTGGCCTCATGCCGAGCAGGGTAATCTATCTGGCTTCATGTGCAGCACTGTAATTTCTCTGGCTTCATGCAGGGCGCTGTAATCTCTCTGGCCTCTTGTGGAGCACTGTAATGTCTCTGGCCTCATGCGGAGCACTGTAATATCACTGGCCTCATGCAGTGGACTATAATCTCTCTGGCCTCATGCGGAGCACTGTAATATCTCTGGCCTCATGCAGTGGACTATAATCTCTCTGCCTCATGTAGAGCACTGTAATGTATCTGGCCTCATGCAGTGCACTGTAATCTCTCTGGCCTCATGAGGAGCACTGTAATATCTCTGGCCTCATAAGGAGCACTGTAATATCACTGGCCTCATGCAGTGGACTATAATCTCTCTGCCTCATGTGTGCAGTCATTTCTCTGGCTTCATTCAGGGCCCTGTAATCTCTATGCCTCATGAGGAGCACTGTAATATCTCTCGCCTCATGAGGAGCACTGTAATCTTTCTGGCCTCATTCGGTGCACTGTAATTTCTCTGGCTTCATGCAGGACACTGTAATCTCTCTGCCTCATGAGGAGCACTGTAATCTCTCTGGCCTCATGCCGAGCAGGGTAATCTATCTGGCTTCATGTGCAGCACTGTAATTTCTCTGGCTTCATGCAGGGCGCTGTAATCTCTCTGGCCTCTTGTGGAGCACTGTAATGTCTCCGGCCTCATGCGGAGCACTGTAATATCACTGGCCTCATGCAGTGGACTATAATCTCTCTGGCCTCATGCGGAGCACTGTAATATCTCTGGCCTCATGCAGTGGACTATAATTTCTCTGCCTCATGTGGAGCACTGTAATGTCTCTGGCCTCATGCAGTGCACTGTAATCTCTCTGGCCTCATGCAGTGCACTGTAATCTCTCTGGTCTCATGGGGAGCACAGTAATGTCTCTGACGTCATGTGTAACAGTGTAATCTCTCTGTCTCATGCGGAACACTCTAATATCTCAGGCCTCATGTGGAGCACTGTGCACTCTAATCTCCCTGGCCTCATGCGGAGCACTGTAATCTCTCCGGCATCATGTGGAACACTGTAATGTCTCTGGCTTCATGTAGAGCAGTGCAGTGTCTCAGGTTACAATGGAGCACTGTCATTTCTCTGGCTTCACGCAGGACACTGTAATCTCTCTGGCTTCATGTGGACCACAATGATTTCTCTGGCTTCATTCAGGGCCCTGTAATCTCTCTGCCTCATGAGGAGCAGGGTAATCTATCTGGCTTCATGTGCAGCACTGTAATTTCTCCGCTTCATGCAGGGAGCTGTAATCTCTCTGGCCTCTTGCGGAGACTGTAATGTCTCTGGCCTCATGCAGTGCACTGTAATCTCTCTGGCCTCATGCAGTGCACTGTAATCTGTCTGGCTTCATGCGGAGCACTCTAATCTTTCTGGCCTCCTGTAGTGCACTGTAATTTCTCTGGCTTCATGCAGAGCACTGTAATCGCTCTGCCTCATGAGGAGCACTGTAATATATCTGGCCTTACGAGGAGCACTGTAATCTCTCTGGCCTCATGTGGAACACTGTAATCTCTCCGGTCTCATGCGGAGCACTGTAATGTCTCTGGTCTCATGCGGAGCACTGTAATGTCTCTGGCCTCATGCGGAGCACTGTAATGTCACTAGCATCATGCAGTGCACTGTAATCTCTCTGGCCTCATGTGGAACACTGTAATCTCTCTGGTCTCATGCGGAGCACAGTAATGTCTCTCGTCTCATGCGGAGCACTGTAATGTCTCTGGCCTCATGCGGAGCACTGTAATGTCACTAGCATCATGCAGTGCACTGTACTCTCTGGCCTCATGTGGAACACTGTAATCTCTCTGGTCTCATGCGGAGCACAGTAATGTCTCTGGCCTCATGTGGAACACTGTAATCTCTCTGGCTTCACGTGGAGAGGTGCAGTGTCTCTGGCTACAAATGGAGCACTGTAATCTATCTGGTTTAATCTGCAGCACTGTCATTTCTCTGGCTTCATGAAGGGTGCTGTAATCTCTCTGGCCTCATACAGTGCACTGTAATCTGTCTGGCTTCATGTGGAGCGCGGTAAACTTTGGTCATCTCACCCCACCACCCTGCAGCCCATTGCTTTGTTAGTTGGGAAATTTGAGATTCACACACCACGTATTACACTAAAATACACCCCTGACTGCACTTTAAAATTCACGCTTCATTTTGAACTGTTGCACATATTTTTATTTCCTAACAAAAGGAATTAGGCAGGCATTCATTGCTTGACATTTACAATCCAAACACTCATTTCTACATACTATTATGTATTTCAATAAAGGGAACTTCAATAAATGGAACTCGGAGCGCTGCTAATGGAAACCATGCGCGCAGCCACCCGAGATGCAGAAAGAGGCTTTGTAAAGAAGGCGGTGGTGACTTCGGCACGGCAGCTGAACCAGAATGGAAATCACATGAAGTTGATGCAAAGGACGGGTGGTGGTTTTGTAGAAGTAAGAGGGGGCTGTGCCGCTGCGGGTGCTCTGAGTCTCCACATGTGGCTGCACTGAGATTTAGAACAGTTTGGCCCAGATTTGCGTACCACTCACACACACAGCGCCACACCTAAAGTTGCTGCGCTGCGTGACAGGAAGAGAGCAGGAAAGCACCATATGTGTAGATAATGGGTAATTGCCTCCTCTCTCCCTAGAGCTGGTGCTATCAAACTGCACAGCTCCACGTACACACGTTTGCACCTTGGTGCAATGATGGTTGTGAGTCTAGCATAGGTTGTGTACTGAAACGGTACCCTCAAGTACATAATACTAGGCTTAGACTAACTTTAAAACTTTTTCTACTTTGCAGTGTGTTGTATAGTGCAGCACACATACATAGTGGGAAAAGTTAGAAGAAATAAAAACATTTCTCCTTTTTAGGTCGAGCCTAGAGCAGCCCGCATGCGCTGCTATGTGTGACTTCTTGTAAGCGGCTTCAGAAAGCTCACCACTCGCTTGTGCGTATGTGGTCTATTGCTTGCGGTTGCCCGCACGGGTGCCATGTGTTTTGAATTATGGTGCCCAGACACATGCGCGATAATTCAAAACACATGGGTCGCTGTGGCGCGCGCATGCACCACTTGTGTGCTTGTCCCATGACCAGCGCTGCCTACTATACAGGCAGCAGTATATGATATGTGCTTAGCCAGCCTGGTCGGAATATAACCTCGGAGCACTGTTGGGACGATTGGTTAGTTACACCAGCTTAACACCAACGGCAGCGTCATACCAGTGTCAAACCCGTAGATCCGTTCGCTGGATAGTGGTGCGTGTACTGCCCCTTTAAGTGAAGCGTTCTGCCAAAGACGAGAAACAGAGAAGAACTGAAAACACGAGCCAGGAAGTGCGATGCGCGTGGTCATGTGGAAGGAATGTTTTCCGGGTACTGCGCTCATGATTAAGGCCTATGGTAAAGGAACTGTTTTTCCTTTAATGTATGTCTTTGTTTCTTGGATAGTCTGCCCCTCCTTATCAGCCCATCAGAAGCACAATTCATAACGTGTGATTTATTCCGCCACCTACATGTTCCGTTTTCTTCTTATGTCGTCTTGTTACTAAAGCTTTTATTTGTTTATTTCGGAGAAGTTGGTGATGCCTTCGTAGTTTGTTTCCAAAAAATGTACATTATTTGTTTTGCACGGCTTGTCTGTGTTGACAGTGAATATTATAAACCTGGTGTTTCCCATAACTTATGCCTTCGTTTTTCTGTCGCTTGCCCCGTGAGAAGCTGTGTTCTGCTCACAGTTGACTGAGTTTGTTCTGATGTACCAGCCTCTGTGAGATGCCACCTGCCTCCCATCCCCAGCATTACTGGCTGTCCAGAACCAGTGGTTTATTATAAGTGACTGCCTTATAAGAGCCGGCTTGGTTTCCAGCCCTTCTGTGGTATCTTCCATTCAAGGGGAACCCCTCTCCCTTATCACCACTTTCTGCCCCCCATGACAGGTGGGTTCATCTCCCCACCTTTGCCCTCGCACCTTCTGATGTAGATAGATTGTCGGTGGTCGTGAGTGCTCTGTGAGGCTCCTGCGTGAGTCTGACTGAGAGACGAGGAGGTGACGCTGTGACCGAGGCGGACACTGTTGTACTTACAATAACATCTCTTCACATCTACTTACGTCTCCTGTGGTTGAAGCTGGATCTAACACTGGCGACAAAGGATGGGATAATTGAGCCTCACCTGTGACAGCGGAGACAAAGCCTCAACATGCGTGTTGGAATGTGAGGAATCTGGGAGAAAAGGACTTCTCTCACTGTGGGTTGCCGTGAGTACAAATTGTCTTCGAGAGAAGCTTCAAATTGGCTTATCAGCATAAAATTGAGCGAGGTGTCATGAGCATAATGTCATAGATACCCACTCTTTTTCTGGCCTCTACCCGGCATCTACCCTGCATAAAAAATATATATGTGGTCACTCGGGGATACTAATTGTCTTTGGGGTACACTTGGAATGCAAGAACTTACTAGGTTCATCTAACATTGGCCGTGTTTGAATTAACGCCCAATTTCACCTTAGTAGACACCATGAGTCTGAGGGTGATTGATCTTCCGAGCCTTGTGCAATTGTTCTGCTCGGTAAACAGGAAGAGTAAAACCCCAGCGGTTGCTAAAGCTAACCAGCATTTGCAATGCAATAGGTCTTGCATTTACGCAAGTTTAAGCTATTGGCATTGTAAAACACAATGCGTTTTATTTATGTTTCAAAAACCAAAACATAAATAAAAGGCATTGTCATTTACAATGCCAATAGCTCAAACTCGTGGAAATGCGAGGCCTGTTGCATTGCAAAAGTTGTTTATTCAGGTTCCAGTACCCCCTGGGGCCCCACTCTGCCTATTCCTCACATTTGTATTTTACATTTACTGCCTTAGTGTGAGAATGCATTTAATGAAAAGGAGTATAAAGTAGGTTTGCCAAAAGAAAAATACCAGCGATGTGTTGTTCATAGATCCCGTAAGGACCTCGTCTTGACACTAAAAAGTGTTATAAATAAAACAAGCACTTGCATAGCCAATAGGTTTCGCTTTTGGGACCTTATAAGTACTTAGTGTGCAGCACAATATCCTTGGCGCTACAACAACAACTGTTGCATTGCTAAACACTTATAAGGTCCCAAAGGCGAGACCTATTGGCTATGCCAATACTTGTTAACGCCTGCTTTCAAGTGACTTTAATTTGTGGACCAAAACCCTGTCTGCTATTGTTAATAGATAGGGCTTTTCACCCAAAAACATGGCTGGTTAAGCAGGAACATCCATGTAGCATCTATGGAACACTCCCTTGAAGCTGATTCAGAGCTTTATGTTGGTATGCGTTACTTTTTCTTACAAAGCAACACAAATAGCAATTTGCATTGGTTTGTAAATTTGAAAATGATTTTGCGTCAGGTCTCGTTATAAAAGTAACACAAATTCAAAACAAAGCCTTTGTAAATCTGGCCCTTCAAGGCACCTCTGACCCAGGAAGCACACCAGTGTGCAACTCCACTCTAAGCAAAGTACAAACCAATCATTGGCAAAGCCAGTAGGTCTCACCCTGAAGACCTATTGGCATTGTCAATATTTTTAAATGCAATGATGAGCCACTATGTCATTTTGTAGATGAACACATGTGAGCACCAACAAAAGGACACTTTTTGATTTAAACAAAGTAATGCAAAGCGCTTCTTTTTTAAAAAACATTAAATGAATGAGCGTGTTGGGAAGTGGGTAGAGGTGTGACGTAACACAGCATGGGGAGAACATTGGGAAGAATGACATGGATCACGGTGGGGAGAAGACAGGAACATAAGTGTGGATGGAGAGAGGAGCACATGGGCAACAGAGTGCAACAGGAAGGGAGCAGAACACATGAGGGAGGCAGCTTGAAAACATATGCCCTCTCACTGAGTGCTTAAACAAAAATAAAGAAGTAATTCCCTAGAAGTGAGCAGAGTCAAAGAGGCAGTAAAGAGGCTTTGATCCATGGGACAGCCAAACACAAGAAGGACAGGCTGAAACAATGAAAGCCATCCAGTGGGAAGCAAGCAAATACGATTGATAGTAAAGCCTTCCAATGGTAAGCAATGGGCGGGCTACAAACCTGTGTATCTTCTTGGCAAACCCATAATATGTCTTTTGCAACCAGACAGCTTGTTCTGTCTGGTAGGCTTGACATAAAAATTACTTTTTAGGAAAAAGTACATTGTTAGTGAAAAGAAAACCAGGACTCAATTTTAATGTTCGTAGTGCTGACTTTTCCTAAAAAACAAATCTCTGAAAGTTGATTATTGGCAGAGAATGGTGTGAGCTCAAGTGCATTTCACACTCTTAGTGACAAGTTCAACTGTTACAATGCATGATAATTCTTGTGCAACATTGACAAGGTGAATTTAAAATGGGTGTCTTTTGAGCAGGCTGCATTTGTTCACATGGGAGGCTTAGGGCAGGGCTTGGAGTACAAAGGTGCTATGAGAAGCAGCGCTCTACTGATCAAGAGACAAGTGCAATAGACCTAAACCAGCAGGGAGTTTTCTCTAGAGCATTTAGTGCAGAGGTCCTGATGTCCTTTGATGAAGGGAATAGCCCATCAATCAATAGAGTTATGGTGATTGTTGCTCTTTGTTTTATAGTTTTTTGGTGCATGCTTTAAAACACAATGTACATTGCAGAAAAGCAGCATTCGGTAGGTGCCCAAACATGCATTTGACAGGGAGCACAGGCAAGGACTCATTATTGGTAGGAGTGCATGTATGATATGATTGGTAATGCTGTGAAGGTGAGTATGTCCATATTCCGACAAGAGTTTAAGAAATGCATTGTCAGAACACTGAGGGCCAAGGGGCAAGCAGGGGCTACTGGGCCCAACCGTGGGCACTGAGACCTTCTGCTCCTGATGTACTGGGACCCTACTTACTATGGGTCCTGATAAACTGGACCAAATACCTCTTCAGCTCTTGAGCCTTAGTAGTAGTGTAAGTTGACAGTAAAAGGCTTCTGGGAGGAGGTAGCTGCAGGGCGGTGAACACAGGCCGATAACGGAAAATATGTTCAATAGCATCAATAAGTGATGCTCCATCAAATACTTGCTTTTACGAGAAAAAAAAGTATTTATATGCAAACACAAAGTAAAGTAATGCATACAAAACCCTGCACACAGATAACTGAAGTCAATGCTCTAGTGTTCGATAAGCAGGTCTCTGAGTGGCTTTCCCTCTAACTATTGGTAGGGGTTATTCCCCATTATTCCCTCTTCACTATAGTTCATATTCAGCTTAAGCCACACTAGTAGTCCACATCTCAGGAGTCCCACTCTGACTCTTCCAAAGTCACAAGTATTCCAGTGCCTTAAGCTCTAAGTGGCAGAACAACTTACCCTGGGACCTTCAGGACCTGCGATCAGTCTTACCCACTTCTGACAGTGAGTTGCACTCATGGCTCCAGGGGCAGCGGCTGGGACTCCATGACGCTTTTTCCGTGAGATGGTAAATTCCTCTGATCCTTTTCACAAGTGGGGGTGACGATCGCTTGGGTTCCAATCCTCAGTTGAGTCTGGGACATGCACAGGTTGCCACAGCATCTTCTCCTCTCGACAACAGCAGGACGGGCCAATGTTCTTCATGGTGGCCGCTCTGGCATATGGGGTCACAAACCTTGCTCCGCACCTGGGTGAAAGCCCGATCAGCATTGCAGTAACTTCCTTGTTACGTTGGCCCCCTCTGGCATACTGGGTTGCCTACTTCACTCCACTCACGGGCTACAGTACTATTGGCACAGTATTCTTGTAATCTTCATAGTAGTCCCCTCTGGCATACGGGGTCCCCAACTTTTCTCTGCACATGTGCGATGGCCCAATCGTTGCAACCACGGCTAACTTCAACACTACTCCCTCTGGCATACGGGGTCATTAACTTGAATCTGCACATTGGCAATGACCTGATCACCAGGATTCCCCACGGACCTTGATCCCTCCAAGCACTCAACTCTTCCTCACAGGAACGTTATTCTATTATTTCTGCTGGTTTGGTCTTTTTGACCCTTTTTTAAAATTGCCCCTTACTTGCACCATAAATTGTGCCCCTTCACCGCCGTTTGGGCGGGTCTGGTCCTGGGGTGGGTGCCCTGCTCGTTTTTGGCGGCCATCTTGGAGTGGGTGAGTGGAGTGAGGCGTTTCCATCTGCTAGCGCTTGAGTGCGCATGTGCCGGCTGGGAACACCTATTTAGGGCAAGTCCCTCCTGTTCTCAGCCCCTGACAAGGTAGCTGCTGCTGCGAGAGCGCTTCGCGCGTTTTTGCAGTAAAACTGCTGTTTTAAAAACGTTATTCTATTATTTCTGCTGGTTTGGTCTTTTTGACCCTTTTTTAAAATTGCCCCTTACTTGCACCATAAATTGTGCCCCTTCACCGCCGTTTGGGCGGGTCTGATCCTGGGGTGGGTGCCCTGCTCGTTTTTGGCGGCCATCTTGGAGTGGGGTGATTGGAGTGAGGCGTTTCCATCTGCTAGCGCTTGAGTGCGCATGTGCCGCCTGGGAACACCTATTTAGGGCGAGTCCCTCCTGTTCTCAGCCCCTGACAAGGTAGCTGCTGCTGCGAGAGCGCTTCGCGCGTTTTTGCAGTAAAACTGCTGTTTTAAAAACGTTATTCTATTATTTCTGCTGGTTTAGTCTTTTTGACCCTTTTTAAAAATTGCCCCTTACTTGCACCATAAATTGTGCCCCTTCACCGCCGTTTGGGCGGGTCTGGTCCTGGGGTGGGTGCCCTGCTCGTTTTTGGTGGCCATCTTGGAGTGGGGTGAGTGGAGTGAGGCGTTTCCATCTGCTAGCGCTTGAGTGCGCATGTGCCGCCTGGGAACACCTATTTAGGGCGAGTCCCTCCTGTTCTCAGCCCCTGACAAGGTAGCTGCTGCTGCGAGAGCGCTTCGCGCGTTTTTGCAGTAAAACTGCTGTTTTAAAAACGTTATTCTATTATTTCTGCTGGTTTGGTCTTTTTGACCCTTTTTTAAAATTGCCCCTTACTTGCACCATAAATTGTGCCCCTTCACCGCCGTTTGGGCGGGTCTGGTCCTGGGGTGGGTGCCCTGCTCGTTTTTGGCGGCCATCTTGGAGTGGGGTGAGTGGAGTGAGGCGTTTCCATCTGCTAGCGCTTGAGTGCGCATGTGCCGCCTGGGAACACCTATTTAATGCTCCTCCCCTAGCGCAGCGGGATCGCGCAGCGGGCGCGTCCTCGCGTGGCCGGAGTCGTGCCAGAGTCCTGCCCGTCTGCGCCCGTCCGCGCTCGGTTGCGCTGGTCTCGCGGTGACTTTAACATCAGTGCATCTCTAACTATGCTTACGTATACCAGGGAAACTCTCCTGGCGATTAACAACTGTCTGCCTCCCTGCGTCGGAGCCCGTGTTTATCCTTTGTGTGGCCCCATCGCTGTGCATGTGGCGGCTGGCTACTCGAAGCTCCATCTTGCGTGGGGTCCTGTATAGTGCAGCCTGCCATAAGCAGTAATGTCTCCTCGCGACATCTCACCATCTGGAATCTGAACGTTAGATCGGCGGTCAAGCATTATCAGGATATTGCTGATCTTATGGACAATGACCCCCCTGACATCTTTTGTCTGACAGAGACATGGCTGCAGGATACCGATTCTACTGTACTGAGTCTGGCGCTCACCGCTGAGTATTCCATCTACACGCTCAACCGCTCTTCGAGAGGGGGCGGAGTCGCTCTTGCAGTTAAATCTTGTTATCCTTGCGCCTGGAGAGTGCAGAACATCACGGGCTGCGAAAGCGCCCTGTTCAAGGTTGCTGTTACATCGCATTTCACCTTGTCAGGATTGCTGATTTATCGCCCACCTGGTAGTTCAGTGGCATTTCGGGAGGCTCTTCCTGAGGCAGTCAGTTCACTAGCAGTAGGGTCTGCCAATTTTTCTATCATCGGAGACTTGAATCTCCATTTTGACACTCTGTGTCTTTCTTCAGTGGGAGGGATGGTGGCGGACCTCGAGGCCCTTCAACTGTTCCAGCTGGTCTCGGACCCCACTCATAGTGGTGGCCACATTCTGGACCCCTTTTTTTCTAACTTAGAGGGGGCTACAGTGGCCCCCCCCCCCTTCCCCTGACCTGGTCAGACCACTCGCTTGTGACTATTTACTGTCCTCTTAAAGAATCCCCACTTAAGGCGCCACTGCGAGCCATGCCCAGACGGCGCTGGAGCAAGCTAAAGGCGGAGGATCTCCATTGCCTTCTTACTGACGATCCACTGGGGGCAGTGGAGAACGTGGAATCTGGTTATGACCATTTTTGCGGATGGGTAACCAGGGCCCTCGATTCCCTTATCCCGATGGTTTCTAGTAAGTGTGGCCTCCGCGCCCCTAGCCCCTGGTATGATGGCAATCTGAGGGCTCTGAAAAGTGTCTGCAGACGTGCAGAGAGAACTGGAGGAAGAGGTATGACAGCAGCAAAAAAACCCTGTATATGGCTGCGGTCAAGTCTTATCACCGCGCGGTTTGTAGAACCCGGGCTGCATATTACGCTCTGGAGTTTCGCAGCAGAGGGAATCCTGTTAAAACTATCTTTAAGGCCCTTAAAGACCTTGTGGCAAGGAAGCCTGCCGGTAATTCCATCAGCTCCAATACCCATTGTGAAGCGCTGGCGGCTTTCTTCCTGGAGAAGGTCCAGATCATATATAGGGCCTTCCCCACCACTGCACAAACCTGTATGGAGCCACCCATCCTGCTGGATCAGGTGGTGCTAGACTCTCTCCCCTATCTCTCTCTGGAGTCTTACACGGCCCTGGCTCTCCGAGTTAAGTCTGGGTCGCCGGTCGACCCGCTCAAGCCACCAATGTTCAGAGACCAGACCTTTGCTCGCCCGGTTTGCGACTTAATCAACATGTCGCTATCATCTGGTCAGGTGCCTTTGAAATGGAAGCATGCGGTAGTAATGCCCATTTTGAAAAAAACATCTCTCGACCCTACAAAATCGGAGAACTACCGCCCGATTTCGCTTCTCCCGTGGCCAGCCAAACTCGCGGAGGCGCATGTTAACACCGCCCTCACTGATCATCTGTCGCGTGCCAACATTCTGGACGACACCCAGAATGGTTTTCGGGCTGGCCACAGTACGGAGACAGCATTGCTATCTATGGTCGAGCACCTGCGGGTAGTTCTGGATGCAGGTCAAACGGCGGCGCTTGTTTTGTTAGACCTAAGCGCCGCCTTTGACACGGTCTCCCATGATATTCTCCTGCAGCGTCTTGAGGAGATAGGGGTGAGCGGCACTGCACACCAGTGGTTTCGTTCGTTTCTCAGGGATCGTTCCTTCTGTGTGGCGTCCCCGCCCTATCAGTCCAAACGTCATCCTCTGTCTCTTGGGGTCCCGCAGGGTTCCTCGCTGAGTCCCACGTTGTTCAACATCTACGTGAGGCCGCTGGCTGAGGTTTTGAAGCTCTGTGGTATGACCATGGTGTCGTACGCAGATGACACCCAGCTAGCGGTCACGATCAGCGGGGACTCTGGCGTGGATGCCCCAAGATTCAGAGAAGGACTTAGGGCGGTGGCTGGTTGGATGACGTCCAACTGTCTCCAACTAAACGCCAAAAAAACGGAGGTGATGATCTTTGGGAAGCGGACGGACCTATGGGGAGATACTTGGTGGCCCCCTGAATTGGGGCCGACCCCCACTCCGGTTGCGGAGATCAAAAATCTTGGTGTTTGGCTGGACCCTTCCCTCAACTTTGTTGGCCACACCAAAAGGATGGCGGCGTGCTGCTTTGGCATCTTGCGCAATCTGCGACCTGCCCTTAAATATTTTGATGCCGCAACTCGTCAACTGGTGGTACAAGCAACGGTTCTGGCTCGGCTGGACTATGCCAGCTCCCTTTTTATAGGGTTAAACCAGGCCGAGCTAACCCGACTTCAAAGAGTGCAGAACGCAGCGGCCAGAGCAATCGTAGGTCTTCCTAGGTTCTGCTCGGCCGGTCCAACTTTGCGAGCCTTGCATTGGTTAACCGTTAGGCAGCGGATCCACTTTAAAGTACTGTGCATTTCTTTCAAGATTCTGAAGGGCCTATCACCTCCCTTACTGCGCCAACTCTTGTGCCCTTATATCCCGGGCCGCACTTTGCGCTCGCTGGACCAAGAATTAGCGGTAGCCCCTCGGTTCAAACTCAGTCGTGCTGGGGTCGCTCTTTTAGGGTGCGGGCAGCCGCACTTTGGAACGCTCTCCCCTTGAAACTCCGGACCCTTGGCGACTTGCTTTCTTTCCGCAAGGCCGCTAAAACTCATCTATTTTCTGAGCTATGTTAAAACCTCAACTCCCCCTTTTTTAATAATATTTTCTGTTTCCTGTTGTGTTGTGTTCGCCACCTTGTCGGTGCACCGGGACGCTCCTTCGCTGGAGCAGCCGTGCGCAATACAAATAGCATTAACATAACATAACATAACATAACATAACAGGACACACTGGTCTTGCAAAATGTATTTAATTTACTCTCGTCTTCGTCCGTTGAAATCCCCCCTGACCGGGCCCCCGTGGCTGATCTTAAATGTGATTTACTCCTGAATATCCGGGCCTGATTCACAAAGCATTTTCTGTGAGTATTGTCAAAGAGTAAGATAAGCTTACTAAAAGGGATTCCCCAGCCCATAAGTTGATCCAGTTCCATTATCTCTTTGTAATAGCGAGACCATGCCTGGTTTCCATGTTTAATCGAGCAAAACTTTAACAAACCTTCACATAATGGCTCCTTCAGGGACTCCATGATTCCTGAAAAAGATCCCTGACCGTAGTTAACACAGAACTTTGATGCTTAGCAGTAAAGGTTTAAAGGTGATCTTGGCGACCTTTCTTGCTGTGACAAAGACTGCCCATGATTTTTAATTCTTTTGCACAACCTGACACCCTTCTGCCAGATGAGATGTTGCACCCTTGTGCTAGGCAGTGAGTAAGTGTAAAGTGGAGCTGGGAGAGGCATCTGGTCTCAGAGCTTCCCTCCTCCCACTTCCACAGGCCCTTCTGGGAAATGTGCTGTGTTTGCACAAAGTTTGCTTGCTGTTCTCAATAATATGTTTTTCTTCAAGATACTTGTTCCAGGCCGCCATACCAGGAATTGTGGCAACTCTATTTATTTATTTAAAGTATCTGCCGTAAAGTGCTGAACATAAGTAACCTCCAAATGGCTGAATGCCATGGGTGACCATTTAAGCCAGTGTGGCTTTTTATTAGCTTACAGTCAGGGTCGGCTTTAGCACTGTTGTTGCACGGTCTTTTTTGGCACCCCGTGACCTGCTACTCGGATTCCCCCACTAGTACTTGCCAAAGGTCCCCCTCATCTCTCCTTAACACCTTTCTCACATACATTTCATTTGTTTTAAAGCACTGGTAAAGGCTGGTTTTACTAATCCACTCAGCTATTCACATAAAGCATACAGACCTTTTCTTTGTAGGAGGCATATTAACCCTCTGCGCTACATTATGACAAGTTTAAAATTGCCACTAGACAAAACTCCTTCTCACAATCTAGCAGGAACATTCATTACAAGAGATATCTAGACATTTTTATTGCTGCCTGAAAGCTGGATGCACAAGGAACTCTGCAGCAGGTGCTTTTAAATCACAAGTTATTGCTAAACACAGCACCCCCCTGAGGTCAGTACTCCCCTACTGGTCAGCATCAAGTGAGGCTGCATGGGTCGCATCGCCCTAAAGCCGTGAGAAACAACCATTACAACACAGTCATTACAATCCACTACCTTTTCAACGCAGCTGTTACAACGCAACTGCCTTTACTTTGCATGCCATTACAATGCTTGCCATTACCACGCATGTCACTACAACGCATTCCATTACAATGCATACCATTACAAGGCATGCCATTACAACGCATACCATTGCAACGCTTACCATTACAACGCCTTATAAGGTAATTAATGCGTGGGTATGGGTTTTGGGGTACATGGGGAAATTATTTTTTACCCCAACACTATCCAACACTTGCCCTACTGTTGTACTCCCTGGAGTGGGAATAGTAATTTTTACCCCTACACTATCCAACACTCACCTCAAATGCAATGTAATTGTATGCGTTGATTAGTAGTTGCATAATGGTTGCGTTAGGATAGTGTAGGGGTACTATGCGTTGTAATGGTATGTGTTGTAATGACATGCGATGTAATGCCTGCGTTGTAGTGACATGCGTTGTAGTGTCATGTGTTGTACTGACATGCAGTGTAAAGGCTGCGTTGTAGTGACATGCTTTGTAAAGGATGCTGTGATGTAATGACTGCGTTGTAAATGTAGTGCGATGTAATGGCTGCGTTGTAAAGGTTGTTTCCCTGTAAAGAGTCCAGTCCTTATGAGTGGACAGGGGTTTGCTATGCAATCCCATAGTGCTCTATTTAGGGGGTAGTGTGGTCGAGCAGCCTTAGACATTTGCCAAAATACACAATGGTTAATACATGACAACACGACTCAAGAAGGAGATCCACATCAATTTATATAAATAGCTAGCATCTTTGTATATGATTTGGCATGAGAGAAAAATCGTTCTTTTCACTTTAAAAAAGTTCAATTTCTGAGTTCTGATGTTATCCTATGGAAGGAAGAACAAGTTCTGCAAACAGTTACAGAACATCGACTAATAGGAACAATCTCCAGGACTTAATGTGAGTGGTGGGCAAGGTCCAAGGCACCACCAACAGTACACCACCAGCAGCACTAGGGCAGCCAAGTGCAGGGTGCAAATCAGCGTTGGGTGCCCAATGTGTTTTGATGGGAATCAGTCTCTGTTAAAAGAGGCTGCAGGCTCTGGCTAGGAAGCCAGTTGTGATGAACCAGCAAGAGGGCTCAGGCTTTGCGATGCCCGGAGATGGGGGACACTTTTGGTCCTCTTCTCTGAGGCCCAGTGTTGACGGGTGCAAGGGTGTACTTAGGCGTCAGGTTTTTCCTTACTGGAGCTGTCTTGGTTGAGGGGGCCTGCGTGCAGAGGCTGCAGGCAATGTCAGGCTGTCTAGGAGGGGTGACACCACAATGGACGTGAGCTCTGGGGAACCATGTTGACACTGGTGGTCCACTTCAACTCAGGCCTGAGGCGAACGGTGCAGCGGTGGGTTCGGGTGTCGGGTTTTGGCGGTCCGGAAGCCTCAGAATCTTCTCTTTTGGAGATTCTTTAGAACAGGTCTGCTGTTCACAGGAGGTCTTGAGTCTTTTATGAAGGCAGGCAGTCCTCCTCCAGTCACAGCTGCAGGACGAATCAACTTTGGCACTGTTTTCGATGAGGGATGCAGACAGTCGAGCTGGGTTGGTACCAGGTTAGCTGCTTCTTCTCTCTTCTCAGCTTTTGCATCACAAAGATGGCTACTTCTGAAAAATGGTGTCCACCTCACAGTAGCCCACCTTAGGGGTGAGACTAGCCTGGAGCTGGCATGTCTATCTGGATTGGGGGGGGGGGGGGGGGGGGGGGGGGCGTTCCTCTTCTTTGAGGGAAGCCAGTTTCACATTCCAAAGGCAGCAGCTTCTTTGAAGCTTGCTGGCCCAATGGGGCTAATCAGCAGGTTATACTGTGTGAGGGGATGTTACACCATCTTCCTGGACAGGCTTTTGTTCTGGGTCTCCTGAGAACAAAGGCTCTCACCCTAAGAGGCCAGAATAGCTTCTTGGGTGGCAGGCTGGCAGAAACCAGTCAGCGAGCACACGAGAGGCTGGTAGGTTATCAGGTCACACCGCTAAGGTGCCCTCTGGGTGCATGTATTAGTAAAACCAACACTGGCATCAGTGTGGGTTATCCAATACAAGATGCTTGTTACCAAACATCCTTATTTTCAGTGAAGCCATCACGTAGCCCGGGAACTCGGTTTCACCAGTGCCCAGCACATGTTTTAAAATGGCTTCCCTGGTCACTTGTACTGGCAGCAATAGGACTGACCAGCACAGGGGCATATCTGCTAATGCCGGTATGCCCTCACATGTAATATTCAGCACCCTGCCTTAGGGCTGTCAGGCCTACTGTAGGGGTGACAATACAATTGAACAATTCAACATTTCACAGCATTTCGACACAATGTAACACGCCCTACATCACACAGCAAATCACAGTATTACAACACAGGAAACCTAAACATTTTAAAGCTACCCTTCCCTGAACCCGAAGGACTCCTTACTCACCCTTAATGTTGTCCATCCCTAACCTTGAAAACCCTTTAACACTACCCTACCATGAACGCTAAAAACTACTTGCTACCCCTTATTGGCACCCATATTTGAACCCTAAAAACCCTTTTATCCCTCAAAGCTACCGTTCCCTAAAACCTAAAACCCCTTGCTACCACTTAATGCTACTCTTCCTTGAACCCTAACAATGCCTTACTGCCCCCTGCACGTTACCCATTCCTGAACCCCAAACAACCGTTACTACCTCTTACAGTTACCCATCCCGCACCGTAAAAACTATATTTATTTATTTATTTATTGAAATTTATAGAGCGCAAACAAATGCCCTTAGGCGTCTCTGCGCTATTCTACTCTTTAACAATACTCTTCCCTGAATCCTAAAAACTCTTTACTAACCCTTACCCCTCCTATTCTGTGAAACCTAAAAACACTTACTATGCATTTAAGCTACCTTTTTTTAAATTGTTATTAATACCCGTATAACAATGATACAAAAATTGTTCTCAGTTCATCCTTATATAAACACATCATATCAACATCATGTCATTTGGATTAAAACATCATGTAATACTTTTACAAGACAATGAATTCATTAATATCTGTAATATTTGTATCCCCACATACATATCTTATCAAATAATTTGAACACACTAATCTACTCCACTTCTCCTGCTAATAGCTGGGGATTGAATACCCTCTCTCCAGTTAGTTAGGAGTACCCAAATTGCCAACCCCAACTTTCTCATCACCCTTCCGCGACCTGAATATAGTGCTGTCTCCTGGTTATGGATGCCTAATAGGCGTGTTAACCACAACTGAAAGGTGGGGGGATGTGCATCCTTCCATCTTAATGTCAAAAGTAACCTAAAAACTGCGACGCAAATAAACAGAAAATATTCTTCCTCGCTATCCAAAGCCAATCTATGATCATAATCCAATATCATCAGGGTAGGGGATAGGTTGAACACCTGACCTAGCAGCCCCTCCCAAAAATTTATTTTTTAACTATTGATAACTTATCATATTCACATAGCATATGCAGCAATGTAGCAGTTCCTCAACCACACTTTGGGGAATTGTCGTCCTCCCTTTGACCCCCACTTAAACAGTTTAGCAGGAGAGAAATAAACATTGAATAAAGTTTTATAATGTTGCGCCTTTAAGCATGAGGAGCTGACAATTGTGTCCGCTAGTTGCAGCGCCTTATACACATCGACTTCTGGATCATTTAATTTCAGTACCCACATTGATTCAAGTTTATCCAGGTCGTCCTGTCCACTATGTAACAGCGTCTGATATATGTTCTTTATCGTTCTGGCACTCCCCATCACTTGCTCTATTAATGGTATCTTACACCCAGGTGATTCCAATGGCCTACATCTCTCCAAACATTTCTGTATTTGCACATATTTATAATACTGGCCAACTGGAATCCCACAATTCTGCAGCAGAGCTTCAAAATAAATTAGCTGACCTGCCGCAAATAAATCTCCAATCTTTCTTACACCTAGTTGTTCCCAACACCTACCCATCATATCATGAGGCAGGGCATGCGATTGCCAGAGTGGACTATAGTAATTTAATTTCGGTATTAGCATGGTTTTTTGAACTTTCTCCCATAACACCCACGCAAACTGCATAACCTTGAACCACACCCTCTTATAATAAGTCCCATCTATTTTGCGCAGCTGCAACCCTCGTCCCCACCCATCATAAGCTCAAAAATCGAAGGGCGCGCATCCACACAAATTTCCCTATCTACCCTGCTTACTGGCGCAAATAATACCTTCATTTGACAAATTAAACATGCCCAATGATATAATATAATATTTTGAAGGGCTAAGCCACCCCTTTCCTTTGGGAGTGTCAAGAACTTTAAGGAACGCTTATTTTTACCGTACTGCCAAATAAAGTTTACAAAAGTAGCCTCCAAAGTTTTCAAGAGACGTTCGTCAATCATAAGAGGGATAGACCGAAAAAAATACATACTTTTTGGGAGCATAGTCATTTTAAGACATTTCCCCTCCCGATAATGGATATATACAAGCTGTCTATCCTTTTAAGCTCAGAAGAGATCTTTTCTACTATGGGGTCAAAGTTAATCCTTACTATTGTCTCGACTGCTGCACTGATTTGGGCTCCCAGATATATAGCACTCTCTGCACACCTAGGATCTCTAATATTAATGTTATCTTTACAGACTATAAGGGTCTTACTCTCATTCAGCAAGTATCCCGAGTACCTTCCAAAATCCCTAGCGATCTCTGTAGCAGATTTAATTGAGCTTTCAGGATCCGGCGTTACTATAGCTAGGTCATCTGCATATGCTAGCAGTTTAGTCTTAAAACCATTAGTGATAATGGGTTTTATTTCTTGACACCATAACAATCTCTCTATCAATGGATTTATATACTAGGCAAACAGTAATGGTGAGCAGGGGCACCCCTGTCTCGTGCCTCTTGAGATATATATTGTATCTGAGCTCCCTCCCATCAACTTTATTCGTGCCTTGGGCTCAGCATACATCGCCTTAATTGCTCTGCTGTCCAAACCCCTTCTGTTCTTAAATTCCCCATAAATACCTCCAGGCAAACCGGTCAAAAGCCTTTTCGGTGTCGAGGAGGATCATGGCCATCTGACCCTGTGGCAGCATGGATATTGAACAACGTAATGGTCTGTCTAATATGTTCTGTCGCCCCGCGACCGGGAATAAACCTGTGCTGCCACGGCAAGACCAAATCACCTGCAACCCTCCCCAACCTTTTGGCTAACACCTTTGCATACACCTTTGTGTCCGCGTTTATAAGGGAGATTGGTCTATACGACGCAAGATTATCTATTGATTTCCCTTGTTTGTGGAATACCACAATATTTGCTTATTTCCAAGACTCAGGAGTTTGGCCATTGTGTTGTATTCCGAGAAATAGATCTAATAAAATAGGGGCTATTATATTTTGCATACACCTAAAAACTTCCTCATGGATATTGTCTGGACCAGCTGCTTTTCCTGCTGGGAGTTCGTGTAAGGCTGCCACTACTTCTTCTAATGAGAAATCTTTCTCCAGGTCTTGATTCGCCTGACCATCTAGCATTGGCCCTAATTTAGCTCTCCCAGCTTGGGACCTTCTATTTGCTGTTCCTCCTTATAAAGTAGTTGATAATACTCCTTAAACACCCCCAATATATCTTTCTGCTCTGTATACTTTCGGTCATCCTTCTGTATTGCTAGGATTACATTTCTAGAGCATTCTGTCTCATTCGAAGCGCTAATAATTTCCCTGCTCGTTCCCCAGATTCATATGAATTCCCGCGCTGTACTTGATAGTCATCCGCAGCTTTCTGTGATAGCCACCTATTTAACTCTGCTTTTAAGGTCACAATCTTCAGCTGTAGCTCCCCTGATTCCCTTCCCTGGGATATAGCTGTTATATGCTGTTCTTCAGCCTTAGACAGTTCCCCTACTAGTCTATCGTTATTACTCCTGTCCTCTCTTCTTTGCCTTGCCACAAAACTAATCATTTCCCCTCTCACGGCTGCCTTAAATGCATCCCATAACGAGTTTCGACTGGTGCTATAACAATTATTATTAAGAAAGTCTTGAGCCCAATTCTTCAGATGTTTTATATACGCCCCATTCAACACCAGCTTTCTGTCAAATGTCCACTTAGAATAAATTCTTTTGGGGGTGTTAACTTCGATATATAATACTAGTAGATTGTGATCCGAGATCACTTTTGAAAGTATTTCCATGGCCACATTACAGATCAAAATGGACGCTACCAAGAAATAATCGAATTTTGAATATTTTTGGTGCGGGCAAGACTAATATGTATATTCTGCTTTATTAGGCTCCTTACTCCCCCAAACATCAACAAGCCCATGACTGATGATAAGTGAATTCAGGGCTCTATATACCTTAGGTTTCCGCCCTGTATACGTACTCTTCCTACATAGGTCAGTTGCTATATAACAAATAGCCGCACATAATAAGGGGACACGACCACGCTGCAAGCTCTACTTCTAGGACCTCAAACATCTCAGGGTCATCTTGATTGGAGCCATATAATGCACACACCGTGACCCCTATTTCTAGTTCCACCACCACTCATCTACCCAGCATGTCTGTTAAACTACGTTTAACCCCTCCTAATGCTGATGTAGCAAAGATAGCAACCCCCATGATATTGGAGGTTTGGGTTGAGCAGTCCAGCATATTAAATCCTCTCAGATTCAGAAGGTTTCTTCTCCCCCAAGGGATATGCGTCTCCTGGATGCTCACCACATCAAAATGGTTCGTTCTTACAAATTCGCCCAGACGTTGCCTCTTCCTCCAGTCATTCAAGCCTCCTACATTTAATGTACAAAACTTAAGTTTCCACATTCTTTATTACTTCACGGGGCCACCTATTTCCACATACAAATATTAATTACAATTCTCACTATCATCTACATGGTTCAGGATATTATCTTTTTTCTTTTTATTCCCCCCTTCCATCCCCCTTGACCTCTTTCTCCCCGCATACCCCCTCCCTCCCCCTCACCTCCTCCCCTCACCTCCCCTCCCTCCATCCCCCTACCCATCCCCTACCCAGCCACCACCCACGTGAAGCGCTCAGACCTTGGCCTGAGCATGTAATGAGCGCAGCATTTGTGACAAGGCTGACATGAATGAATGGATGAATACAGTCTTATAATGCGCAACTTAACCCCGAAGGGCATCAAGGCGCCCAGAGGAGGGTATAGTTTGTGGTATGAGCCGATGCCAGATTACAGATAAGCCTTTGCAAAGAGCCAGGTTTTTAAAGATTTCCGGAAGAGCGTGGCAGATGGTTGCCCTTTTAATTCCGGAGGAAGAGTGTTCCACAGTATTAGGGCGAGAGAGGAGAAAGTGCACCCTCCCCACCTGGCTCTAAAAACCCGGGGACAGACAAAAGATTTTTGTTGGAGGAGCGAAGGGCTCTGCTAGGGAAATAGGGAACTAGCAGAGATCATATGCCTTCAGAGCTTACTCCATACAGGGCCCCATGAACAAGGCAGAGGATCTTAAAAGAGATCCTAGCCTGGATGGGTAGCCAGTGCAAGCTCTTCCTGGCTAATGTGGCAGAAGAAAGTCTAGGGCCATACAAAACAAATCTCGCCGCTGCGTTCTGTACAATCTGCAGGCGCTGGATGAGCTTTTTGTTTATGCCTGAGTAGAGCGCGTTACAATATTCTAGTCTCGAAGAGACAAGGGCCACCACGATCTGCTTTCGAGCTTCTAGAGAAATATAGTGTGCTATCCTTCTCAGAATCCTGATGACACCACAGCAAGTGGATACCGTCCTATTAACCTGATGGTCCAGAGAAAGCGTAGTGTCTATCATCATCCCCAAATTTCGGGCGGATTGAGAGGGCAGGGGGCACACTCCGAGGGATGGAGGCCACCAGTCGCTAGACCAAATCTCATGATCTCCTCCGAAGATCAGGACCTCGGTTTTGTCTCCATTCAACTTTAGTGAATTCAGATTCATCCACTGTGAAACTGCCTCCATGCAGTTCCTGAAATTGAGGGCGGAGGAACTCACCAAGTAGGAGAAGGAAGCCATGATTTGGGTGTTGTCAGCATATGACAACACCTCCAGCCCGAAAGATCTTACTAACCTGGCAAGTGGGGCCACATAGATGTTAAAAAGTGTGGGGCTCAGAGCCGATCCCTGGGGACCCCACACTGCACAGGTTTGGAGGGGGACAGAAACTCTCCCAGCTTGACCCTCTGTTCTCTCTGATTGAGAAAGGAGGTCAGGAGGCTGAGCGCTGGGCCCTCCACCCCCATCTCCCTAAGGCGTGTTACCAGGACTGAGGGAGACAGGGTGTTGAAGGCAGCTGTCAGGTCGAGCAGGACCAGAAGGAAGGTCTGGCCCCTGTCGATCTTCCAGGGGATGTTATTTGTGACCACTGTAAGGGCAGACTCAGTACTATGAGCCCTACGGAAGCCATGTTGAGAAGGATCCAACAGGCTAAAGGCATCTAAGTAGGCAGTCAGATGTTGGTTAAGATGAACCTCAAGCATTTTTGCTGGGGAAGGCAGCATGGATATCGGACGGAAGTTCTTCAATATCTCAGGGTCCAGGGTGGGCTTTTTCAACAAAGGTTTAACCACCGCCATTTTCCAGGAGGATGGAAAAATGCCTTCTGTGATTGCGCAATTCATCACCTTTAAGAGGGGAGGCAACAGGGCCTTCCTGCAGTCCTTAAGGATCTTGAGGGGACAGGGATCTAGAGTAGATCCGGATTTTATTTTGTCCACCAGCAGATCCAGCTGCTGAGCGGTGAGAAGGGGAAAGTTGAGAAGGCTAGTATGGGGTTCATTCGCCTGACGGTCTACGGAGGACAGAACATGTAGGGAGAGAGGACCCAGTTCACATTTAAGAGATTCAAGGGAGGTGTAGATGTCCACAATTTTCGTGTGAAAGAAGGTCGAAATCTTATCACACAAATCTTGAGAGCCCACACATTAAACTAACAAGCCGGACTTAAACTAACTTAAATATGCTTTCCCCTGTATAATCACTGAATTATCACTAAACAATTCTCTACACATCCTATTACTTCCTAGTTCTATAATAACAGATTCTAAGACTAACTTGCAGCTGTACTTTATACTCACATCTACCTGTCTTAACCCTGTCCTTCTTTCCCCTGGCCCCAACTATTAACAAATTATGACAATGTTATTTATTTCTCTTTATCCCCCCGATCCACACCATCCAGGAATTCCTTGCTTTAATTTCAAAAGGAAAGAATCTTATCTGCCCATTATGAATCACTTTCAACTGTGTTGGACTAATCAGGTATATTTTGTTGTTTTTCAGCTGTCTTAGTCTCCAGCGTCTTTCTACAGTTGAGTGGCAAAAATCAAGCTGTACGAAAAAAGAGACCTATCCACTTGACCTTCTAGAATCTCGTCTGGTCTGGCCTTCTCCGAGATTGCTTGCTGCAATAAAAAGTTCCCAAAATAAACCAGCATTGCACGAGGCAGAGTACCTGCTTTCGCCTGGGGCCTAGGTTTTATGGGAGTACGATGGGCTCTCTGCACTTCTAAGGCCCAATTCCATTCTGCCAGCTCTGGAAATGCTGACTTCAACAGTTCCACCACATATGCACTGGGATCGGCCACTTCCGGAATCCCTAGGACCCTCAGATTGTTTCTCCTTTGCCGATTTTCAGCATTCTCCAACTTCCAGTGGATGTCTTTGATTTAAGCGTCATGCTCCTTTACTAACTTTACGGCATCCGCAGCATCTGCTTCTGTAGTCACAATTCTTGCTTCAAGGTCTGTCACCCTTTCCCCTATATTAATGCAGGATTTGGATAATTTCCTCACGACTCCCTGCATTTTCCACATTGCTGCCTGGGCTTTCCGACTATCTTGTTGTGTCTCCTCTCTGTGTGCCAATATCGCCTGGTGAATTGTTTCCAGCGTCGGGGGGACGAGCTAGCATCGGCTACACTTGCCCCAGATGCTAATCCTGCCAGCTGAGTCACATAAGTATAGTCCCATTTAAGATCTTTTCTTTCCCGGCGTTGCGTCGATGTGCGGTGACTGCGTTTTTTAGCCGTGAGGAGTTGCACCATATTGCCTTCATCAAGATCAGACTCTGCATTACTTGTCTCAGAAGAGGAACTAAAAGCTTCCTCTGGCCATTCTGCACCTTCCAAGACTGAGAAGAAGCAGTCACTATGCTCTCTGTCAAGGTCTATCTTATTTACACCATGCACCTCCCCCATACTTGATACGGCAGGGCCTCGCCGAGTCTCCTCCTCTGGGCACTATAATAGTTCTCTACTATGTACCCCTTCAAAATCAACAGCAAAATGCGGGCCCAAACACACCAGTTCCAGGTTTGCTACCTGTTGCTGTCCTGACAGTTCCAGCGAAAAAAATACCTACTTTTCTTTTCCTTTTAACAGGGCTTGCCTCTCCTTGCCCCCATCTGGTGGGGCCTCCAGCTTGTCATCCTTACTCATGGGCGTCCGCAGGGGGGGCAAGGAGGGGCGCTTGCCCCCCCCCCGTGGAGCACCCCTCCTCCCCCCCCCCTAAGCACGCCCATGTGTAGGCTGAAGATTTGTTTTTGTAAAGAGTGTAATTATGTTGAAATAGCCCCGCAGGGAGTCCTGGCGCCGGGGCTCGTCCTCCGGCAGGACATCACAGCAACCCCTCCAGGTGCTGATGGTTTGGGGGGGTGTGGGGGCTGATCATCGCGTTGAGATGGAACCGATGAGATGACACAGAGATGACAAGTGCAGACGCCCTGCAGCCCACTTATCACCACCACATGAAGGAAGAGGCCAGTGCTGGGAAAAGAACTCGGTTAGCTCAGCTCCTGAAGTTGGGAGAAATCTACTTTGACAGACTTGCACGGGGCTGCTAAAAATGTGTGTGTGTGGGGGAGGCTAATTCATCCAGCCAAAGACATATTCATAGTGGAGATGCAGAGGCTCCAAGTAGGGGTGAAAACAAAACAAAGCCTCATTACCAAGTAAATGGTCTTTTAAAGACCTGTGTGAAGTACTCTGGTGCTGCTGTGTGTGTGCCCCGGGAAGCTGTCTTAGCCGGGCACACACATTCTGATAACATTCACACCCCTCAGAATAATAAATACCACTTCTAGCTGCCTCCTCATGGGGTGGGAGTGTTAAGATGTGCACAGCAGGGGGAAAGGGATGGCCAAAACAGGTGACGCTTTTCTTTAGTATAGGAATTTCTGCTGGCATCATAGCCCAGGGTTTGCTGTCTGTGCACTTGTATAGACGTGTATTCCATACAGGTGCACAGAAAGCAAACCCTGGGCTATGACGCCAGCAGGAATTACTTTAGAAAGGAAAAGGTCACCTGCACTGCCATCCCTTTCCCCCTGCTTTCTGTGCACTTGTATGGAATACAAATTCACGGCACTGCACACCAGATAAATGGTGAACAGGGCCATGGATCTGTCTCTTTTTGCCTCCAAGGGCACCCACAAAGAAGCAGAGGAGGCCCAGGCAAGGAGAAACCAGGGGACAATTGACCCACATCGATCTACACAGTGAGACCTTCGGGAGGGCTGAATTCCAGGACGACAGTGCTGCTGACCAGCCTGACTCCACTGAATAGTATCAGAAGAGCAGGCAGCAGTTTTGAAGTAAGTTCCAGTAACTTTTCAGGGTGGGTATGGGTTTTGGGGTGCCAGAGGTAATGTTAGGGTTCAGGGTTCATATTGGCTTTGGGGTGCCAGGGGTAATTTTGGGGTACAGGGTGGATATGGGTTTTGGTGTGCCAGGGGTAATTTTAAGGTTCAGGGTGGATATGGGTTTTGGGATGCCAGGGGGTAATTTTAGGGTTCAGCGCAGGTATGGGTTTTGGGGTGCCAGGGTTAATGTTAGGGTTCAGGGTAGGTATGGGTTTTGGGGTGCCAGGGGTAATTTTAGGTTTCAGGGTAGGTATGGGTTTTGGGGTGCCAGGGGCAATGTTAGGGTTCAGGGTGGATATGGCTTTTGGGGTGCCAGGGGTAATTTTAGGGTTCAGGGTGGATAATGGTTTTGGGATGCCAGGGGTACTTTTAGGGTTCAGGGTAGGTATGGGTTTTGGGGTGCCAAGGGCAATGTTAGGGTTCAGGGTGGATATGGGTTTTGGGGTGCCAGGGATAATTTTAGGGTTCATGGTAGGTATGGGTTTTGGGGTGCCAGGAGTAATTTTAGGGTTCATGGTGGATATGGGTTTTGGTGTGCCAGGGGTAATTTTAGGGTTCAGGATGGGTATGGGCTTTGGGGTGCCAGGGGTAATTTTAGGGTTCAGGATGGATATGGGTTTTGGTGTGCCAGGGGTAATCTTAGGGTTTAGGGTGGATATGGGTTTTGGTGTGCAGGGGTAATTTTAGGGTTCAGGGTGGGAATAGGTTTTGGGGGGCCGGGGTAATTTTAGGGTTCAGGGTAGGCAGGGGTATTCGGGTGCCAGGGTTAATGTTAGCGTTCAGGGTGGATATGGGTTTTGGTGTGCCAGGGGTAATGTTGGGGTTCAGGGTGGGAATGGGTTTTGGGGTGCCAGGGGGTAATTTTAGGGTTCAGGGTAGGTATGGTTTTGGGGTTCCATGGGTATTGTTAGGGTTCAGGGTAGGTATGGGTTTTGGGGTGCCAGGGGTAATGTTAGGGTTCAGGGTGGATATGGGTTTTGGGGTGCCAGGGGTGATTTTAGGGTTCAGGGTGGATATGGGTTTTGGGGTGCCAGGGGTAATTTTGGGGTTTAGGGTAGGTATGGGTTTTGGGGTGCCAGGGGTAATGTTAGGGTTCAGGGTGGATATGGGTTTTGGGGTGCCAGGGGCAATTTTAGGGTTCAGGGTGGATATGGGTTTTGGGGTGCCAGGGGTTATTTTAGGGTTCAGGGTGGATATGGGTTTTGGTGTGCCAGGGGTAATTTTAGGGTTCAGGGTGGATATGGGTTTTGGGGTGTCAGGAGTAATTTTAGGGTTCAGGGTGGATATGGGTTTTGGTGTGCCAGGGGTAATCTTAGGGTTCAGGGTGGATATGGGTTTTGGGGTGCCAGGGGTAATTTTAGGGTGCAGGGTGGTAATGAGTTTTGGTGTGCAGGGGTCATTTTAGGGCTCAGGGTGGGAATGGGTTTTGGGGTGCCGGGGGTAATTTTAGGGTTCAGGGTAGGTAGGGGTTTTCGGGTGTCAGGGGTAGTGTTAGGGTTCAGGGTGGATATGGGTTTTGGTGTGCCAGGGGTAATCTTAGGGTTCAGGGTGGGTATTGGTTTTGGGGTGACAGGGATCATTTTAGGGTTCAGGGGTGGTATGGGTTTTGGGGTGCCAGGGGGTAAATGGGTTTTGGGGTACCAGGGGGTCATTTTAGGGTTCAGGGAATGTATGAGTTCTAAGGGGGCAGGGGCCATCTAAAACCCACTTTATTCAATGCAGCCTGCCTGGTGAGGAGCAGAGTAGTTAATGGTTCCCATTTCTTTTTAGGAATGGACATCCAAAACTTTTTTTCAAAACAAAAATTGGATGATGTAGAATCTGATATTACAGAAGCAAGAAAAAGATCTAGACATGGTGAACAGGAGGAGGCAGACGAACTAAGCACAAGCAGTTCTGCAGGTCCACTTTCAGATCCAACAGAATCTAGCCATGATGTTGATGCTTCGGTAAATGATATTGGATTGTATTTTAATTTAGCAAACAAACTAACAGACAATGTCAAATGCAATCTTCTAAAAAATAAGTGTACTCCACCGGAAACGTATGACTTCAAGAAAGATTCAGGTGGAACACGCTGTTTCGGACATGTGTGGATTAAACAATATTCACCATGGCTTAGCTACTCTCCACAACTGAAAGGTACAATTTGCAAGTTTTGCACAGTTTTTCCACAGCCCGTTCATCGTGGGATATAAGGAGCATCTAAAACTAAGCCTTTCATTAAATATGAAGACTTCCATGAAAGTGCACGCAAGCATGTCTTATCGTCTTGGCATAAAAACGCACACGTGGATGCAACTCACTTTTTGGCAATTAGAAAGAAACCGGAAGCAAGTATTGTTTGCCAAATAGACAACGCTGTGAAAAGGCGTGTTGAAGAAAATCGGAAAAATGTATTTCCAATTTTGTCATCTATCTTATTTTGTGGCACACATGACATTGCATTACGTGGGGAAAAAAAGTACATCCGGAAATGTACAAAGTCTGTACCAATTTCGCATTGAAGCAGGAAATGTCACCTTAAAGAACCATCTGGAAAATGCACCAGTTAATGCACGTTATACATCTGTTCGAGTTGAACATGAATTGATTAGATTATGTGAAGAAACATTAAGAGAAGATCTAGTATCCTTAGTCAATAGGTCAAATGTATTTTCAATCATTGCTGATGAAAGTGCTGACATATCTGGAAAAGAACAGATATCACTTGGAGTACGTTTTGTAGACACGACAAGTAGTACCGTAGCTGGCATCAGAGAAGAATTCCTTGGATTTGCAACCTTAAAAGAAACGGATGCTATCTCAATTGCAAATATGATTATGGATACATGTTCTAAATTTGGATTAAACTTATAAAAACTCCATGGCCAAGGATATGATGGATGCTCTACAATGGCAGGAAAGGAAGGTGGCGTTCAAGCCATAATAAAGATAAAATATCCTAAAGCTGCTTTTGCTCACTGTGCTGCACATAAACTTAATTTGGTTTTTAATGACCTGAATGCGGTTCCTGAGATACGGAATTGTATTGGCACAGTGAAAGCCATCATCAAGTTTTTCCATGAGAGTCCGAAAAGAAGATCTCTCATTCCTAATCTGACATTGCTGAGTGAAACACGATGGACAGCTAAATACAAGAGCATTCGAATTTTTAGCTCACACTTTGAAGAGATTTTTAATGAATTATGCTTACTGGTCTCAACAGCATCAGGGAAAACACGTCAGGATGCATATCAATTGCAATGTTCCTCCAGCACAGTGAGCTTTCTCTTTTGCTAGTCCATAATTTCAGATTACTCATCAAGATTGGAATCTGTAAGCCAGGCTCTCCAAGCGGTTCACCTTGATATCCTCGAGGTGTGTAATCATGTGCAAGACCTTCTGAATGTGTTCCGTGATCACAGACAAGAAGCAGAAGAGCAATTTAAGAACATTTTTACAAACGTTCAAACACTGGCAGAAAAACTGAACATCGAACTTTGTCTTCCCAGACAGTGTGGCCGGCAAGTATTTCGTTCTAATTTTGGTTCCTCTTCTGTGGAAGAATACTATCGCCAGACTATCTATGTGCCATACATGGACTCTATCATCGCATCATTAGAAAGCCGGTTTGGCAAAGAAAACAAGAAAAATTTGAGTTTGTTTTCACTTTACCCAAAACATATGGCAAAAATGACACTTGAGCAATACAAATGCCATATTACAAACATCAGAGAAATTTATGACATTGAAAACCTAGAAGCCGAAGCAGTCACATGGTTTCAGATCTGGTCAACGAAGGATGAGCAGTTAGACAATGAATTTCTGGATTTGCTAAACCACACAGATTTATTTGCATCAGTCCAGCAAGCAATTCTCATTGCTCTCACATTACCAGTGACCACTTGCACAGTGGAAATGTCTATAAGCACAATGAAAAGGGTGAAAACCTGGTTGAGTTCGACAGTGGCAGATGATCCCTTATCAGGTTTGTGCATGATGAGCATACATCGAGCAAAAATTGATGGAAACAAACAACAGCTGATCGATCAAGAAATTGATACATTTGCACAAGACTACAGACATTTACAGTTCCTTTTTTGAGATCAGTACACGTGAACAAAAACTGTATAAAACTACTACTCATTGAGAAGTGTGACTGTTACATTTCAGCAAGACTCTACATGTTTGCAGTTCCTGTAACAGTTTTCCACGTTGTTTATATGTTTTTTTTCCAATTTGGAAGAGAACAGCTGTTATTTTATTTATGGTAATATATTTGATTTTATTTATTTTAATGTATTTAAGTTAATACATTTTCAAAATAAATACACTTGTCATACCTTTTAATTCTCATTTGTTTGTGCATGTTAACACCAAATGCAGACTGACTTTACATGTTTTTTTTATAATGCAGTTATAGTGCCTTCACTGCCTTGATCATGTGTGTATGAATAATGTGGTATATTCAATAGAGGTGACATAAAAACAGATTAGAAATTGCTAATCAGACAATGGCAGCTTGATCCTTCCATTATTAGTTTGCATCAGGTTTCTAAACCCTTTGCATGCCTGTGCTTTTTCACGTTTGGCCAAGAGCCGCTCCTGTCAGCAGCTGAGCTCTGCTTTTTTCTTTGCCAACTGCTAGAAGTTGTGAATGATAGCTTCCAAAGTCCACAAAAGAAAGAGATGGCTGTGGCACAACAACCCTATGGTGTATGAGATCATATGCAGCCTGCTTCCTGTCCCCCATGGCTCCTCCTGTGCCCTAGTGTTTCTTGTGCCCCACCTGGCACACATCATGTCGGAGGATGGTGATGACGTTAACATTTCCCCCCCCCCTCTCGAAAAATTTCTGCGGATGCCCGTGTCCTTACTCTTAACTTCTGCAGGAATGGACTAAGTGTTTACAATTTGCAGGTGCCTACCTTCATTGACCACTTCAGGTATGTCCTCCCCTGCTGGCTGTATCGGAGGGATGCCACGTCTCTCATCCTGGCTCTGCTCCGGCTGTTTCTTACCCTTGCAGCTATCTGCTCCGAGCTGTGCTTCCTTTGGGCGTTGAAGCAGATCTACCACTAACTGACCGGCCGGTGGTTGTTTCCCTGAACCACCGCCTCTTGCTTTCCTAACTGCTGAAGGTGCATTGCCGGGAGCCTGCACCTGCAGGCGCCGCCCTCGACCGGGTGCCTGCTCCGCTTGATTTGGCGATTTCTGCACCGCGATTCCCCCGCGTGCCCGACTAATCTCTGCCGGTTTAGAAGCTGTGCTGTTTGTCGCTGCCTTCGTATCCATCTCTCGGATAATTTTTCCGCTCTCCACAATGCATGCAAGGTATGTGTCCTGTTGCATTTAAGCTACCTTTCTATGAAACCTAAAAACCTTTCCTACCCATTTAAGCTACCCTTCCCTGAACCCTATAAACTCTTTAATGCTAGCCTTACCTGAACCCTACACATCCCTTACCATCCATTTATGCTATCAATCTTTGAACCCCAAAAACCCTCATTATCCCTTAATGCTACCTTCCCTGAACTCTGAGAACCCATGACCCTTAACAGTATGCATCCCTGAACCTTAAAAACCATTACTACCCATTAATGCCACCCTTCCCAGAATGCTAAGAACACCTTGCTACAAATCTGTGGACCACTTAATGCTGCTCATCTCTGAATGCTAAAACATCCTTATCACCCAGTAACAATACCATACCCTGAACCGTGAAACCCCTTTACTGCCACTTAAGGCAATCCATCTCTGTAACAAAATAATCAATAACCAGCTCTTAAAGCTACCCTTCCCTGAACCATAAAAAGCGATTGCTGCCACTTAAAGCTACCCTTTTGTTCTTTTTTACGGAGTTTTAATTAGCGCAAACTTAACCCTTCTCTGCATCCTAATTATACCTTAATGCCCCTTAACACTACCTTTAGTGAACGCTAAAAACTCCCTACTGCCTGCACTTCCTTGAACCCTAAAATCCCTTTGCTACGGCTTAGTGTTAATCTTCCCTGAACCCTACAAACCCCTTCACAGTACATTTCCCTGAAGCATACAAACCCTTTACTGCTCATTAACACCACCCATCTCTGAACTTTAACCCTAAATACCTCATGATGCAACTCTTTATTGGACCCTGCAAACTCCTTACTACCCCTTAATGATACCCATCACTGCACCTTAAAACTCTACTACCCCTTAACTCCAGCCTTCCCTGAAACCTAAAAGCCCTACTACCCATTAACAATTCACTTTACTGAACCCAAAAAATCCCTTGCTAACCCTTACAGCTACTCGTCCCCAAACCGTAAAAACTCCATGCTACTTCTAAGCGCTACCCTACCTGACAGAAAAAAACTTGTTACCCATTAACACCACCAATCCCTGACCCCTAAAAGCTCCTTACCACTCCTTAGCGCAACCCATCCTTGAACCCTAAAAAGTTCCACCTATTTCTTAATGCAACCCTTCCCTGCCGCTAAAAACGCCTTACTACCACTTAACACTACCTTTTCCTGTTCCCCAAAAAGCCCTTATTACCCATTAATTCTACCCTTGCATGGCCCTTAAAAGTCATTACTACCCCTTTAAGCTAAATTTGACTGAACCCTAAAATCCTCTTCCTAACACTTAACGCTACCCTCCCCTGAACCCTACAAATCCCTTAAGGCTACCCTTCCCTGAACCAAACAAACCCCTTAAAATTCCTTAACAGTAACTCGGGCACTCTGCCAGTTGAAAGCAGTGGGAGCCTCACTGTAAAATACCGGGCAGAATTGTGAATCAAATGACTGATTCTCTCAGTTACTCATAATTTCTAAGATGACCCTAAGGGTTCCACTTGTCTGTGTTTAAATTTGCTGATAAATTACAGTCAGACATATTGGCTTTGCCAAAGCTTGTTTCCTTCTGGTTAGGAGACAAGCACCAGCGAGGTGGGTAATTAACGTAATACAAGTGGTGTGTCTACACGAGGGAGGTGCCTGACGCAAGACACTGCATAATGATGCACAGCAGGGGAGCACCCAAGAAGACAACATTCAAGTTAACTCGAAGTATTGAAAATCAGGGCAATATTTATTTCCAAATGACTGTCTGTGCTTTAGTTCCAATACCAGCATCTAGTGTATACTATTAAAATTCCCAAACAGTGAGTATTCTTATGTCCAACGACTTTAGCTACAGTTCAAGCAAATAATTAAAACAGCTGCCCTCTGAGATACCCCCTCAAAGTGATGCTTAAGGGGAGTCCACAAAGCGGGCAGCCACAGTGCACATACTTGCATACGGTTACCAGGTTTCTCCAGTATATCAACGGCACCATTTTCCAGTCCTGGTCATTCCTTTAACAACGTATTGCATTCTGGGAGATGTAGATTCAGTTCATTTCAACTGAAGCGAATGGACTTAGAAACCTAAAAAACACGATTTGTAAAAGGAAGTTGAACGAGTTGTCTCTGATGACGTGAGGCCTGATTCTCAAAGGAAAACTTGCACTTTTGTTTAAGCTTATTTTTGTTTGGTATTCACAAACTGTGAGTTTAATTTTACTAATAGTAAGTTTACGACTGCAAATTTTACTAATAGTAGGTTTACGACTGGAGAGACTTTTTATATGCAGTGTCCGCCACAGTGCAGAGTCTCCACTGTCGTAAAGTGAATAGTGGTATGATAAAATTCTTACTTTGTGAGTACCAAAAAAAAGGTTGTATGACAGAGGCACGCAAGGTTAAACAACGCATGCCTCTACTCTGTGCCTAAATCACGAATGCATCTGAACAACACATTCCTCTACCACACATGCCTTTACAACGCAATTTCGTGGTAAAGACATGACTGGTGTAAAGATGTGTGGTAAAGATCACACCGTATGTCACCTGCCCTTGGCCCTAACAAGTACCCCTCCCCCCAGGCCTAAAATGTACCTCAACCCCACCATGAGTTCTTAAAACTTCTCCGACCCCGAGCCCTAAAACGTCTCTGATCTCTCCAAGCCCTAAAATTATCCCAAACCCCCCCTAAGCCCTAACAACTACCCAGAGCTCTAAAAAGTACCCCTGTCCCAAACTGAGCCCTAAAAAAACTTCCCAGACCCCCCTGGGCCCTAAAATCTACCCTAAACCCCCAAAGCCCCCAAAACTACCCTGAGCCCTTAAAACTACCCCTACCCACCCCTCGAGCCCTAAAAACTACCCTGATCCCCCTGAGGCCTACAAACTACCCAGATCCCCCTAAGCCATAAAAACTACCCCAACCCTTAAAAACTGCCCCCCACTCACCAAAACTGGGTCTCAGCCCCACTTACCTCACTGCGTCCACTCTCGATCCTTCCTGCTCCTGGGTCCGCTCATCTTAGCATCTAGACTGCGAATTGCCTTAACCACGCTTATGCATGGCTCAGGCATATGCATGGTTAAGGCAAGTGTGGTTGTGCTTGCGTTTAAATGGCACGTGTGGCTCTGTCTGCGTTATTCAGGACGTTTCCCCCAAAATAATAACAAATAGCAAGCTTGCACAAAAGTGTAAATTTACCTTTGTGAATCAGGCCCATGGAGTGTAATCATAAATGTGTGCTCAATGCAAGCTTTCTGCATACAGAATGGGCACAATGGTCAATGTGGTATAACTTCCTAGTGGTCATACGCGCATAGGTCAGCCTAGGCTCACACATGCACTGGAAATACCACCTGAAAGGATGTTGGCATGTCACCCTACTTGTGGAGGTATCCCCAGCTGAAAAACCAAGACAATGTACAGTCAGTCATGCTGATGGTTGCACACTTTTTAGAAACTCTTGTTTTTGAAATTGAATCGAGGGTGGTGATCTCACTCCTTTCCATTACAAAAAGCTGGTTCGCCAAGTTTTAGGTCTGCCTGATGCAGAAGCTATTAAAGAATGGTGCCAAACTCATGATTATGTAACGAAGTAAATTTAGTAGATGATATCAACCTTTGGATTGTAGTTCAGTCAGTCTGTTCTTCCCTAACAGGGGAGGCTCCTCCGCTAAGGCGGTGGAGCGTCGCTCCACTAAGCTTAAAAAGAAAAAGAAAATTAAAATAACGCAACATTGTTAACGTTACGTTATTATTATTTTCTTCTTCTGTAAGTAGGCAGCCAGGTTGGAGCGAGGTGGAGCTGGGCTTGTCTCACCGGGGTTGAGGGAGAAGGAGTGGTTGCTGCTGCACCTTAAGTGCGCATGACGGCCTGGCCGGCCGAATTGGGTGTTCTCCACCGGCTTTATTGTACGGCCTAGGTGGGAAACCTGCCCAGGCTCTCAGTCCCCGTCAGAGCGCCTTGCCACAGCGCTCAGACCAATCATGAATCTAATGTAAGGCAGCATCGTGATTGGCTAAGGGAGTTTGGGAGACTGGGCGCTTCCTGTTCCTGTGTCCGCGTCGTAGGAGAGGCGGCGGCTGGCGACCGGCCACGTCAAGGTAAGTTTTTTTTTTCTGAACCCCCCTCTACATTCCCCCGCCCCCCGCCACTGTTCCTAACCAGCTGTCACTCTTCCCTAATGAAACAAATTGTGGCTACTGTAGAAAATGAAGTACTCTGTTTATGGGTGCAGGCCCCACTCATTTCAGGATATACTTTGGATATGTGCATTTTTCACCCATGGATCCCATTTCACCTCTGATTGGGTTTCCTTTCATCTTCTTGTATCATCCAGCAACTAGCATTTGCAATGATCAGGAGACTGAGGAGCAAAATTAAATAGCACGGTGACACAAACGTGTTCGAAAAATTATATAAACGTTGTAATGAAAATGTTCTGCTTTCAAGACAACTTCAGTATCGGTGAAAAACATTGATGCTGCTCATGCTAAGCATAACCCTCCTTTGGCCAATGGCAGGTGGTATTGCTTGAACCCTCACCTTATCCAAAGGGAGGGTGATCATAAACATTGATGGATATATGCATTGGAGCATGGGTACAAGACAGTGATATTTTTGTCTTACATCTCAAAAGAGCTGCACAGAGTAGTTCAAACCAAGAAGAGGTACCGAATAACAGAAAAGCTATATTAACTGCAACCGTGACAAGCTTTAGGACCCCTTTATAACTTTTAATCCATTCTAGTGCTCTGCCCCAAATCTGTCATGATCAAAGAATTGATACTGATTGTTGTTACTGGCTTTATATTCTCCACATTTGTTATTTGTGAACATGATACAAGAGTGTCAATATTGCCACAGTGTTGAAAAAACGATCAACAAGAGGAAATAGGAAGGTCCTTTCGAGTCCACAGCACTACGGCATACGAGGCAAGGAATATCGCGATACTCTAACATCTAGTGGTGGCTGACAACATAAAAATATGGTGAGGCACGAGTCCCAAAAAACTCACCATATATGTTGCATGGAGCCACATCCGGTGTCTCTCTCCTCAGCTGTGACTCCAGCAGGCAGCAGGAAATGGAAGGACTTCCTCCCTTGTGCAACATGGTTCCAACCGCTCTGCAGCTCCAGGATTGGTTGGAGTAGGCTAACGCAATGCTCATTTTGAGGCTGGGGGCCTGTGGCTGCAAACCCTCTGCTGTTTCTCAGACCTAGGATTGTGAATGCTGAAGTGTGCATATTAGATTGGCCGGCTGTAGGCAACCGACCAATCTGACATGCGCACTGGCAGGGGCTGCAGTAATAGTGCAATTGCAGGAATGAGCCCTGCCCCCTACCCACATGCTGTAACAGAACGAGCCTGCAGCCAAAATAAAATTGCATTTATTACCAATTTATTAATGTGTGTGCCTGCTGCGCTCACAGCAGGCGGGGCAATGCTCCTCCGCCATAACGGGAAGCCACTACTGCTAATATCATGGAAAGAATATCGAGGGCCAAACTATCGAAAGTTAAGCGCATATAGAAGAAGTGTAGATTTACTGTTCTAAACCCTACATCTATGTATTTAGAGACTTCGCTGAAGTATGAGAACTCACTGAGGTGAGTAGTGGATAGGATATTTCATGGGTGAAACATGCCCCCAATTAGTAGGTTCACTCCTACTGAAAGCGATACAGTGCCACAAATGGCTCCTGGTCTGTACCTGTCATTACTGGAGGGCCTGCGCTTTCAAATGGCAGGGAAAGCAGGCAGAATGAAACGCCTGGTCCACCCACCATCACGAGCCTCTGACTTTAACAACATGTCTGCATGAAATGAGGCCCAGACCCCTCCTCCTCTCCATAAGGCTGTGATTACAACCACAAGTCTGCAGGGGAGAAAATCTTAGAAAAGTGTTTCCGCAGAGCGCCATCAAGACTGTGCCCCCCCCTGCGACCAAAAGACTATATGGATGAGGCTGGATAATTGCTTCCTTGCCCCCTCATCACCAACCCCCTGATTGAAACCACAAGTCTGCATACGATAATACATGCATTATTGACTCCTCACATCATCCCATACGCATGTCCCCACTCAACACTCTCCTGTGTGTAAGCCTTGACCAGCACTGTCCTACAGCATCAGCAAGCACATGCCTTCCGATTGGAACTTGATGTCAGCTTAGAAAAACTCCTGGGTTGAATTCATCACCATGAGAATCTGTTCTGTCAGTGCTTAATTTGAGCCGGTGGTTTCTGGTGTTAGGGACCGTCACTTAATTGTCAACACCGGCACTTATGACAGTTGGCCATATGGTGGCTTTGTGTGTCTGATTTAGAGATTGGCACACCAACAGTTGTTATTTAATTCACTGTGCATTAAAAATGACTTATACCTGCTGCCCAAGCCGTTCTTACAGGTTTGGGGACCTGGAATAATCTGCATTGTCACAATTGTAGGTGTGCGATGGCAGTCAGGGCCAGACTGGGAACCACAACCTGCCCTGGCAAATGGCTCGGCCGGCCCCCCCTCCCCACTAAGGGGGCTGGTTGGAGGTGCCGCCGAGCTCTCTGCCAGGGCCGGTTTTCGGACGATTTTGGTACAGGGCCGATTTTGCAGCTATGCTGAAAAAATAGCCCTGTAATAAAAACAACCCCCGGGGGCCCAAAACCGGCCCCCACCCGCGTGGCGGACCGGGGGATTGCCCAGTAACCGCTACGGCCAGTCCGGGCCTGATGGCAGTAGTTGTGTTAGTACTGTCGTTGGCAGCACTAGCAGTGGCAATGGGTGGTGTAACCTGCAGTGGCCCCCTGACGAGCGGGCCGGCTCTTCTTTTTTTACAAATTAAGTACCCCTGGAAGCACAGAGCTGCAGAGTAAAACTCCCAGATTTGTACTTCTCACTTACATCATCAGGCAAATGCCTTCATTGGAACCACAAGTAGGCCCTGGTGAAATTTATTTTACACCAGAGTAATCTTGTGTAATTTACCAGATTGTGCCTTATGCTTGTCACCCAAAATTCCCAAAATTACGCAGTTGCACACGTGGGGTGACTTTAAGCACAGTAACATTGGAACAAGGCAAACTACCAGAATGCAAGAAGTTGATTTTCACAGGACTTGTGTTTTTGCACTATTCTATTACACATGAAATGAATCCTCACTTCCAAAATAGAGGTACAAATGCTGGTGTTACATTTTGCGAAATGTTCTGATTTTTTCTGGAATTTTACGTAATTACGAAAAAGCTAATTACGTGGGTTGTGCACATCTTAACCTCGAGCTGGCAGATTGTAGCACCCGAGTCACTGCAATGCGTCTTCTTGAGAAGTACCCCGGCCACCCAGCACCCGTCTCCTGCTCTACTAACTTTATTTGAAAACTAGATTTGACGTGTTAACTTTAAACTCTGAGACACAACTCGTTTAGTCTGGTCCTAGAAAAAATAAATCTATATGTTAAACGTGATCTCGTGAAATGCCACTGAAAATCAGTATAGTTCAAAAATGGTGAAAGTTTTAGGGCCTGATTCACAGAACTATCATAAGACAAAATCCTAAACTTACTACTGTTGGTATTCATAGAAGCCATTTAGTAGTAGTAAAGTTAGGATTGACTTAAGACAAACTTAAGACAGACTTAAGACAAACTTAAGTTAGGATTTGGTCTTAAGTCTGTCTTAAGTCTGTCTTAAGTCTGTCTTAAGTTTGTCTTAAGTTTGTCTTAAGTTTGTCTTAAGTTTATCTTAAGGCAAACTTAAGACAAAATCCTAACTTTACTACTACTAAATGCCTTCTATGAATACCAAAAGTAGTAAGTTTAGGATTTTGTCTTAAGTTAGTTCTGTGAATCGGCCCCTTAGTGAGCCCATCAAAAACATATTTGGTTACGTAAAACAGAAATTCTATTACTGTAACCTTCACCCTCTCCGTACTTCCTCTAGAGTAAATTCACGTATGATTGATTGGACCTTTGGATACTTCTGTCCTTAAAAGTACAAACCCCTTAACCATCTGCAATTCCACCCTATGGCGATTGTAAAGGTACAAAGTGCAGCAGTGTTGATGTTACGCCCTCAACCATTAGTTCAACTAGTTCAAATTACTGGGAGGTGCAAGGATGCCACCTTGATGTGTCCTGATTGGAACCACAGATCTGCAGAGCACTTAGATCGAGGCTTTCTCATCCCACCGTCCGGTGTGGGCCACCAGTGAAACCACATGTCTGGGTAATTAGAAGGCAGGAGTCGTGCCTGCCCGCCGCATCTTCCGGCACATACATGAATGGAACCACAAGCCTGCATCAGCGAAGGCAAGGCTTTATCCACAACGACTAAGCTCACCATTGTGGTCGTTGTTTAAGTAATTCTGTTTGATTGTTCCGATTCCCAAGGAAGTACTGCCCCATCCCCTGGTTGTTTGCAAAGAACAGATATTAACTGAGCTGACCTGGGCCAGTCAAGTCCATGGGCCCCGGTGCCAATGCACCTGCTGGACTGCTGATAGCCACGCCCAAGCGACTTATAAACTGGTACAAGGAGAGATGGAGTGAGGAAGCAGGGACTTAGGGGCGATCACATTGACCTTGACCACAAATGTATTCATCATTATGTATTAGGGCGAGCAGTGGGTTTATAAACCCCGGACTACTGAGAGCCTCCCTGCTTGTAGCTCCTTTCTGCCTCCTTCATGGCACGTCTGTTGGCTGTGAGGCACCAGATTCCAACAACCACTTCCCCGAACCCCTTTACATACTTACTGCTAGTGACATCCAACGGGAATATTCAGAGCATTACGTCTATTGACCTAGATACTTCTTCATTATGTACAGCTATTGTCTGCATGGGAGTAGGGACATGAGGGCATATTTACAAGGGGATTGATTGCGCCACCGGAACATCACTTTTTCCGACGTTCCGGTGGTGCAATGCTCAGCTCCATATTTACAAAGCTGCATTAAGCTATTTTGTGTGGCTTAATGCCGCTTTATTAATATTGTCCCCTTTCACTTAGATAACTGTGTGAAAGGGGCATACAGTGGGTGTTTTGTTTGCTTTCCACAACAACACACATTGCTTTTTGACTCTGCCCCAGATTTACAAAGATGTGTAAATCTAATACAGCGCCAGAAAGTAACCCCATCCAAAAGCAGGTGTTAGATTGGCACAGCGAGAATAAATACTTTTATTTCTACCCGTTTTTGCACATTCTGTGTGGGGCAGCACAGATAGAAAGAGCGACTCGCCTTTAAAGACTGTATATGTGCAGGAAGGTGCACCTTCCTGCACATAAACAATCATTCCCTACTACACAGACACCCTTGCACCACGGTGCAAGGGTGTCTGTGTTGCAGGAAATCTCCCCTGCAATGCAGGCACCCCTGCACTTTAGCACAAGAGTGTCTGCGTTGGCGCTAGGTAGCTATTTTTAGCTCCAGTGCAAGGGGAAACACAGGGGTGCGCCATGCGCTTGTAAATACGACGCATCCCGGCAATATTGAAATGACGCAGCGCTGTGCTGCAAAATTGTTCACAGAGCCATTCCTTAGTAAATATCCCCCATGGTCTTTAGATGCACCAGATGGGGAAGGGCTGACCTGCTTCTGGTCATGAACCTCTAACTGAGGCTGGGGACAGGTCTGGGGAAGGGCTGAGCTGCTGCTGGTCATGAACCTCTAACTGAGGCTGGGGACAGGTCTGGGGAAGGGCTGAGCTGCTGCTGGTCATGAACCTCTAACTGAGGCTGGGGACAGGTCTGGGGAAGGGCTGAGCTGCTGCTGGTCATGAACCTCTAACTGAGGCTGGGGACAGGTCTGGGGAAGGGCTGAGCTGCTGCTGGTCATGAACCTCTAACTGAGGCTGGGGACAGGTCTGGGGAAGGGCTGAGCTGCTTCTGGTCATGAACCTCTAACTGAGGCTGGGGACAGGTCTGGGGAAGGGCTGAGCTGCTGCTGGTCATGAACCTCTAACTGAGGCTGGGGACAGGTCTGGGGAAGGGCTGAGCTGCTGCTGGTCATGAACCTCTAACTGAGGCTGGGGACAGGTCTGGGGAAGGACTGACCTGCTGCTGGTCCAGATACTGTTGCAAAGCCCGGGCATGGGTCTTGGGAATGACTGAACAGATCCTCTAGTTGAGGCTGAACACGGGTCTTGTGAAGGACTGACCTGCTGTTGGTCCAGATGGCCCAGCTGAGGTTGAGCACAGGTCTAGGGACGGACAGACCTGCAGGTGGGCTAGATACTCTCACTGAGGCTGAGCACAGGTCTGGGGAAGGACAGATTTGTTGGGGGTCCCGATACTCTCGCTGAGGCTGAGCATGGGTCTGACCTGCTTGTGGTTGGGATCGCCTAGCTGAGGCTGGGCACTGGTCTGGTTAGAGGGGGCTGATCCAATTGTGGTCCAGACCCTCCAAGCTCAACCTCGATTTACACTCAAGATTTTGTTCCTTATGAGGTATGGACATTATAGGCAAGATTGAGCCCTGTAGTGGTTCCTGGGATCTTGGTAACATGGTTCTCATTCTGCATCTTATATCATGATGATGAGCTGTGGAAAATGTCAACATTTACAGTTTCAAGGTAACCCGTGGTGCTTCGTACATGCCTGGGAAACCATGTAAATTTGCAAATGATGCATCTTTTTATGCTATTCTGCTGTATATGAATACATGTATGTTTTAGTTTGACAGGTGTTACGTCTTGCTCCTTAAGTATATCAAAGCTACCTCCGGAAAGAATACCAAATAGCATGTCAGTGTATTTTCTGATTGTCTCTCGTCCTTGTCCTGGGTAAATAATGAACCATTCTATTGCAGCAGGAGCAGGGGGTGTAGCAGGACTCGAGTCGGGGAGGACGGCGTTCCCCACTTATTTTACCAGGTTTTTACCAGCTGGACGCCGTCCCCCCTGCCCAAAAGATGGAGCCGGTACCCGAGTCTGCACCTGCGCGCGAATGCTAGCCTTTCACATGCATCAGAGGCTCAGACTAATCTCCCCTTCCACCTCGCGCCCTCCCCTTGCCAGCCTTTCTCAGAGCACAGCCGAGGCACCAAGGCTTCAAGGAGCTACGTTGTCACACGGCGAGCATGTCACTTCCAGGGACCCCGACAATGTCCGTAGTGCCTACGGCCCGACTCTAGTCTGTAATAACCGTGTAATCCGAGGAATGGGTTCTGTGTATAATGTGTTGGGTTTCGAGTGACTGCTCAGGCCCGGTTCTAGAGGGTGGGCCGGGTGGGCCGGGCCCACCCAAACTTTGGCCTGGCCCACCCAAACATAACCCTTGGCCCTGGCAGTGACGTCAGCAAGGCCAGCAGAATATGGCCACTGCAAGTTAAAACGTTCTTCGAACGTTATTTTTCTTTAGTAGTTGCGTGATTGGGCCTGGGCTCGCACCCCCAATCACGCATCTCCTATTAGGCAGGTGGGCTGTGTCCCCGCCGACTCGTGCAGGTACATTAGGGGCACTGCGAAGGGGACAAAGCCTTTCGTTGGAACTGGATTTGTGGATAATTCATTCTTTTCTGCTGGAAAAGAAGTTTGTTTTGCGTTTCGTTTTCCTGACCTTCCTGACCCCTTGAGCTGTTTGTTTACCCGATCTGGCTGTGACAGAGTTCATAAGGAGCAGGTAAGAGAATGTGTGGCTATTGTGTTTTTTAAATCTGTGAGAAAGACATACTTAGAACGCCGTGTTTATTTCATTTTCATTTACATCGTGTGTTTAAATCGTATCATTCATGAGTGTTTCTGCAAGGATGCACGACAACTAAATGTCCAAATAACCTTGGGGATTGTTGATCTTGCTGGAGAGCGTTCTTTTTTTTGGTTTGTAGTATTTAAATGCAATAGAACTGTAGTTAACGTGGATAGCTCAGTGGGTTACTGTTTTTGTCACAGAGCTCCTTTGATACATAGGACAGTGTGATCAAAGACGTGTATACAAACCAGAATGGTATAATTAGATTTTTTTGTATTGCTAGTTAGTTCGAATTTTCCCAGTATTTCATTATTCTAATGTTGCAATACAGAGTTTGGGCAGATATAATTTCTAATCAGTACAGCCAACCACTGGGGTATGCTTTAAATCCTGTGTTTGTGGTTCTCCAGACCCAACCCTCTTAATACATATTGCCACCAGCAGCATGGATGAGATGTGATTCCTACACCTGGTAATCTTCATTAGCTTATGTGACATTCCCTATAGGCTGATTTGGATACTTTTATGAATCATTGTGTCTGCATAATGTGTGTGTGATGTACAGTACTGTGATACCTTACACTACGAGTAGCGCTATACAAGAAATAAAATGCATATGAGAGAGGGGCTATGGAGTGATGATGGGCTCTGTTGGAGGGTGGCAATGAGGGAATCCGAGGGGGGCATCATGAGGGGTGGAGATACGGAGAGATGGAAGGCACTGGTGGAGGTTGTTTGTGAGGGAGTCTAAAGAGGTCATCGGGGAGGGGCTTTGGAGTGATGAGAGGCACTGGTGGAGGGTGGTAGGAAGGGATTCTGAGGAGGAGGTCATAAGGGGGAGTTGCTTTGGAGTGATGAGGGGCACTGGTGGAGGGTGGTAGGGAAGGACTCCGAGGAGGCGGTCATGAGGGGGGTTGCTTTTGAGGGATGGGCACTGGTGGAGGGTGGTAGGGAGGGAGTCTGAGGAGGAGGTCATGAGGGGCACTGGTGAAGGGTGGTAGGGAGGGAGTCTGAGGAGGAGGTAATGGAGAGGGGCTATGGAGCGCTGAGGGGCACTGGTGGAGGGTAGTAGGGAGGGAGTCTGAGGAGGAGGTCATGAGGGGAAGAGGCTACAGAGAGATGAAGGTCAGTGTTGGAGGATGGCAATGAGGGAATCCGAGGAGGGGGAGGTCATGGGGAGGAGCTACGGAGAGATGAGGGGCACTGGTGGAGGGTGGTAGTGGGGGAGTCTGGGAGGAGGGTGGCAATGAGGGAATCCGATGAGGTCATGGGGGAGGTGCTTTGGAGCGATGAGGGACACTGGTGGAGGGTGGCAGTGAGGGACTCAGGAGGAGGTCAATGGGGGGACGGGTTATGGAGCGATGAGGGGCACTGGTGGAGGGTATTTGTGTGGGAGTCTGAGGAGGTGGTCATGGGGAGGGGCTTTGGAGTGATGAGGGACACTGGTGGGGGGCAGGTAGGGAGGGAGTCTGATGAGGAGGTCATGACTGAAAGGGGCTAAGGAGAGATGACGTGCACTGTTGGAGGGTGGTAGTAAAGTTGTCTATCGAGTAAGAGGTCAGTGGTGGGACACCAATAAATACTTTTGCACCGGCGCTATAATAGACCCTGTAATGTTTTTGCTTATTTAATTAGCAGTTGGGTCATTAGGGACACTGTGTAACATAGTTTAAAGTGTGTGCTAATTATATTTACTCTTATATTCAGGGTTTTCAGTTTGAAGGTGATTTTACAAATCTTTTTAGTGGGATTATGGAGAATGAAACCAGGTGGTGCCTGATATGGGGCTGGGGACCAAGGTTAGCTGTGAGTTAAGGTGCACGGTAGAGAGATTGTAGAAAATTGATGATCAGGCTTGGAAGGGAGTGTACTGCAGAGTCTGGGGTCAGATGGAGATAATAATGAAGAGAGATTCTCTCTGAAGGCTGGCAACGAGGCAGGCTGAGTAGTGTTACTTGCCTGATACTCCCACCTCAGAAACCTCCTCTGCCCATCAAAAGGTCCTTACATGGGATCAAAACACTTTTTGAGAGTGTTAACGATTAGAAAGAGATTTGGAAAATAATGGAGGGCCCTGAATCTCCTGTTATCCCCTTCTATCACACGCAGGAGTACAGTTTTTTTTATTTGTAGGCTACCTCCAGAAGCGACACATTGAGCCCGCAGTGGCCCACCCAAATGCGCCCTTGGCCCACCCAAACAAAAATTCCTGGAGCCGGGCCTGTGACTGCTACTTATTGCAGTATTATCCCTCTACTTGTATCTTGTATGTATTCACGCATTTTCAGACGGAGACCGGCAAATTTCGTGACGTCACTTCCTGTCGAGACGTCACTTTCGGTGACACCACCTAACTAGGAACGTCCCCCCACTTCTTTTTTTAGGACTTGTGCCCTGGGGTGCAGGGACGATTTGCATGAGCAATGGGCTATACCACTTCGTGTGATGTCATGCATTCCTTTGCTTATTTTTTAAACATTTGTAGCGTTGTGTATCACGTGTAAATTGCAGATGCCCAAATTATGAATATTTGAGGAGTTAGGCTGACTTGCACTACGGAAAACTTGCTAAATATGCCTATATATTTCTGATTTGATTGGCAGGTGATGAAAGGGTTTCTATGTGGGTCGTTCGTTTGTAAAACTACCTCTCTACATCTTTCAGTGACTTCTAACTTTCAGGAAGTTGCTGAAACTGTATTCGTAATCTAAGCCTATGCACTGATCAATATGCAATAAAACCTTATATATGAATTCAAATCTGCTTTTCTTATCACCTACTATTTATACCACACAGGCATTTTAGCGATCACAGAGGGCCTTACCAAATCTTGATGACCTGCTAAAAGTTGTTAAATAACAACATCATAATTAAATCCGCAGGATGTATGCAATTCTGCTGGCGTGGTGTTTTCTGCATACTTGTGGGTTAACTGTGCTTGCCACAGAACCCATCTTTTGCATCGCTTGCACATTTTAACAAAAAAAAAAGGTTTCTAGCTCCAACCAATCAAATGTTACTCGAAAAATGCACTTGTGGAGCTGCACATTGGCAGAGCCCTTGAAAAGCTACTGGTCAGTGGTCACCTTTCAATAGCAGACTGCTGCAGTCTGGCGTTAAATTAGGACTAATGAGGCAAATCGTTAGCCTAAGCAATATTAATGTGGATTAAAATGACAAAATAGTGAAATAATACAGCCAAAAAATGTATTGCATTTTTGCTGCATATTCTTCATTTTTTTCAGCATAATTTATTCAACCCTTTCTGCATTCTTTGATCTTCTGTTGCTGCATAATTATAGAGGACCCGTTTATAATATATGTATCCAGATTCCTAGGGACATATGTGTGGCCACGTACATTTTTTTTAACAGCATGTACTACAGTCAGCAAGTTTACAAAGGTATAATAAGCTTTTGGCAGCTAAGGGGTTTCCGCATCAACTGAGAAACAATGTTGGTTCAGCCCTCCGGTCGCACCCACCAAAAACCTACAAGGCATTGAATCTGATGCACTGACCCCGCTCACCACCGCAAAACTGAATCCGAGTCTGCTCTGTGATGGAAACATCTGGACTGCCAAACAGCGGTCTGCCAAAATGCGCTGGGATGCCATATTGATGGCAAATTGTGAGCTATCGAAGTGGTCATTATTAATACAGAACATTTCTGTACCATACTTTTGTTTGGTTTACTTGTCGAAAGCATTCATGAATGCATAGATGCCACCAATGTTTGTAGCACCAAGAGGCCAAGAAGGCTTTGTCTATGATGCACTACACGAAAAGTGTAAAATGGCATGGCAGCGTGCAGATTAAAAGAAACAATTCCATGCATTACAGTGCAAGGCTGAATTAAAGATACAACTATAGGCTCCTCAAACATCCAGCCTACCCATTCTCCTGAGCTCTCCCAGGTGCTTAGGGGTGGGTGGTTTCTTTCAGGTGTCCCTGCGTTTTTCTCTAAATAGATGTTTACACTTTCTGAAAAAAATACCGTAGATCAATGCAAGTCAATTGAGATTGTAGGCTTTTATGATGTTTCAGTGAGATATACCTTTTGGGATTTTTCAGATATTAGCAAGGAAATGTCCTGTCTGCCCCTTAGATGAAGAAGGGTAAATAAACAAGGTTCCCCACCAGTCACTCACAGGCAGCATCAAACACACCCCAGACACAGACTCGGAGCAAGCACAGCTTTCCAACCTGGCACGCTTCCGAGGCGTAGTGCTACCTGTGCAAGACTGCGCTTCGAATCGGGGGTCAGTAGGGGTGTATGAGACAGGGGTGCGTAACTCAGACCCCAGCAGCCGCAGTGCCCCCCCCCCCCCCATACCCCCAGGGCATGCCAAACCTGTGTGGCGGGGGGGGGGGGGCATTGCGCCCACGGCCAATACATCTGTGAGCTGTGGGAGACTCCAGCCCCCCTCATCACACGCTGCACGGGTGTCGGAGGCATCTTTGTACGTCACGCCGCTGAAGTGCTCCATAGATGCAACTACAATACAATACAATACAGCGCCATGAATATGCCGTTGTGCATCGAACAGCCTCGAACCTGCTTCCAAACCGTGACATGAACACCAGGCGGACAGCCGAGCATCATCCCTCACCTTGCAAGAGCAACAGCGGCCACAGGAGCACCATCGCCGCTCTCTCCATGACTCTGGTCTGTCCTGTTCTCACTTCTTTGGAAAACAAGTTGAGCGTGGCTGGTTTCAGGCCAGCGAGGCCCGGCCGGCTGTAGATGCAGAACAGAGAGCCCTCAGCCGTGTGCGCGCGGATTCCGCCTCCCGTGTGCCGTCCTCCTGCTCCTGCGTTCCCCTGGACCTGCTGTGGTGCCGAGCTCCCCTCTCTCTGCCTCCTGTGAGCCCGGCTGTCAAGCCCTCCGGCAGCACTGAGCTCCGAAAAACACCCCCCTCCCCGCCTGCCCCTCCCTCCCTCTCTCCCCTCTCTTTACAGGCAACCAGAGTCCCAGCACTTTTCTACTTAATCCAGCTGTTGCTGGCCCTGCTGTCACTCATCCAACTGTGCATTCTTTCTCTCTGGCCTTTTATCTTTCTTTGATCGTTTCCTCCTCGCATGGTTCTGTTTAGGCGCCTCTCAAGATGTGGGACTGTGTGTCCCCGCAGTGTATTTGTCTCGAGCTGTAAAGTCGTCGTCAACTCTTGGGACATGTACCAAAACACACACACTGGGTACGGGGAGGGGTTTATAATCTGTTTTCTGGTCCTGCTTGGGGTTTGTTTTGCAACTCAAGGGAGGGCGGAGGGGCTGCTTTGGGCTCTTCTCTGCAGGGTTTGCTTAGCTGGCCAAACATTCATCCGCCTTCTGGGAAGACACAGTGAAGAACTGAAACAAGGGCACCACACACCACTTGCACAGCTTCAAATGGCCTGGTAGTGAGACAGCAATGACCACTGTGTCTCGTGGCTTGAACCAGGCAGGATGCATGTGTGCTACTGTCACAGCATCGGTGTGCTACATCAGATCAGTGCAGAAAGAGGGAAGTGGCATTACCTGTGTGTGATGATGCCACAGAGTGCCTTCAATCTTGCACATGGCCGGACTGGCCAGCCGGCCAAGCGAGCAATTCCCCGGGAGGCTGGAGATCCAACAGGCCGGTTTTGACACGTGGAGGCCAGTTTCGAGCTCCAGGAGTGGTGGTGCAAGTTACGCAATCCAAAGAGCAATTTACAAGAGTTGCTCTGGTTCTAGCACGCATTAGCCCATCTGCACACGGGGGCTGAATTTATCATTTTTGCCAGGGCTTTTTAAGTTTCCAGTCTGGCCCTGATCTTGCAGTGGTGATGGCATACACTTACAAGCTGCAGCTTCACCACAAACGCAACAGACTCACTTCTTGGGCGAGGACGTAGCAAGTTTAATTCACAGCAAAGAAGACACTACAGAACCTTTGCGGCACATTGCATCTGTACAAATTAGCGATATACACAGGAAATGTGAGCACGGTGAATCACTGGGTCTCCAGGTGTGTGCCGGGGCGGATGCGTCTATGCTACTGTCAGAACCTGGGTGTGCTATGTCACTGCAGGAAGACTGAAGTCTGCAGGCATCATCTGTACGTGATACTGACCAGGCGCGAAACACCCATTGGACTCACCGGGCTTCAGCCCCCACCCCCCCCCCCCCCCCCACCCCCTCGTGTGTGGCAGCATGGATGAGACAGATCCCGGGCACACACAGAGCCTCACCCGAACGTTTCACAGGTCTTTAAAAGACCATTTGAATGTTAATTAGGCCTTGCAGTTGTTTCATCCCTTCTGCGAGCCCCTGCAGCTCCACTCTGCAAACTGATTAAAGGTTCAGCCCCCCCCCCCCCCCCCCCGAAATTTGGCTCTAGTTGCGCCTCTGATGCTGACATCTAACACGCATGGTAGAGCCTCCTGCAATCTCCCGCACCCTCCCATGCTATTGAAGGAAAGAGATCAGCATTGTTCAGGGAAATGTCACTCATCAAAATAGTCCATCGACCCCTGTGTAAGTCTACAGCTGGAAACAGTCTGTACACTACTACTCCACAAGGAGGCCAGTGTCAAGGTGCTGTACTTCAAAATGGACAGCTAATCCCACCCAGCACGTGGTCTGGCTATTCCACTTTACCATTTAACTTCACTCTTCGGACTGTTAGTCCCACAAACAAACCTACCGCCGAGCAATCACAGAGGTCTGACCATTCTACCTTACCACTTAACATCACTCTTACAACTGTTAGTGCCACAAACAAACCTACTGCCCACCAATACCCATGGTCTGGTCATTCAACCCTACCATTTAACACCATTCTTCCCACTGTTAGTTCCACAAACAAACCTACCGACCACCAATCACCGTGGTATGGCCATTTTAACTTACCACTTAACATCACTCTTTCCACTGTTAGTCCCACAAACTAACCTACCGTCCACCAATAACCATAGTCTGGCCATTCTACCGTACCATTTAACATCACTCTTCCAACTGTTAGTCCCACAAACAAACCCAACGCCCTCCAATCCCTTTTTTGCTTCAAACCTCTCCTCTCCAATGCCTGAAGAACCAAACTAGAGGTAAAACCTACACACGATCACTCAATCATACTCCACAATAATCTTCTAGTAGATCAAGCCATGGAAAAATGCGCCCCTTTGTTCAAATGGAAAAATAGGCTCCTTTCTAAAACATGATTCACTGATCACAAACAGAAATCTTCAATATAAAGCTGTTTAAAACATGACATGGCATGCCACGAACAAAAAACCTTAGACTCACTAGTGCATCTTAAGATAGCATGCACCAAATGACAGAAAACCATTTTTAAGGAAAAGAAAATCTACTTCTCCAACAACATAATTGAGTCAGTGAACAGGCCGCGGCAATTTGTCAAGTTAGTGAAAACAATCAATAACTTTCGCGAAGAACAGGCTTATTTTCATTTCTAGGTCAAACCCAGAAACCGTTACTCACGAACCATATTCCTGATTATTAAAGTTTCAAAAAATCGAGATAGAAATCAACAACAAAGTGAAGACATCCCACTCCCTCACACTCTCTGCAGAGGACAGAATAACACGTTTATTTTCAAACAAATGACACCAGATGAGGTGCTCTCCCGTCTCAAAGACCTCAGACCCAGCAAAAAGCACAGGCAAACCCTGTCCTCCGTTATGGAGCCACCATGCAGAAGCAGTAGTTAACCTAAGGACCAGATTCGTAACCATCTACCTCTCACACCACAAGGTTCCTCACACTTGTAAGCACTTCTTCAACACTCTCGCAAGTGCATCGAGGACTTGGTCAGCCTACTGTGATTACAATGTTCAGAATCTATTGTGTGGCCTAGAAGGACTCACCTATGTGTTAACCCCTGCGATGCTTATGACGGAACGGTTCCGTCATCAGCGTCGGTTGGGCTGTGCTGATGACGGAACCGTTCAGTCATGACCACACCCGTTTATCGAATCTTCAGCACAGCGCGAAAATTCACGCTGCGCTGAAGAGGTCTTGGGTTGTTGACATGAAGAGGTAGTGGCTTCATACTGATATTGGTAGATTATTAATACCAAACAGAACTTTCTCCTAGTTCAGGAGTGTGTTTAGATGTGACATCCTGTCTTTTCAGCTGACATCCTGCGTGAGTGTCAAGTGTGCATATGTAAAGTACAGATGGTGGCAAGACTCAGTCAGTCAATCACCTTTATTCGGTTCACAAAGGAACCAACCAAGACAGAATAAAAACACAATAGATACATTTGGTAAAAACAATCAATTATATTATTCATGATACACAGTAATACATGGGGAAAACGTCAAATCAGTGCATACATCCTTCTCACCAATATAAAACAATGTCAATTACAGATAAACACATAACTTACAAATAGATCTATACCGCATTTAAGGGCCTTCTAATCTTTCTCGCCTGACTGATAACGTTAGCCACAGATAAACCAATAAATGGAGTGGGTAGTTGTTGTAGACAAATAAAAGCAGGTCTGAATTGGTTAAAATTGAAATTCTTTCGCAGCGGGATAGTATCGCGTTTCTTTGGAACAATATAAAATCCTCACAAAATTGGAAATGCAAGGTGCTTTGTGTGGAAAACTCATCAAAAATACACAGGGGGAGATTTTCTTTTACGCCTTCTTTTTAGGTCTTGGCCTGCGAAAGACTGCGCACATTCGCAGTCAAGCTGGCGAGATTCAATGACAGAGGGATTTTCACTAGCAAAGTTAAGCCCTGCCCCTCTTTTCCATTGGCTGGCGTCACCGTTCAAAACCGTGGCCAGCCATTGGAGAAGAGGTCCTAGTGACGTTCTTCTTTCTTTTTAAGCCCCGTCCTTTTCAGACTGGCTTACTTGACTTACTGCTGGCGTAAAAGGTTTCTTATCTTCTTTATGGGTCCAGATGGCCCCATAAAGAAGATAAGGAACCTTTTATGCTAGCAGGAAGTCAGGCGCTTGTTCCGAGCGCTTGTTTACTGTCACAGGGAAGTTTTTTTTTCTTCTTAAGCACCCGTGACTAGGATCACATGCCCATGATGTCAGCAGCTCTCGTGCAAAAAAAGGTGTTTTAGCACGATGCTAAGGGCTGCGCTATGGCGCAAGGGTGAGTTAGAGGTGTCTTACATTAAGGCCGGCCCGTGATCAAAGTGAGGCCCTGAGGGCCGGTATTGTATTGTCACCGGCCCCCAATCTCCAGAAGTGCGGTGGGCATGCTTTAAATTCCACGCTGACTGCCTGAGGCCAGGTTCGCTGTAAAGAGGAGCCGCATTGCAGCAGAGCCGGAGGGTTGCCTAGCAACCAGGACGCCCACCACCGCGTCATCAATATGCAGAGGAATGGAAGTCCCATCTCCGTTTAAGCCGAGCTGCGCCAGAGGACAGGAGAGATCTACGGAGAGAAAAGCTTCCCCCTACGAGTCACCAACACCGGACTCCAATGCCAGCCTCGTGACCCCAGGTAACGGTCAGATCAAGCAATCGGAATCGGCGCCTGAGACCATTACGGAGGGAAGTGGTGCCGGCGGGCCGTGTCCTGCTGATTTGGGAGCTGGGTTGGCCAGCTCACTTGCACGCCATTACAGGCGTCTGGTATCGGGGCCGGCTTACAGGGGGCATTTCGCAAATCCTACTTCCTCATCTCGTGTACAGAGCTGAGGCGCTAAGGGGAGCTGTGTAGCGCCATTTTTTTTTGCATTAAATGTCTAACTTTGCCGCAAACACACATCATACATGAGTGATTATCACATACCATTCTGCTTGCCTGTAAATGGCGTCTGGTTTCAGTTAGCGTTAGGATCTCACCTCACACATAGTCAACTTGCGCTGTTTGAGTTAATTTGGCTTTGTATTAATAGATATGAATGTTTTCACTGATCTTGCCTACTTTCCCTCCCTTTACCTCCTTCACTGGCGCCGCGTGGCTCTGAGGGATTTTTCTCACACTGCTCACGTCATATCAATCAGAGCCCCATTCAGGGACATGAGGAAACAGTTCAGGAGTTGAGCTGGTATCACGTGCAGACAGGACAACCTCTACGCAACTCTCCACTTTAAAATCATTAAACAGAAAAAAAGATCCGGACTTGACTCAGTGAAGTTGAAAACATAAGCGCAAGATGTGCCATAGAACAATCCGACTTCTTTAAATTCTTTGCATTTTTGCTTCAAATACGAACCATATGTCTCGTGAGCTCAGCTCCAGGCTGCGCCCCGTGCTACCCATGAGAGGTTAGATCAGTGACGTCACGCGCATCCCGCCAGTCCCCTCACTATTTGCTGTAAAGGGAAGTGCGTGCGAGTTTGACCCCTTCGGAGACCATCAATGGAATGGTTCTAAAGGTGCCAACGTCGCATTTTCTTCCACAATCGAGCCTCCTCCTTTGGTTTTGTGCAGTACATATCTTAAACTTCACACTCGCCTAAAACCCATTTTCGTCTGTACCCCCCACCCTCCTTTATATCAAATTATCAAAAACAATTACCGACATGCGTTCCTCCAGTTTAAACACAATTAAGTGTCCAAAAATTGACTTTTTTTCAACTGACAACATCACGCAAAGCGCTTCAAAGCCTCGCCAAGGGCAGCAAGCGCTATACAAATACTACTCACAATTAATTACAAGTCTCACCTTGGGCACCTTCATCCAGTCTTGACTTTTGGCTAATAGCACTTTGGATTCTGGGAATTGTAGTTTAGCTTTTTAAAATGAAAGTGTTTCTAAAGAAAAGTGATACAGTACACCTTTTCTTTTTCTTTTCTTTTAGTTAATGTGTAAATAAATACTTACATACTGGTCCATGTAACCGCTTTCTGAATGTCAGTACCAAGTAACGTAAACTGCCGCCCTGGGGCCACATGTAAAAGTCAGGAGGGCAGCAAGCAGCCTCTGTGTTGTTGCTTGCAAGTCCCTCCGTGTTGTTGCCTTGCCCGATCCCACCCTCTAGCATTGTTTCCTCAACTCCTCTCACATTTTTGCAACACCCCACCCTCTTGTCCCAGCAGAAAAAAATATTGGCAAAGCCAGTAGGCCTCACCGACATAAGAGCTATTGGCTTTGTTAATGTGATTGTTTTAGCCATGTTGTACAGTGTGGCTCTGTGTGTGTGGCTTTGTGTTTATGTGGCTCTGTGTATGTGTGTGTGGCTCTGTGTGTGTGTGTGGCTCTGTGTGTGTGTGTGGCTCTGTGTGTGTGGCTCTGTGTGTGTGGCTCTGTTTGTGTGGCTCTGTGTGTGTGTGGCTCTGTGTGTGTGTGTGTGGCTCTATGTGTGTGTGTGGCTGTATGTGTGTGTGTGTGTGTGGGTGCAAATGCAATAGGTCTCACATTTGCGAGAGATTAAGCTATTGGCATTGTAAATGTCAATGCCATTTATTTACCTGTTTTCAAAACCAACACATAAATAAAAATGTTGTCATTTAAAATGCCAATAGCTCTAATTTTTGCAAAGGCAAGACCGTTGCATTGTAAATGCTTGTTTAGAGAAAGCAACCAATAAATGTGCAGTAATTAAGCAAAATCTGTAAGAACAAATCTAAGTTGTGCCTTTGCAACCACTGTGATATATGGTTGGATGCTATCATGTGTTAAAACAGTGAGTGTGACGTGACATGACTGTGACTTTTTGCCCATCCTTTCTCATTATATTTTCTCTAGAAAAAAGCATTTTAAGATCCCTTTTGCTCACTCTCATCAAAGATTCTTTGGGCCTCATTTACTAGGAATTAACGCAGCGCGGTGACGCACACCATTTGGCTGTGCCGCACTGCGTTAATTCCGAAGCACAGGGATGCGTCACATCTACAACGATATGGGATCCCTATGCTCTCCCCTGCACTGGCGCTCAAATTGCTGCCAAGCACTGACGCAGGCACGTTTGCATCATACTGCAAGGGTGCCTGCATTAGAGGAATGATTGTTTATGTGCAGGAATGGACACCTTCCTGCACATGAACAATCACAAAAGACGATTTCCTCGTTCTATGTGTGCTGCAGAATGCAGCATGCATAGGGAGGGAGGCGGGAGAGGACACGAACGGCGGGAGAGGACACGGACGGCGGGAGGGAGGCGGGAAAGGAACGGACAGCGGGAGGGGGGCGGGAACGTGCACAGGACAGTGAGGGGGGGCAGAAACGGCGCACGGACAGCGGGAGGGGGGGAAGGATCACGGAGCACGCACATTTCTAAACAAAATGCTCCTTACCTGATCACCTCGTGGGAACTCGAATCTTGCAGCCAACTCCAACAACAGACACTTTGAAAAGGAACAAAACAGGCCCACTCGAAAAAAAAAAATAACACCCACCCACCGCTGTGATGACGAACAGAAGTGGGTGGAGAGGGAAAAAATTGCGGGAACGCCCCCGAATCTGGCCCGGCCTTGACGGACAGATCTCTGTTCCAATGGCTAGCCTCCATTTATGGAGCTAGCCAATGGAACAGCGGGCGGGACTAAGCCCTACACTGTAGGGACATAGGATTTCTCCTGGGCGGAGCTAGGAGCTCCGACGCCAGGCGAAACCCAACGAGGAGAAATAAAAACGTATCTTACCATTACGCCTCCCTACGCTTCCTGGTGAGGCGTAGCATTCTTACGCATTTCCAGGTTTACGGTTTCTCGTAAATTTGGAATTAAGGCAGAAGCCGTGGGTGTTGCGTGGGAACACCCACAGCAACACCCATGGCACGCCCCTTTCACACAAAATGTTGCATGTAAAGGGGCCATATTTAAGAGGACACAAAAAGCCATGCAGGGTGGCTTTACGTGTCCTTGTAAATATGGGGCTGGAGGCTGCGCCGCCAGTGCGTCACAAAAAGTGACCCACAAGTGGCACGAAGTGCTTGAAAATAAGCCCCTGGGTCTTCAAAATGTGCTGGAAACCTAGATTGTGGCACATGTTCTTAATATGTTATATCCAAAGTATCATATCTACTACACCATCCAGCTTAAGACAATCACCGACAACTCTGGAGAGTTAGGAAACAGAAAGTAAGTAACACAGCACCGTAAGACATTAATCTGTCATTTGCCATTCGGAGCTGCAACTACGAATCATTTTTGTTTCCAGTTGCAGTGCAAGACTTAAGTGCATTTGAAAACAGATTTAATTTTGATGACGAAAGGCCTCCTTTCCAAACTTTAGCTCCTCCGTTCACAGTGAGTTTCAGCTGTATTTCTTACCAGTCACAGATTGAATTTAAAGGCCCTGTTCATAATTATCTAAGCAAAATAACTGAATAATACTTGTTTTTAAGTGATTCGGCAAAAAGATATTCTTTTGCCTCTCAAAAAACTTTGTTTCTTTTACTTTTTACCATACAGTACAATAGTGCACTTTTCTGCAGGGAGTTTGTTGACTTGAGCAACCTCACTGAGGTCCATTTCACACTGACCCAGTGATGTACAAATGAATTCACAGTGCCTATATACATTCTATCTAAAATAGGTTAGCGTTTAATCTGCCTCCCATTTTTTTGATCTTACTTGCCTAGCAACAAATGCTATTCTACATGTGGATGTTTTGTCATCAACAGAACACATTAGGCGCAACATAGAAGAAGCCTTACTTTGAAAGCAATTTGAAGACCAGTGTTTAGTGTTAGTACAGAATGCTTTTCTATTCATGCAAGTTTTCATTAGCAAGGCATCTTAGGCTGACCATATTATCTCAATGTTACCTATGCTATATTAACAAAGATAAATACTTGTTTTGGAAGCAATTTGAAAAGTTGTATTGAGGGGCAGATTTACAAGCCCCTTGCGCCACTTTTGCGTCACTTTTAACATGGGAAAAGTGACGCAAAAGTGGCACGAGGGGCTTGTAAATCTGCCCCTCAGTGTTTAATAAGAAATGCTGCTCTATTCAAGAGAGTTTTTATTGGTTAGGCTGACCACATCATCCTAATGGCTACCTATGCTATCTTATTTCAGCATGTATGAATACCTATTTTGAAAACTGAAGACTGATGTTTAAAGATTCTCTTGACTGGTGGACTAATTGCACCAATCATTTGGTATGTATCAGACACATACTTTTTCAGTCACTACAATTTTATGATGAATGCTCACCCGAATGAGTGACTAATGTAATTAGTTAGCTTACTTATCGGTGTCTCCTATATATTTCTGTGTCCTTATGATGACCTGTTTTAAATAATCTAAGTTCAGGGGTCGAAACGTCAACAAAAACATTATATGTGGACTGTTTTTCAAGAAACTGATGGTGGCTATCAACACTCGCTTAGCGGGGCTTGATCTCTAACATTCTATTATCCCTATCAGTCACATGTATATATGTATGTAGCACGTATGCACTTTCGGTATCACTTTCACTGCACCATCACCCCCCTTCTTGGAGCACCTTATGTTCGACAGAGCAAATATAAGTTTTACGGTACATCTCACTGTCAACAATCAAAGAAAAAGTTGCTAAAATAAAATAAAAAGATAAATATTTAATGCTAAGTTTTTTGGGTTAGTGGTTTTTGCATCCTCTTCTTGACACTTTTCATTGGAAGTCAAGGTCTACACTTTCCCCATAGGGACCACCTTTTTGGTAAAAATAAAAACCTTATCCAATCCAGACACTGCTCTCATGCTGCATGAAAAAAGTGTCTGGATTGGCTAGAGCAGGCTGCTTCGGTGCTCCGAAGAGCACTGAAGGCCTGTGCTAGCTCTCCAACCCGGCTGTCGTAGACACCCGGGTTGGAGAGGTTGAATTGCGCATGTCTGTTTGGCCATAATAATGTAGCCGGCCAAACCAACTTGTCTAATTCACACTGAAAGGGTGACTCGCTATGGCTGCCAATCAGCAGCAATGATGCATTGGCCCTGCCCTGTCCCCTAGGTTCGGCAGAAAGCCGAAAAAAATGGTAATAAAATCCTTTAATTACCATTTTATAGTGGTTTTAGGCCAAGCTAATTGCAAATCTAAAAATGACAGCAATATATTTCTTAAAATGTAACTTCATATTTCCTTCAGAGGACGTCAATTACACGAAGAGTCAAAACACAGACCTAAATAGGAGAAGGTGTTAGTATTAATTATGCTTGTGCCGTATATAAAATGGGTACAAGGTCTAATATTACCCATACAAATTGTAAAGTTATTTAAAAAGTTTTGCAGACTAATCTCTACGCCCAAGCAGAACAGCATAATCTGCGTATAGCAGAACAGATACAAGGTGTGAACCTATTAGCAGCCTGTCCCTGCCTTGCTTCTAGCCTCTAAAAACTGCACGATGTTATTAAAGTATAATGTAAAAGGGAAAGGGGCCAAGACACAACAGCCTTACTCCCCTACAAATTTTAAGCTGTCCACTACATTCCCCATTTCAGCTATAACGGACACTGGCTGTTTTATCATGTACAGCTGTCTATGGAACTGGACAATAGAATTATTGATCCCCATGTGACTAATAAAGTTGAAGGCACCCAAGAGGTCCTGGAAGGCCACATTAATTGGGCCTTTTTGTCGATGTGTATTTACTGATTAAAAGGTTTAAATTCAGACATTGTTTGTTGCTGCAAAACCCTTTAAGAAAGCTAAATTGCACATGGTGAAAATATAATTCTCGTCCACCAACATTTCCAATCTAGATTACAGTATTCCCCCTACACTTCAAACATTGAATTTAGAAGGGATCCTGGGCCTGTATCATACTGGACCTGATATACCCCCTTTTTCAAAAATCATAACATTCACTGAATGAGTCGGCTTAGAAAGCAGACCACTTCTAGAGACTGCTCTCAGCACATTTGTCAGTATTGGGACCCAGATATCTATCTTTCAGTAAACATGTCCAATGGAATCCCATCAGAGCCCGGTGCTTTCCATTTCCTACTCTTAGCTGTACTCACCTCCGAAAAGTCAAACCCAAGAGGAGTTGGGGATGCAGTCGCCTCACCCTGCCTCGTTTCCATTAGGGTACAGAAAACCTCAACAGAGGGAAGTGCATACATATGGGTAAAGCGGTTAACCCAAGTGTGTGGAGGAATCAAAGCTTCATCAGTAGAGCATGTTGCCTCTCTAATGTCGGGGCATTTATAACTTTCCAAAAGGCGGTATTGACTGTCTGCTTTCTAGCTTCGATGAATGCGTCACATGCTGCCTCTTTGATCATCTTTTCCTGCCTGGATAAGGTGTTTTTATAAAGAAGCCTACATCTTTTCATCAGTTCAAGGTCTCTTAGAAAATATGGGGGACATCCATCAATTTTTTTTACTTAAGTCACTCATTCACCCCTTTTCTAATTTGATTTCAGGTGTCCCCCCAAAATCATAGGTCCTGATGAAACCTCATAATACTTAAGAGGTTGAAACATCGTCAACACTATTGCAAAGTGAACTATTGTACACAGCCCCCGTCATTGTTACAGGAGCCTATGAATGTTTATTGTAAATTGATTAGTTGGTCGCTTTTTGCTTGTCTGTATCTTCTTGAAATCTTCATTTATGTCACTATTTGTCACATTAGTTTATAGGTTTCACCTTTCACTTGGGACACTGAACACGGTTCTCTGAAACCCCTTGTTAGGACTTTTTTAACATAATACAAATGACAATGCATTTTAACTACAGGGCTTTATTTGTGCTTTTTTGAAAATCCGAAAACCTTCTCCTAGATTATTGCCATTGTGCTTAATTTGTATCATTATTATAAATACAAAGTTTATTTTCATACCAATTCCACAGGTACCATTGTTTTTAGGTCGAGCGACCTATCTCAATGCGCATGCGCATTGAGCGGGAGCGAGATATAAAGGGGCTTAAACAGAGGTTTAACTAGCTGGCGATTTGGTGCTGTGCCCGTGAAATGCTCGTGCACAGCATCAAATCGCCAGCCATCTGCCATCTGTTCCCCAGCAGCTCCGCCCCACAAGCTTCCCCCAGCGTGCGCTCTGGCTCAGCCGAGCCGCACTCCTCCCACACCTCTCACACACAAGTGAAGCTTCACTTCAAAGCATGCGCGTTATCATATATAAATTCTCATTGTTTTCACGGCCGGCCTCCGGCCGTGACTCGCATTTCTCCTTCCTTCCAGTGCTGGCTTGTTTTTATCATGTCCCTTTACTTGTAAGGCAATCCTTGTTTAATAAGTAAATAATGCAGCCCACGCCGAGGATCGGAACCCTGTTCTCCAGCTCCTAAGTCAGCAGCGCACGCAGCCTGCCATCTGTGTTGTGTCAGGTTACAAATGGTTTCACTTTTGGGGCTTCGCTGCTGCGCTTGTTGTAAATGCCCCTCCTTTCGGTACCTGGTTCTCTCCCAGGTGATTTCACTCACTGAATATTTTTGTGGGCTATCATATCGGCGTTCGCGCTTCTTTCTATTCCGGCATGTGATGGCCCCTCATTCCTCCTCCCGTGTGGGTCTGGCCGAGGCTGGTGATGGAGAACTCTTTCAATTGTCTCTAAACACTTCACTGTAAACACACCGGTCAAGAGGCCCCATGTTATGGGCCTCACCTTGCGTCAGGCTCTTTCATGACCTCTTCCCCAAACCGTATGTTCCATTCTGTGACTTGTAGCGTCAAAATGTACATTTTAGAAATGGTCATGGTGGCATTGCCGTGGCATGCGACCACATGGACACAAAGTCTTAAGTTACTAACACGCTTTTATAATAGTGATAGCCAACGTACATAGCCACGAGTATATTTTTATATTATTTTCCTTTAATTGTTTTCATGATTCCCGAGTGAACATTTCACTTATCTAATAAATGTTGAAATAACTTTGACCCCACTAATACAAGTTCCGAGCGCGAACAGGACATGCCTTAAATACTTCAAGTGTGCCGTGCCATGTAGCTTTAATTACATGCACCAGCCCCACCCCCAGAAATCAACCCGCACCAACTCGCAAACAATGCACACGGTTTTCTGTCGAGCAAAAATGTATTTCTATTTTTTGAAATACGAGTTCCGAGCTTGAACAGAACGTTCGCGAAGTAATTCTCTCTAAACACTTCACTGTAGACGCACCAGTCAAGAGGGTCCATGTTATGTGCATCACCATCGCCTATTGAAAATACAAGTGAATATCAAAGCATTGTTGCTCTGCACAACTCCAAAGCCTGTTGTTTTATCTGTTTCTGGCAAATGTGCAACCCAGAAAAACATTCTTCCACCACTAAAGTGGCAACCCTGGACAATTTGGAGGCGGTCTCTAGAACAGGAGCTGCTGCCACAGGTGAAGCAACAGGAGCTGCTGTCACAAGTGAAATATATAATTGCAAACAATAAGTGCCAGGAAAGGAGGAAGTCATTTGCAGAGACCCAAACAACAAGAGGCCCATTCAACCGGCAAGTGTTCATTCAGATGATGTTCGGTTGTTTTAGCTCTGCTGCTCTTTTCACGTTCTGCCAAACTGCTTTAATCTCTTGTTTTTATCTTGGTTAACCGAGTTTGTGGAAGATGATAGTTAAACACGTGTCCTTCAGAAGAACAAAGCTGAATGTGTTAACTTAAAGCGGCGGATTGCAACTCAGTTCGTACATAGCCTAATCAGTGGCATGAATGCATCTTTGCCGAGTAGTAGTTTACCATAAACTGCTCAGTGAGTCATCAAGTTGCCTGAGCATGACCCATCAATGCAGTGGATAAAAATGTAGCTCAGTGGGCTAATGTGCATACTTTAGAAAAATTCTGTCTGAAGTGCAGGCTTAAAATCAATGTAGGGTAAGGAAGCAGGGGTGTTTGGGCTGGGCGATTTGGTGCTGTGCCCGTGGCTTTTAGGTCAATGCGCAAGCGCATTGACCTAAAATGCGCGTGCACATCACCAAATAGCCGTCTGTTCCCTCAGCCGCACTCCTCCCACACCTTTGAAGTGAAGCTTAGCTTCACTTCAAAGGCCCCTGCTGCTTTCACACCCTCTCCCTGCTCCGCCCCCTCCCCTGCCCGCCGTGTCGCATTTCTCCTCCCCCTCCCCACAGCAATGCCCTCAAGTGTCCGGGAGCCCTGCGTCTGTCATCGTCTTCTTTTAAAGCAAAGGGGCTATTGTTGGGAGACGTCTGCAGACTGTGTCCAGGAAACGGCCTTTTCCCAAAATACACCCGAATAGCGGGCTTCATTTGGACAAACGGGACGGATATTTGAGAAGAGTGTACACATATTTATTTTACACTCCAGGGGAACACTTGTTCTAGTGTGTACCGTGTGCACAGCAAGCCGTTACCTGCGCACACACGCCCACGGACACGCACACAATGGTGCAAACGCGCGCGCACAGACACATACAGAGAAACACACTCGCACGCATATAGACACACACACTACACACAATAGCACGCACATTCACATTAACGCAGGCACGTGCGAGCACACATACACACGAACGTACATGTCGTTTTGCAAAGAGACTCCCACAGATGATGATAAACACCCGCAGTCACGCATTCACATGGAAACAGTCGCAAACACACAAACACTTCTACAACAGATGTCCCTTCAACCATTTTCTAACAAAGACTGACAGAGAAACACAGACCTTCCCAGAATAAATGCACGTGAAAACGGACAGACACGCACCAGGACACACCACACAGGCGCACACTGTAGGGGTGTAACAATGTCCTACCACTCACGCCTCCAGGGTCACCAGGTCACGTGCATGTTACCCACCTGTGTGCCTCTGCTGTTATGTCAATAATGCCCAGCTCTGCTGATACAAGGCTTCTAGACAATATGCACAACCACCCCATCCACCACCGCATCCACCATCACCACATCCACCGCATCCACCACCACCGCATCCACCACCACATCCACCATCACCACCACATCCACCATCACATCCACCACCACCACATCCACCATCACCTCCACATCCACCATGACATCCACCACCACCACATCCACCACCACCGCATCCACCACCCCCACCACACCCACCACCACTACATCCACCACCACATCCACTACCACCACCACCCCATCCACCACTACCACCACCACCGCATCCACCACCGCATCCACCACATCCACCGCATCCACCACCACATCCACCGCATACACCACCACATCCACCATCACCACCACATCCACCATCACATCCACCACCACCACCACATCCACCACCACATCCACCATCACCTCCACATCCACCATGACATCCACCGCCACATCCACCACCATATCCACCACCATCACATCCACCACCGCCACATCCACCACCACCACCACATCCAACCACATCCACCACAACCACCACCGCATCCACCACCACATCCACCATCACCACCTCATCCACCACCACCACCGCATCCACCACCACATCCACCGCATCCACCACCACCGCATCCACCACCACATCCACCATCACCACCACATCCACCATCACATCCACCACCACCACCACCACATCCACCATCACCTCCACATCCACCATGACATCCACCACCACCACATCCACCACCACCGCATCCACCACCACCGCATCCACCACCACCACCACACCCACCACCACTACATCCACCGCCACATCCAATACAACCACCACCCCATCCACCACTACCACCACCACCGCATCCACCACCACCTCCGCATCCACCACATCCACCGCATCCACCACCACCACATCCACCACATCCACCACCACATCCACCACCACATCCACCATCACCACCACATCCACCATCACCACCACGTCCACCATCACATCCATCATCACATCCACCACCACCACCACATCCACCTCCACATCCACCATCACCTCCACATCCACCATGAGATCCACCGCCACATCCACCACCACATCCACCACCACCACATCCACCACCGCCACATCCACCACCACCACCACATCCACCACCACCACATCCACCACCACTTCCACCATCACCGCATCCACATCCACCACTTCCACCGCATCCACCACTTCCACTGCATCCACCACCACCACATCCACCACTTCCACCGCATCCACCACCACCACATCCACCACCACATCCACCACCACCACCACATCCACCACCTCATTCACCACCACCACCACATCCACCACCTCATTCACCACCTCATCCACCACCGCATCCACCACCACCACATCCACCATACCCACCACCATCACTTCCACCACCACATCCACCACTACTTTCACCACATCCACAACCACCACCACCACATCCACCACCACTTTCACCACATCCACAACCACCACCACATCACCACATCCACCACCACCACATCCACCACATCACCACCACATCCACCACCTCCACCACCACCACATCCACCACCACATCCACCCCCACATCCACCATCACCACCACCACATCCACCACCACATCCACCACCACCATATCCCCCAGATCCACCACCACCACATCTTTATGTGTGTGGCTCTGTGTGTGTTTAGGTGCAAATGCAATGTTCTTGGATTTTCGTCACAATAAAATACACTGAACATAATCTTCACAAAAGTTATTTACAAACGTTTAAGCTATTGCCATTATAAATTACAATAACTTTTATTTAAGTATTAATTATTTACAAAATTAAAAGCCATTGTTATTTGTAATATCAATACATCTAAGTCACGTAAATACAACACACATTATATTACAAATGCTATAGGTGTCACATTTGCAAAAGTTAAAACCATTGACATTGTAACTGACAAAGCTATTAATTTTGCTACTTTCAAAACCAACACATAAATAAAAAAAGTGTCATTTACAATACCAATAGCTCAAACTTTCCTAATGCGAGACCTATTGCATTTCCAATGCTTGTTCTGTATTGTAATATGTACCCTGGTTCCATGTGAGTAGGGTGGTCCTTTTCTCCTTTGAACACGAGATGGTTAGGGGGGCACCATAAGTGCCCCCCAGACCCCATTGTGGAGGGCCTGGGGGTAAAGTGGCCCTGCTAGGACCCTCCAATGTCACTTTCCGACAGCCATTCCATATCGGTAAGGCCAACATGGAATGGCTGTCAGAAATCGCCGTCATTGAGGGATTATGCTGTCTTTCCGACATACCGACGGGCTCCTTGAGCCCATCTGAACCACGACGGAATCCCCCGGCAGGTTTAACTCCGACCGCCATCATCCTAATACGGCGGTCGGATTTTAAACCTACTTTGTTATGCGGAAAGCCTCCGACCATCCGACATCATAATGAGGGCCTTAATATCAATTGTTAGGAGATAATGGTCGCTCATGCATATTGGGTACATCAAAAAGTTGTCCACTACTATATTCAATTCTCAGTCACATGAATATAATCAATTGTACTACAGTGGACACCTCAGAAAAGGCAGATAACTGCTTGGCTGTGACTGGACAGACATCGGTGGCCTAAAAAAAAATTAAACAAGAGTTTTTTAAGGCTCACCATGTGCATCCATACTAATATAATAAAGAGAGAGCCCAAACCTTTGAGGCGGGTAATCTCAGGAACCACAGCTCCAATCACAACACCCAATACAACGTTGGAAAGGGCAGTTGCAGCAGAAGGACATAGGCTATGCAGACGCCCACCATATACATTTAAAAGGTAAAAGAACCGTGCCAGCAAAGTAGTCCCTTGTGGGCGTGTCTGCGTTGTGCTGTGGGCGTGTGCTGGGGGCGTGACAAACGTTGGGGGCTTGTGGTACGTTCCGCCCTTCATGCCATGTCTCATATTGTGTGCTAATCCCACCCTGCTCCCTTTAAATACCCCTGCACCCCATAATCATAACCCACCCTTACTCCTTAAAATACCCGAACACCCTTAAACACTAACCAATCTTAACCCTATAAATATACCCTGTACCCCAAAACCCAAACCTATCCCTAAACCCTAAAAATACCCCTGTACCCCAAAACCCAAACCTAGCCCTGAACCCTATAAATACCCCTGTACCTCAAAACCCAAACCTATCCCTCAACCCTAAAAATACCCCTATACCCCAAAACCCAAACCTAACCCGAACCCTAAAATACCACTGTACCCCAAAACCCAAACCTACCCCTGAACCCTAAAATACCCCTGTACCCCAAAACTCAAACCTAGCCCTGAACCGTTAAAATACCCCTGTACACCAAAACCCAAACCTACCCCTGAACCCTAAAAATACCCCTGTACCCCAAAACCCAAACCTAGCCCTGAACCATAAAAATAACCCTGTACCCCAAACCTACCCCTGAACCCTAAAATACCCCTGTACCCCAAAACCCAAACCTAGCCCTGAACCCTAAAAATACCTCTGTACCCCAAAACCCAAACCTAGCCCTGAACCCTTAAAATACCCCTGTATCCCAAAACCCAAACCTACCCCTGAACCCTAAAAATACCCTTATACCCCAAAACCCAAACCTAGCCCTGAACTCTAAAAATGCCCCTGTACCCCAAAACCAATACCTATCCCTAAACCCTAAAACTACCCCTGTACCCCATAACCCAAAACTATATCTGAACCCTTAAAATACCCAAACACCCCAAAACATATACCTCAGTACCCCAAAACATATACCCCTATACCCAAACTTACCTTATCCAAACATTAAAAAAGAAACATGCTTTTACCATTCATGCATTTACAACGAATTTCGTTGTAAATGTATGCGTGGTAAAATCATATAAAATGTAATGCCATGTGTTAGAATGGCATTGCGGAGTCATGGTACTTTCGTAATGAAAGTATGCGGAGTGATGGTATGCGGAAAGAAAGTTGTGGAATAATGGGTGATTACCCTCCCCCGGTAAGTACATTGGTGGCACGGCAGCCCACATCTCCAGCAACATACTCATATTTTTTCACCACCCATTTAAAAAATGCACAGGTCTCTCTCATGAATGGCCAGCACCGACATACACTTTTAGACACACCTCCCGCCACAAGTTCTAGAATTGCGAACTTTAGAGCTGGGGAGCTACGTTCGAATCTCGGCATCAGCTCAACATCCTGTGATCCCAGGCAAATCGCTTTGTCTCCCTGTGCCTACCACAAATGAATGTGTTCTTCTGTAATGTAAATTGTGCTCATGCCATGTTGTCGAGTTTGCGCTATATAATATTGCAAGGAAAAATAAAGTAGGGAAACTCGAGTTCACACACTACTGAACGCGCACTCTTAAGTGCATCAGCAGTGCACTGTGAATCGGAGCGTTTCACAGGCCTGTCACAGATAAGAAATGCTATCAAAACGAAATCCTACAAAACAATATACTACTGGCCGGCAGCAATTCATACCCGGACAACGTCGGGACGGGCTACTAGTTGTGAATAAAGTGAGACAAAACCTTGTAATTTCAGTTCACCATACCACATACATCCTTTCCTGTTAACATGCATGTGTGGGAGTTAAATACACATAGCAAGATAGTATATAAATCTTTTCCAGGTTTTTGGGCAAAATAAATCAGAACTCTTTACCTAGCTAGGATAACATTTGCACTGAAGTAATCAAGTACATTTTTTATAAGAACTTATTATGAGGAGATCCCAGCCACCTCTGAACTCTAAGATCAAAAATCGTTAATATGGGAAGTTGAGATATTTTTAAGTAACTTGAAAGGTTGTTGAAATCAAAGTCGCTAAGCCAAACTTTGCACTACCAAATCTAAAGGAATTGCATGCGAGCAATAAGATGAATAACCATCCAGATGCAAGGAGCTTTTAAGTACTGGTGAGAGTAACTTGTGTAATTTGCGGTAGCGTAATTTGCATAATTAGTGTAAAATTACACAAGATTATGCAGAATTATGTGAGGAGCATTACCCAGCATGTACTGCTATTTTCCTAACAAAAAAAAGCTCTGCCTCGTCCAAAATGACCCAACAATGAATTTTGCACTAAGAAAATAGTGCAAAATGCAACAGAACATGAACAGCAGCAGCCAACAGTCACTCGCACTCGCTAAATTTCATTGTTCTGTGCTTCTGTGGTACGATTTTTGTACCAAATTACTCATAGTTACTTGAATGGTCATCATCGCATAATTTCGTGTCAAATGAGTAATGCAAAATTACCAAAATTACTCCAGCGTAATTCAAATTGGTCCGTGGGCTAGATTGTCGACTTTGGAGCTGGAAACCAGAGTTCGAGCCTCGGGTTCGCGTCCACATCCTGTGACTCTGGGCAAATCACGTAATCTCCCGTGCCTGAATGTGTAATGTAAATTCTGCGCTCGGGTAAAGCGCTCCAATACCTTCGGGTCGAGTTTGCGCTATATAATTATGCAAACATTTTTTTTCACAAAGGTCTACTGGTGACCCATGTTTATTGAAAATATAAATTATAATGTGTTAGAACTGGGGTCACCAATTCCAACACGGTAGCTTGGCACGAGGCAGGAAGGCACCCAAAGGCAATGTGTAAAGCAATGGTGCAGCACACACTCACACTGATTCAAGAAGGCACACTCAATAAAACAACACCACACCAGGTTGCTGTTCAATTCAAGACTCTTTATCTAGACCAGAGGTCTTCAAACTTTTGGGTGCTGAGACCCCCCTGTCAAAAATTTCAGTCATAAGGACCCCCTCCTGACAAACATTTCTAAACCTGTAGGCAGGGCTACTGGAATCATGAGGCAGGTGAGGACCAAATTACAAGACAGTCTTGACTAAATTGTGTGTGAAGAACATTTAAATAATGTTATGCAATGCTGTGTTATTTTGGGATAGAATTGCTTCATTATTTTGAATTTTTTTGCACAAAACCTGGCTCTATGCTCTGGAGGTTACCCCATTTGGCTGGTTCTCCTCTCCCTTCTGTGTGTTTCTCATTTGCCAATTTTGGAAAAGGTGATGGACAGAGTTTCTGAATGATGCAGAATACTCCTACCCAGTCAAGAGATCAGGGCTTGATCCATCACCGTTTTTTAGCTCACTGCACCATCCTAGCTCAGAACCTGGCTACATGCAAATTAGTCTGTTCCTGTCCCAGTGCATGATGGGAACAGGGAAAACCAAACTACCAAGCCAATTCTTATACCGGTTTCTGGCATTTCAGCCGTTGTCGGCCCGGCTTGATTGAATCTTGATGGTGCAATGAGCTAGGGACTCACGTCTGAGTATACCCTCCCACACTTAGTGTGGATAAAATCAATTTTGGAAAAGGTGATGGACAGAGTTTCTGAATAATGCAGAATACTCCTACCCAGTCAAGAGATCAGGGCTTGATCCATCACCGTTTTTTCTCATTTGCCTTCAGGCAGCAGATGGCTATTAGCCCCAGGACATCTTTTGGAAACAGTAGTGCACTACAAATGTAAATAATAATAGTAATAGGCAGAAACAGGGGAGCCACGAAACCCAAACTTCGTGGGGGGCCTACACTCCCAGGCAGGGCTGGCCCTAGCACTGGTCACACATGGTGCAACAGTCTTTTTTCGTGTCCCCTCCCCAGTTTCCTCCTCCTCCATAAATTCCCTCACAACCACTCACCAACAATGCACTTCATCTCTCTATAACACCTTTCTGACAAACATTTCATTTTTTTATAGCGCTACTCATAGTTTACTCACACCCATTTCTGTGATCTGCATGGTACATATTCTTTGTAGCAGGCACATTAACCCTCTGCACTCTGTGGATGACAAGAGTGCCCATGTGAGTGCACAGTGAGTGATGCAACAGTACGAGAGTAGGGAATGAGGAGTGACTACAGGGTGAGTGAGGTGACCATATTAATTTCGGTGCAGATGTAAGTGCAGAATAGGACGAATGAATGCATGGTTAGTGATGGGCTTGTTTGAGTGAGATTGCAGATGGAGCAGTGAGGGGGACAGGTGGGTGAAGTGTCACATGAGTGCAGGGTGAGTAGTGTGCTTGTGTGACTGCAGGCTGAGGTACATGGTGAACAGCATAAGTGCATTGTGAGTACAGAGTGATCGCTGTGAGTGCAGGGTGAGCGGGTGAATGGTGTGAGTGCATGGTGATCAGCGTGAGTGCATTATGAGTGCAGGGTGAGTGTGCAAGTGAAGGGCGAGTAGTCTGAATGCTGGGTGTATTCCCAGACACATGAAGTAACTCAGCATAATATTGACGGGGCGAAGGTTTTCAGATATAAGTTAAACTATTGCTATTATGGCATTAATCAGGGACCGAGGGTGAAGAAAATAAATAATGTGCTGATCCTGCAACACACTTCCAGTCCTAGGGTTAGGGTTGCTTGCTCATTATTTTGATGGCCCAGACGGTACAAAAATAAACATTCACCTAAAGCTGTATATTTCAGCACTCATCTGTGCATACTTCGAACAGCAAATATAAATAGAAGCCACTTTTAATCGTGTTGTAGGGCTGCCTCAATGATCCATGACTGATAATTAAAGGGGACAAGACAGAAAAGTCTCATTAGGAATAAATTCATATGATTTTATTTACAATCCTATTTAGTGTCAAGAGGAGGCTCTTTAAACATCAAATGGATGGTATTTTTCTTATGGCAACCCTACTTTATATTTATTTTTCATTTAAAGCATTCTCACAGGACTGCAGTCAATGTAAATTATAAATGTAAGGAATAGGCAGAGTGGGGGCCCAGGGGGTACTGGAACTAGAATAACAAGCATTGAAAATGCAATAGGTCGCGCCTTTAATTAAGTTAAAGCCATTTGCTTTGCTAATGGTATTGTATAGCAAAGCAAATGGCTTTAACTTAATAAAAGGTGAGACCTATTGCCAGTACACCTGTATATGATGAATGTTTTGAGTATCTATGGAATACAACCGCTTGGCCTCTGAATTGTGAACGTTCTGTCACACCAAAGTGCAAAAACACTCATCAAGTAAGTTGATCAGAAGAACTCAACCATGTACAAGACACAGGTCGCTTTAAGTAGCATGAAAGATAGTTACATCTCACAGCATAAGTTTGTCCCTTTATGTCAGTGTTGTGTGGCCATCCAGCGGTAAAATGTGCAACCAATGATGTATAGTGTGGTTTTCTTCTTTTGTTAGTCCCTGAAGAGAGTATGCAGCCTCCAGATGCTTCTATAATCATATTGGTCAAGTACTTTCAGAGCCTCCATCTGCCACTTCTCATAGATGCACTGGGAAGGGAAGTAGTTCATTGAGTCCAGTACCTAAACTCCCCCATGCCTTCCCAGCTGTGTAGAGGCCAAGTTCAGCTGTTCCGCCAGGTGAAGATCCCTTGATGCCAGAAGACATCATCTCAGCCCCTGTACTGATCAGGCCCCCACAATCGAATCACAGCAACGTTTTTTCTCCAGCCACTTACTGATATAGGTGACCATCCACATTGCATAGGTTCCATATAGGAACTATGTACGCCTATGACCTCCATCACACAAAGAGAATTTATTAGCATGTCTGCCACAGTACAAATGAAAACCATAATTGGATATTTGGCTTGATCCCTCCATATATATATTACCAAACATTAAAATCATGCAGTAAGTGCAGGGGGCCCAACCCTTCACGATGCCCCCATTGAGCCCAAGGCCAAGGAATATCTGTAAGATATTGAAGACGGGCGAGGGGGGGAGGGGGGATTACCATTTTGCCTTATGCCCCTGGCTTGCAGCTGACCCTCCTACCCCCTCAGGGAACTCCTGAGAGGTTGACACATTTCAGCTCTCTCTGCAGTGCTCGCAGCTGCCCCACACACATAACTCATTTCACTAGAGTTGACATATACTGCTAGAGTTGAGCTCGTTTCATTAACAGTCTCTCGCCAGCCCACTGCGATCCTCGGGAGTGGAGGACTCTGTACAGAGAAGCATATTTTTAAAAGCAAACCCTCCGTCTGAAGCCGGCCCTGGACCACGACATGCAAATGATCTTTAATGACCTGTGAACAACTCAGATAAGACTGCAGACGCAGCGGAGCCCACAGCAGCTCGAGCTGAGACACACTATGGGGGAGGAGGGGGGCTGAATCCCCTGTAGTTCTGTGGGGCTGGGCAGCAGTGTGACCGGGAATGCGCGACCCCCTTTCCATCACTCCACCCCCCCCCGGGGGTCGCGCCCCACACTTTGAAGACCCCTGATCTAGACTCTTTAGTGCAGGTAAGTAACTCTTCTTGTATCAGGCAAATGGGGTCAACATCTTTCAAATACTAATTCAATGCAAATAACTCGCTGTTGTTTAGGGGCATTCTAGGCAACAACATTTCCTATGCAAACAGGGGTATCAGTAACGTTCCCCTCTACACTCCTGCAAAGAGGCAACACTTATGAGATCAAGTACATGGTACCACAACAGTTGACATCAAGGTAACAGTAGTGAACTTTGTAGGCATAACTTCAGCATCAGTACCACTTAATAGTACCACTTCTCAGGCATGGAAGGCATCAGGGTAACAGGCACAACAAACAGTCCCTGGGCCAGGGTTAATTCAGGATACCCTTCCGATGTAAGGTGAGCTCCCCTGGGCAACCCGACACACCCATCCGGGCAGTTCTGCGATTACTTTAGGCCTCGGGCACAGCAGGTCCAAGAGAGAGTTAAACGGGGCCTTTAGGGCCCAGTTGTAGTCTCCTGAGGGGAGGGGTGGTCACGGGGCTGCCACTCCGATGTGGCGAGGCTCCTCGGCAGCCCCGCTATCCCCTGATACCTTCGCCCTCCCTGGGGGGGGAGGGTGTTACCTTTGTTCTTGGCCTCGGCGAGGCCCTCACTGCTCAGTCCTGGTCTGGGGCAGATCGGAGGGCTCTCGCTCTCCAGGGAGCCCCACTGCCGGTGTTCAGAGTCGGTCCCAGGCCTTCAGATGCTTCCTCCGGCCCGGGGACCAATGAGGACGCGGCTTGAGGGGGCGCGGCGCCAAGAGCCAATGAGGGCGCTTCTGGCAGGGGACGCGACCGATGATGTGGCCGGTGCCCCAGCCACGTGATGACGCCCTCTCTGCCCTCACAGGCCTAGCTCGGCCTTTTGCAATACAGCGGCAGCCGGTCCCAGGCTTCGGGGGCCGCAGCCGTGAACTCGGGTGGCAGGCAGTTTCGTGTCAGCAGGCGCCGGGGCCGCGGCGGTTATTCTCGGGCCCAAGGCGCACTCCGCAGCAGCGCCCAACCAAGGCACACACACACGCTGGAGACCCAGGCAGCTCCTCGGATCTCACAGCCCCCGGGCCGCAGCGGTGATCCTCGGCAGATGAGCGCTTTAAGGACACAGCACTAGAGAGCAGATACTGGGGTCAGTAATAACGTGCTACTCCAGCGCTTAGCAAATCACAGCAGGCAGGGGCCCAGCAGCAGTGCAACCAAGTCCTGGACTGCGGCGGTAATCTAGGCGATATAGCGCTTGAATAACACAGCGCTGAAGTAGCACAGCGCAGGGGGCCCAGTTCTTGATACAGGATCAGGATGTCCCAGCCTGCTCCTAACTACTAGTGCGTGTATTCAATGGCCACTCCGCAGTAGCAGTGGCCTGTGGCAGCCATGTTATTGGGAGAGAGCACCTGCACCTCATCACTGTTTGGCAGTGGTAAGGCGCCCAGAGACCTAGGTCCAACAAAAGATGGTGGCAAAAAAAAGGCGAAAAGAACAAAAAAATGGGGTAAGACCACCCTAGGGCTGACAGGTCTAACATAATGCTTGTATTTGAGACACACCCGGGCTAGGTGTACCAGTTTAGACCTACACCAGCTAAGTTCCATAATAAAGCAGTCACAGAGTCTTTAGAATGAGAGACAAAACAGGTATTATGTTACAGACATGTAATTTTACAGCTCACTAATTGTGGTAGGCGCGGCCGCGATGGTGGGGAAGGAGAATAAACAATGCTTGTTGACTACCCAGCACAGCCGTCCTCCAGAGGTTGTACCGGACCAGAAGTAATAGCCGACTCTTTTTTTTTAAAATAATTATTCCTCATTTGCCGTCTCGCCACCCACAACTTCTATCTTAATCCACCACTGGGCTTTTATATCTCATAAGCTAGTTAGAGTAGTGAGGCATAGACTCCACCTATTTTGAGTCTGGCCATTCTTTAAATTATCCTTATTGGCCATCTGACTCATCAAGTGTGTCCTCCTCTTACTCTATTTTCCGTCCTAGAGTCCCATATAATGGATACCAGCGAGATAGGCACAGGCTTAATCATCGGAAATCATAGTCAGTATTACTCAACCAAAACATATAAGGAAGGGTACCCAAAATCCTTGATTTCTCTTAGTATGATCTGAAGTATCGAGCTTGGCCATATACCTCATGGCTGAAATCCAATCCATTAAATTAGGACTAAGTGGTGAGACCCATAACTTGCATATCTCTCTACGAGCTAACAACATAGCATAAAAGGTAAGTCTAACATTATTATTCATGCTTTTGTTTTCTAAATCATATCTTCCTGTTATAGTTAATTCAGGGCTTATCTCAATGCGCAGATTCAGAGATTTGGATAGACAATTACTTACATCCAGCCAGAATTGCCTTATGTTTGGACAAGAGACGAACATATGAAGGTCATCCACATTTGGGGCCTTACATTTCGGACACCCCACAACTCCGCCGGCTTTGAATTTGGATAGTCTGCTGGGGGACCAATATGCCCTATGGATTGTAAACAAAAGATTTCACCTTAAATTTGCAGGTTAAACAATACTATAAAGAATAGACATTGTTATTCGCCATTGGTTCTCTGTCGCGATCTTTGGCAAGCATTCCATCCACAGGGCCTCCGGTAGCACAAATGGTCCGTCTTCCATTTCCAGTATCGTCCAATACCATGTAGCCACTTCCTTCTTAAAGATCCCTATTCCAAGCTTCAACTCAAAATCATTCTGAGTCCCAATTACATTTTCCAAGTCATTTGCCCAACTCTGAATCTGTAAATACTTGTATCTCGAAAAGACCTGACCCCATAGTTGTTGGCAAAAGCCCCAAGGCAAAAGTTTACCATCCTGAAACAAGTCTTTCCATCTCTGCAGAGCATCTTCTTTTTTCAAATGCTGAGCCAACGCATCTTTTGTCCAGAGTGGGGCACCAGGAGAGTCCCATATTGGGGCCATATCACTAAAATAAGGCAATTTTAGTAGTCTTCTTATTTTGTACCATATCTCAGCCAAATCCCGTAAAATCTTAAATCTCACCTTTTAAAAAAATTTAGGATCTGCAAACTTATATAAAAAACCAAAATCATCATATCCAGAACTTTTCAGCAATACACCAAATATTTCTCCAATCGTAGATTTAGATAGGGTACGGAACAACATCCTGCAGTTTTTTAAACAAAAAGCCCATGCATAAATTTGTAAATCTGGAGTAGCCAGACCACCTTTATTGATTCTTCTCCTTAACTTTTTCCACGATATCCGTGAGCCCTTAGATGCCCAAATAAATGATGTTATCTCACTCTGTAGTTTAACCAGCCATTCTTTTCTAAATCCAAGTGGGATAGTTTCAAACAAAAACGTGATTTTTGCACAATCACCATTCACAAGGTTAGTCCGACCATATAATGAGAGGGGGAGATTCATCCATCCTTTTAAAGTGGCCACCACTTCTTTTTTAATCCTATCAAAATTAGTTTTAGCCAGATCTTTAATATTTTTATCCTAACTCCCAAATATCTCATTTCTGATTTGTTATTTACCCCCTCCGTATTTAGATTCCAGGCCATTATCTCAGTCTTACCCTGATTTATCTGATAACCTGAAACCTTGCCAAATTCCTTCGTTATTTTAACCAAATTCTCCAGAGAATGCTGCAGATTAGAAGAGTAAATAATAATATCATCTGCATACAGACCCAGTTATGCATGTATGCGTGTATTCAATGGCCACTCCGCAGTAGCAGTGGCCTGTGGCAGCCATGTTATTGGGAGAGAGCACCTGCACCTCATCACTGTTTGGCAGTGGTAAGGCGCCCAGAGACCTAGGTCCAACAAAAGATGGTGGCATAAACAAGGCGAAAAGAACAAAAAAATGGGGTAAGACCACCCTAGGGCTGACAGGTCTAACATAATGCTTGTATTTGAGACACACCCGGGCTAGGTGTACCAGTTTAGACCTACACCAGCTAAGTTCCATAATAAAGCAGTCACAAAGTCTTTAGAATGAGAGACAAAACAGGTATTATGTTACAGACATGTAATTTTAAAGCTCAGTAATTGTGGTAGGCGCGGCCGCGATGGTGGGGAAGGAGAATAAACAAGGCTTGTTGACTACCCAGCACAGCCGTCCTCCAGAGGTTGTACCTGACCAGAAGTAATAGCCGACTCTTGTCAATCCTGCACATTTAGTGAACCTAACGATGAAATGTGATTATAGGTCTGCACATTACAAATCTGTGGTGGGGAAACATGCCTGGTAATATGATTACGGGCGTGACCCAGATTACCATAATTACCAAATGGGACAGCTGTCCTGTCATCTATACTACTATAATAAAGGAAGAACTTTCAGCCTTTGAGGCGGGTAAACTCGGGAACCACAGCGCCAATCCACACACCCGATAGACCGTTGGAATCGTCAGGGTGTGTAGATGGTTATAGGCTATATCAATTTTTTTTAAAAACGTTATTTCAAAAATTTACAGTAAAAAAAAAAATAGTAAAAAAAAGTAGCGCCGGCCGCGACGTGCATGCTCACGCCAGGAGCGCGGGGAGGAGAAGCGTCCAGGAGCCAGATGAGGAGCGGCGGACATGGCGCGGGGGAGGAGCGGTGACGTGAGGAGCAGCGGACAGGCCAGCGACGGTCAGGTGAAGCGGCGAGGAGCGGTAAACTGAGGAGCGGCGGCTGAGGTAAGGGGACCCATGTCGGAGCAGGCGGGGGTCAGGGCAGGCGGGGGACGGCCCGGGTGGGTGCCGGGCGGGGGCCGGGCTGCTGCAGGGGCAGGCGGGGGTCGGGGCAGGCAGAGGACGGGCCGGGCGGGGGCAGGGACCGGGCTAATAGGTCTTAAAAGAACATCTATCTGGTTTAAATTCCCTCGACCACCGTATGTTTATGCCTCCCGGAGGTGAAAGGGAAGCTTACAAATACTGGCGCTAACGTGTTTTTCTATACCCCCGACTGCTGCTCTCATGGAAGGTGTGGAGACGCACAAAATCCTGGCGAATGAGGTGTGAAACCCTTAAACCGGTCCTAGGATGCTTGTTTCCAGTCCAGGGAGGACCTGGCCTGGCAGTTCGGGCTGGACTGTTCCCATTGGAAGCAGGGTCAAGACTGATTTGAATATGGCTGGGTTCAAACTGGAATGGAATAGGGATCAACAAAACGATGGCCCAGATCTCTGTACTGAGTTGAATGTTTGGCATTGTTCAACATTCTGTCAATCAACTGTTCTTTTTGCTGTTGACCACCCAGCACAGCACAGCCTTGTCAGTCCTGTACACTGAGTGAACCTAACTGTGAAATGTGATTATAGGTGTGAACATAAAAAATCTGTGGTGGAGGAACATGCCTGGTAATATGATTACTGCGTGACCCAGATTACCATAAATACCAAATGGGCCGGCTGTCCTATAGTCATTTGGGTTATAAAAGTGACTAAAGGGGAATGCAGTTATTTTGCTCTAAGACAAGAGTCAATTATTCAGAAGAAACCAAACTCTCTCTGCAACTGACCTGGTCTAATGTTTACAACTTCGCAATCAGCATTACTGGGTTTAATCCCTCTCCCACCCAAGGTGCTCTTTGTACCATATTAATAACATCCAAAAAATCAGTTGCCCTACCCACCCTAGTTCCCAGCCAATATGTAACCTTGTTTCTAAACTCTCTCCATCCCTCTTTCTGGTTAATACTTAGAGGAGGGACGTCCATTAGCACAATTACAAACAGGGTGGATTTGGAAGGTAATTGAATATAGTTGATAAAAGTTCCATGTTTAGATCACCAGGGCAAAGGGGTAGCAGGACCATAGATGAAAGTACATGGGCAGAGCCACTATTCCCGCTGTCTTTTGTTGGAGCGTGTAGTATGTGAGGTATATTAGGACCTGGACATTCGCATCATGAGTCATAAGAAGGCTAGAGGTGCTTACCCAAAATGGACCCATGATTGTTGGGCAGCACAGTTATATTATCTCTTGCTGACCCAATCTGAGTAGGTTTCACTAGCTTTAAGTAGTTGGTAACTGTGGTTTCTAATGATTCCAGCCTATTCTTGACCACATTAAACATCTCTTTAATGAGATGCCCCAAGGACCGGTAATTATTGTCCAGTTGTACAAATAAGGATCTCATTGAAATTGATGTCTCCTTTTTTCTACAATGATGTTTACGGCCCTACAGATACATTTAGGTTTCTCAGCAACATGTGCTTGTGCTTAACAGTTTTATCATGTAGCTTATGGCACTGATTTTTGCTTCTTTTCTGGGTAACACCGTGTGGTCGGCTGGTGAGATAGGTTCAATCTTCTGGGGTATTTTTTAAAACACATGAATTAGTTACTCCTGAGGAGCTGTTGCTTGATGGTGTTGAACTTGTGCTATGATCTTGGTAAGAGAGAAGAGCACAGAAGTAGCATGTTTCAGAGTCAGCCCAGTGAGTGGTTACTAGCGTCTCCTCCACATTGCTTATGTCCTTATTGCTAGGCCCATTAGCATTAGTTAGGAAAGATGCAATAGTGGAAGAAGCAATCAAGTCCTTTCCCAATGTTGTCATGGCTGCTTTTCTGTTTCCCATCTCGTAATCAATTTCCCAACAAGATAACAAATAAAAGAGGAATGGCCGACGCCGGCATCTCTTGGGATCTGACAGACTCAGGCGGGCCCGTCTTGGCCCAGCCATTGCCCATGGTGTTAATTAGAGGGTTAGCGGTCACCTTTAGTAGTAACCCTCTCTCCAAAAAGGTGCAGTCTGGGGTGACATGTCCTACAGTGAGCCCCAGGACAGCCTGAAAGCATCCCAAGACTTCATACTGTGGTGAGAATATGATTGAGCTGACCTGCAGCATCCATTTTGGTTATCTCCGGGTTTAACATGGAATAAGGAGGATGAAATACAGATTCTCCAGACAGTGGATGTGTGTTGCATGCATTCCTGTAGCTGAAGTGAGGAGCACTCGATCCTGAAGTGTAGGAGAATAGAGACAGGGATACCCTTTTAAATTCTGTGAGCATTTTTTAAAGGGGGATTGCTGTTTAGTCCTTTCTGGGTGCTAATATTTGATAGATGACAACAAATGAGTTGGCTGATTCTGTTATTAAGTGTGAGGAGATTTGTAGTCACTCTTCTCTGCTCTTTTCCTGATCGCTACTTCTGAAAGGCTGATGTTGGATCGGAGGTTTCATACTTGGCTGTGCCCATATTATGGATACTCCTTCTTACAGCAAGCATCATTGCTCCTTGCTGCGAGAGCTGTCACCTTGCCCAAGCCCTGTATCAGCACGGGAGCCAGAACATTTTATTTGAAAGAGAATCACCATAAACCAGTTGGTGGACTTTAGACAGTGGGTCAACATTTCCTGTCTAGAAAAAGAGTAAAGGTGGAACTCAGAACGTCCCACTTTGTTCCAGTTCCAATTCTTCTTGAAAAAATTGAAAGGATTGCTCGGCAGAGCACTCAAAGAGCTACTATGATCCATAGATTAAGTGAGCATGACACCCAGAGGCATATTTACAAGTCCCTATTGCAGAGGTCTTCAAACTTTTGAAGGTTGAGCCCCCCAGCTTAATTTTTTTAAATGTCGGGCCCCCCCACCACCTGACAGAAATTTCCGGAATCTGGTACACTACATAAACGACCGGCACCCGCATATCCCTGGCCATATCCGACAAATAAAGTTCAAAACAATGAGTGTTTCCTCCTTCTCCATGAATTCCCTCACTACCACTCACCAACAATGCACCTAATCTCTCTATAGCACCTTTCTGGCAAACATATATATTTTTTTATAGTGCTACTAATTGTTTCATCATACTCAGGGGCATATGTACAAGCCCCTATAGACACCACACCGTCACTAGGGGCATTGCCGTATTTACACGGCAGGGTTAAGCCACTGAACTATGCTTAACGCTGCCTTGTAAATAAGGCCTTCTTTCATACTATGCTTAGCGTGAAAGGGTGGGCAGTGGGTGTTGCAGTGGGCATTCCACTGCAACAGGCACTGATTTTGATGTTGCACCCTATTTACAAGGGCAGCGTAACAGTGAGGCAGCGTTAAAATTAGGAACAGGGAAAACCTGGTCTTAAGCTGGCGAAACTAGGAGAAATGCATTATTTCTCCTCATTTTTGATTCATCCATGTGTGCAGGCTTGTGCTGCACACATGGAAAAAGCAAAATACCTTGTATTTGTACTCTTTAAAAAAAAATCCATTTTGTGATTTCTGTGTGTGCTGCATTAAGCAGCACCCATGGAAGTGAGACAAATGGCATTTAAAGATTGTTTATGTACTGGAAGGTCCCCCTCCTGAACATAAACAATATTTTCCCTGCACCCAGACACCCTTGCACTATGGCGCAATGGTGTCTGCATTGGCGCTACACTGCTAAGTGTAGCACCAGCGCAGGGGAAACACAAGGCTGCACCATATTGTTGTAAATATGGTGTAGCCTTCCGTTTCTGAAGTGGCGGAGAGAGGTTTTAACCCATGACTGCTAACGCCTCACTCCGCAACTTCCTTGAAAATATGCCCCTCAGTTCTTTGATCTGCATGGTACACCTTCTTTGTTGCAGGCACATTAACCCTCTGTGCTGTGAGGGTGGCAGGAGTGCTCATGTGAGTGCACAGTGAGGTATGCGACAGTGTGACAGTAGGGCAAGTGGAGTGACTGCGGTGACCATATGAATTTGGGTGTGCATGTTAGTGCAGAGTAGGACTAATAAATGCATGGTTAGTGATGGGCTTGTTTAAGTGAGATTGCAGATTGAGCAGTGAGGGGGACAGGTGAGTGAAGTGTCACATGAGTGCAGGGTGTATAGTGTGCTTGTGTGGCTACAGGTTGAGGTACAGGGAAAACCGCGGAAGTGCATTGTGAGAGCAGAGTGATCAGTGAGTGCAGAGTGAATGGTGTGAGTGCAGGGGGTCAGTATGAGGGAATTGTGATCGCTGTGAGTTCAGGGTGAGCACGAAAGTGAAGGGCGAGAATGAGGAGCAAGTTGTCTGAATGCAGGGTGCATTACCAGACACTTGCAGTAACTCAGCAGGCTATTGACGGCAGCGCAGGGTTTTAGATATGTGAAACTATTGCTATTGTATTATGGCATTAACCAGGGATCGAGGGTGGAGGAAATAAATACTGGGCTGATCTTGCAACAAATTTCCAGTTTTATGATTAAGGTTGCCAGCTCATTATTTTGATGTCCCAGGTGGTACAAAAATAAGCAGTCACTTAAAGCTCTATTTTCAGCACTTATCTGTGCATACTCTGAACAGCAAATATAAATAGAGAGCACTTTAAATTGTGTCTTAGGGCTGCCTGAATGATATGACTGATAATAAAAGGGAATAAAGACAGAAAAGTCACATCATAAATGAATACATACTTCTTAATAACCCATATTTAGTGTCAAGAGAAGCAATTTGCAGGCTGTTTAAACACCTATCTGGGATTTGTCTTTTGGCAATTTACGGCCCTTTTAACCCTGTGATCACTGTGCTCCTGCCAGTGTAATTTAAAAAGCAACATTGTCGCCTTTCTGGGAAGAGCTGTCCCTCCCTGGACGGGGTTAAATTCCTAGAGCTGAAATGCTTCAGCTGCAGTGGGTGGAAGGAAGCCTTCTCTGCTAAAACTGAAAGCAAGTAACAGACATTCATTTCATCTGCAGTGTGAGGCAAGGAGTATCCTCTGCTCTGAAATAGTTGCTTTCAGTTTTAGACAAGCATTTACAATGCAATGGTTTTGCCTTTGTTAAAGTTAGAGCTATTGACATTGCTCTTGACATTATTTTTATTTATGTTTTTTTTAACATAAATAAATGGCATTGTCATTTACAATGCCACTAGCTTTATCTCTCGCAAATGACACACACAAACACACACAGAGCCCCCCCACACACACCCACACAGAGCCCCCCACACACACAGCCACACAGAGCCCCCCACACACACAGCCACACAAAGCTCCCCACACAGAGCCCTCCACACACCCACACAGAGCCTTCCACACACACCCACACAGCACAAGCAGGCAACAGGGGCACGAAAACGGAGGCACAAGCAGGCAATAGGGGCACACGGAGGCACAAGCAGGCAACAGGGTCACGAAAACATGCACAAGCAGGCAAAAGGGTCACAAGCAGGAATTGTAATTTAGACGGGGCTGAAGTGGAGAACGGTCAGTAGGGAAGTAGTGCGGCTGGTGCAGTGGTACCAGGCTGAAAGGTGAGAGGGGCTGTCTGCACCCCAGTTTGGACAGTTTCCACTACCTAACATCATCATCTTGGTTCACTGATGTTAAAAAACAGGAGCAGCCATGATTGGATGCAACGGTATGCGTAGAGCATCATACAAGTAACCCAAAAATATCTATAAAACTAGGCACTTTCAAATTCAACTCAATCCCCCCGATAAGACCAATACGACGTGACAGCTGCAATTGAATGGCTTCAGTTTTGAATAGTCCAAGGCAAATGATTACATTCAAACCTGCATGCGCTTGAGGTTTGTCCCTTTGAAGCTCACAAATGTGCATTTTTTATTAATTGCTGCCACAGTACCAGAACACAGCTATCAGATAGTAATTGGAGTTTAATCGTTCATTGATGCCATACCAATATCTTTAAATTCGATCAAAATGCATGTGGCTAGTTAAAGGTACGGTATTGACTGAAAGATCCCCCTAATTAACAGCTATATTTTTGTGGAAATTGATCTGTATAATGATTACTTTATTATCATACCAGCGCCTCAAATAGCCACGTATGCCGTCTTGATTTCTGCACTGAACGCAAGCAGTGTTTGTGGATGCTTTAAAACTTCCTCACTTGGACTAGTCAAATTACCTACATTTTTTCAAAAAGTCAAGCACCGCTTATTTCATGCTGATGCACATAAAAGATTTATGGTTAAGCATCTCGGTTTGAGTTTAGAGCGGTTGCATTGTATTTGCATAGTTTAAAGGAAGAAGTTAATTACAAAAACAGGCCGGTTTCCCTCCCATCTTTGAACGTTTCTAGAAGCAGGGCTTCTTGTTGACAAAGAATGATTACCACTTGCAAGCGGATTTGGTGTGAAGCAATGATATTGTTGATGAACTCCTGACAAGTCATTCCGACCTCGAACGGTTACCATCGGCAGTAACTTCAGGCAGCTCTTTGCAAACGGACACCTACCACTGGGTGCCTTTCCCACTACTGAAATTACCACTTACCATTTAGGTCTAGGTAACTGTGGGACCATCCAACCATCAAAATGAAAGCTTAAACTGAGAGTTCAACTTGACCGGGCTAGAAAACCATTAACTACAGGTCATGGAGTAGTGGTAAACACGGCAGCCCTAATACTATATGCACACTGGCACTGCCAATGATATTATGGAAGGGGGGCGGCACAATTCAAGGGGTTATGGTAATAAAAAGATAAATGTACGACGTGCCTAACTTCATAAAATGTAACCCATACTTGTCCGGGAAAGGGGTTAATCGCATCGTGGCAGTTTAATATCCTAAAAAAATTAGTAAGGACCTAAAGGAGACCTGCTAATTTTCGAATAAAGCGTTTGGCTGAATAACCAGGTGAAATTTTCCTTATGATCTACAAACTTTATGGTTAAAATAAGTATCAATTATACGGGAAAAAATTGGTAATTCTACAGCCAGGTAATTGGCAAAAACTTATTGTGAAAATATCAAATAAGATGCAGTTGATCATCCAAAGCCGACATTTTTAAATGATAATAAACTGAGATGAACGCATTCCTGCATAATTTGACAGTAATCGTTTCAATTGAGGGGGTTGTGCAGGTTTCAATCATTCAGCTGGTTTCGGGAGTTTTAATTCAAGCCTGTCGTGCTTCCAGCAGCTTATTTAATCTACAGATAAATGTAGCCTTTGAAGGGCGTGCTTACCTTACATGTTGCTTTTTAAGAACTGAAGCCTAAAAACAATGGGGGGGAAAAGTGCAAGCTTGCAGTAGCTTTTTTTGTACAGTAGTATGAATGGTCAAAGAGGATTTCTTTTTACCTGTCTCAATTCGTTAATCATGGAAGGTGTCTCCAATAGCACTCGACAACTTCTACTAAATTATTCAACGAGATTACCAGAGTGGTAGTTTAATGACGGCACACCTGTGCACCGACTCATGGTGGATCGATACATTCCAACTAATTAAACCAAAAAAGAAAAAAGTTGCAATTAACACTTGAGCCGGTGCTAATGAGATGGAGTGGGGGAGAAAGCAGAGTGCTTTACCTTTAATAATCCATATGGAAAATACTCCCAGAAGAATCCCCTGCCCCTATGTGCACAACAGGATTCAAATGGCGTCCAACCTGACCTGTTACACGCTGCTTTTCAGGTACACCTGAAAAACAAGAGCTGCTGGAACCAAGAAAGAAAAAATTGTTATTAAACTGGCATTGACAGCCACATTCAGCTACATAATACACGCAAACAGTTAATAGGTCAAGAATCCAATTTGTTTTTATTTCTTTATTGTTAAAGAATCAGTCCTTAAAACATGAAAAATTAGTAAAGGCGTGTGCACATTTTATACAACATGGCAGATTGAGTAACCTTTAGTCATATCCGTTGTTTCTATTCCCTTTAATCGCCCTAGATAGCCAAAAGGGAAGGCAAACTAAGTGAGACACTGCGTCTAAACATTGCATTTTTCGAAAAGATTCATGCTTTGTGGGTGCTGAAAGCTACATAAGAGAACTTAACTTGTTTAAGAGTTTTATCGGATCCGGACTCTGAAGGCAACGAACACGTCATTGGTTTTAATTGTACTTTTTAGTAGCTAGCCTGGGATTCACCACTGTGCTTATCGGCAACCTTCTACTACGATGATGCAGTCAGTTCCCAACATTGCCTGATCACGTTAAGAGTCCTGCAAACGGCAAATGTTAAGTGAACATATTTCTCGAGAGCGATACCCAACCTTTCAGTGTCAATGGCGGAATTTGATGGAATCAGTACACGTGCCACAATACCCTCAAGGGCGGCCTCCCTGAACATGTCCATCACCATCAGTCACATGGGTCAAGGCGGGGGTGGAGAGGGGCTCTGTCAGCCCAGGGTATCAGCGACGAGTTCTAATGAGCCTTTGAGGCTCTTGAGAAGGATCCAGTCTGCAGTGCGGTCTCCATGTGTGTTCGCTGGTCCAAGGCAGAGGTCGGACGGTCCGTGCTCGGATTGTTGCCCCGGCCTACACTCAACGCCCTGGTGTACCAGTCACTTCCTTTCGAGCCAGGGCTGCACAAGATGGCGGCGGCGCCATCTTACAACACCGCCCACATCATGATCACCCGCCCTACCCCCCCGCCATTCACACGACTAACCGGACGGGCCGCAAAACCCCGGAGCCGCCAGTCACACCACCCCCGTACTCGCCCCATCCCTGTCACATTACCCCCATACCCACCGGGCTCACCATCCTCCGTTCCAACTCCACTCCCGGTCACACGACCCCGCACCCGACGCAATCCCCCGGAGCCTCCAGCCACACGACCCTCCCTACTGGCCCTACTTCGGAGCCTCTAGCCACACGACTCCGTACCCGCCCTACTCCGGAGCAGCCAGTCATGGCTTTCAATACCCACACTACCCTCCGAACCCGCCAGTCACATCACTTGCCGTTCCAGCCCTACCCGTAGTCACAAGATTCTCCGTACCGCTAAATACCACGGAGCCGCCAGTCGTACGGCCCTCTGCCCCGCTTAATCACGGTTAAACGACCCACCATACCCGCGAGCCATACACGCCCGACACACAGCCTCCCGTAACCACCCTACCCCTGAGCCGTTAGTCACGCGACCCTCCACTACGTAACCGACAGTCACTCACATGAATTGATACGAGTAGACCATGGTCTTTACAGTTAAGAACCCAAGTGGAGCCGTCATCATTATATAAGATGGTAGTTAAGATAGCCCTTCCCAACCCACTCCCGTCGAGGCCCAGGCGAGAGATAAACCTGCTGACGCACAGAACGGCTCAGCCTACCACGGCTAACTACGCAGCCATGCAGTACTCCAGCCGAAGACCCTTACACTCGGGAGGACCCACCAGCCGCCGCCATCTTACCAGCGCTCTGCCACTCTCCATGAAATCTCCGGCGCATCTATGCTGCGAGGCGGTGGACAGCAAAGCGCCCTGCCCGGACACTCGCATGGTGACACTGCGCAGCCCTGCTGGATCCCTCATTTGTTTTGGTTTGCCGCTAACCAGGCAGCTTTCCTGGTAAAACCGGTTTAGGAAACAGGGATTTCAATTGAAGGCAGCCACACACTACCTCCAGGGATCCTTTGAGGCAACGTCCTCCGCATCTCCCGGGGTTCCCTCCAGGCCACGGGAGCCCCGCGGGCGCCGCCATACTGCTGCTGTCTTCTTCTCCTTCTTCCCCCGGGCTGCGGGGGGCGGGCACTTCCGCTAGGATACTTTCGCTAGGATTGGCCGGCCGGCCAGTCACGGGGTTAGGAGAGACGCAGAAGTGCCGGCAATGCCGGACCAGACACGGGGGCGTTCCCGGCGTCCCGTGACGTCGGCAAAAGCCAAAGAATGTCGGGAACGCCCCCCGTGTCTGGTCCGGCATTGACGGACAGGCCCCTCGTCCAATGGCAAGGCTCCGTTTACGGAGCCAGCCAATCAACGACGAGGGCCGAACCAAAGCACCCTACAGTTTTCAACAGGATTTCGCCTGCGCGAAAAAGCTGCGCAGAGCGCAGCTTCTGCTAGGCAAAACCTAAAAAGGGGGCTCCTTGCCTCCCACTGCAGCTAAAGCATTTCAGCTGTAGGAATTAACCAGGAGAGCCGCCCCCCCCCCCCCCCACCTCTCCTCCCCCCACAAACCCAGTGTGTGGCAGCCTGGATGAGACAGCTTCCCATGCACACAGCCGCAAGTATTTCACAGGTCTTTAAAAGATCTTTTCCTTGTTAATGAGGCTTTAATTGTTTTCACCCCTTCTTCGGCCCCTGCAGCTCCACTCAGCCATTTGTTTCTTCAATCAGTAGAAGACAAAGGTGAGATTTACGGAGGAGTGCGGCCCCCCCTGAGACGGTGTCGCACCCCCCAGGGGGGCATGCCCCACAGATTGAAGAACTCTGCCCTATTGACACCACAGCGTCACTTTTAGCGATGTGGGATTTGTCTTGTTTACAAAGCAATATTAAGCCACTTAATGTGGCTTAATGCTGCCTTGTATATAAGGCACCCTTTCATGCTGTACGTAGCATGAGAGGGGAGGGCAATGGGTGTTGCGGTGGGCGTTCCAATGCAATAGAAACTCACACTATGTAGGTGGGTGATCAAAAAAAGGAAGAAAAGGAGGGACTGGGGAGCACTATTATGTTAAGGTGACATGATTCATCATTGGGTCCCCTCTTCACGCTGGGACCGTGTGGGCTGCTACTCTCCCGTTGTGCAGCATACATAGAAACAGCAAATCGCCATTGATTGTTTATGTGCAGAAAGGTAAACTTTCCTGCACATAACAATCAAAACAAAAATGACGTTTTGCTACTTCTATGTGTGCTGCATTAAGCAGCACACATAAAAGTTGCAAAACGTCATTTACAGATTGTTTATGTGTAGGAAGGTAGACCTTCCTGCACATAAACAGTCTTCCCCTCAACGCAGACACCCTTGTACTATGGTGCAAGGGTACCTGCGTTGGAACTAGGCTGCTAAGTTTAGCGTCAGCGCAGGGGGAAATGCAGGGCTGCACCATATTGTAAATATGGTGCAGGCCTGCGTTTTTGAAGTGGCGGAGTGCAGCATAAAGCCAAGGAGTCTAAGGCTGCACTCCGCCACTTAGTTGTAAATATGCCCCCCAGCGCTTAGTTTAAATTGGGGGTTTCCAGGTGCTCTACACCAGCACCAGCACCAGCACCACTTAATTGTCAACACTGGCACTTATGGCAGTCTGCCACATGGTGGCCCTGCCTGTCTAATTTAGAGATGAGCACAGCAAGAGTTGCTTATTAATTCAATAGACATTACAAATGACTAATACCTGCCGCCCAAGCAATTCTTATAACATTGGGGGCCTGGAATAGTCTGAATTGTCACACTTATAGGAGTGTGATGGTTAGTAGTTGTGTTGATACTGTATTGGTAACACTGAAAGGGGCAGCGGATGGTGCAACTGCAGTGGCCTCTGGATGAGGGCACTGGCATTTATTTTGTTTTACCATATAAGCACTGATAGCAGCCAATCTTCCAGGAGTGAGGGGGCGTCATCTGAAGTCTACTTAACTTGCTGGATAAGCTGTTGGTCTGCCTTGTGTCTCAAAACACTATATCCCTATTCTAACTAGACCTCTCCTATTTCTAAATAGTTAGTAATGTTACCCACAGCTTACAAAAAAGAAGTACTATTAAACAGACACCCACACCTACACATTCCTTGGAAATTGCAGGTGTACAGATAGGACTGTCTGAGGTTTAGCATTCCAGATCTTTCGACTCTGTTGAGAGAAGCATGACTGCTTTCTTGAGATGACCATGACTGCTCTCCGGAAATGTCACATGTTCTTTCAAGTATTTGCAGGGGCGGCTCCTCTGCTATGGCAGAAGAGCGTCGCCCCCCAAAAACGGCAGGAAAGGAAAAATAAAACAACACACGTTTTATTTTTCCTTAACTGGCGAATCATGGGGTGGGGCCTGGCAGTGACAGGCACTGAGGGGAGTAGTAGTGCACTCCCATCACTGCGCATGATGGTTTGGCCTGCCGTCTCAAGCCGACCAAACCATGATGCGCAGTAAAACCCAGCAACACAGCTGGGTTGGACAGAGCAGACTCACAGTCTGTCCTGGAGTGTGTAAGGAGGGGGCTGTACAAGAGCAGCGTCAGGATTGGCCGCAGGGCATTCTGGGAGCCTGTGCCTTCCTGAAGAGGAGCGCGGCACGGGACGCGGATGTCTGAAGGTAAAAATAAAAATGTATTCCCCCTCACCCCGCCCATGACCCTTAGTGCCTCTCACCTCCCGCCTCCCCCCACCCCCGCTTCTCCAGTATACTGCCCGCTCTTTATCCTTGCCGCTGGATAAGGCACTCAAATGATCTAAAGAGATGTGCCAGGGATGGACGCTGCCTTTCTCATCTTCCTCTGGCATCAGTCCAAAAGCATCTTCAGGCATCCCATGTAGCCCTCCGATCTTTCTGCTCTGGCTCCAAAACCAAGAGCCTCTCTCTGTTTGAAATGAACATCTACTTGAACATGATTCGACTGAATGTCATCACACTCAGATTTCAACAAATCAGATCTGAGCATCCCAACTACATGTGTCTGCAAATGTATCTCTAACAGATAGAGACTTCTTTCTAAGCTCATCCTCAGGTCAGGAACCAGTTCAATCTGAATGGCCAATTATACCTTTCCTGTTCTGGTGGATTTTGGCTTCATCTCACAACTTAATGATATACACAATTGGAGTTCATCCAGAATCGGACCAAGCTCTTTGTACTAAAGCTCCTCGTTCAGCGCCTGTTTTTGAAAGTATGTCTTCAAAAACATTGACTGTAGTCTCAGACTTTCACAGCTTCAGTGACCTTGGATGACAGCCAAAGTGTCTGAACTTAAACACATGTCAGGTGAATTACTTTCTGTTCTTACGCTGAAACCAAATGTTCCAATCTTACATGAGCGTATCAGCGTGCTTGGTTAATGCACTCACTTGATTACTGTATGGCGCACAAGGGCAATAAAAGTATTCATTATGTATGCATAATATCAAATGTTAAATCTGTAACAGCTTCATTTAAGAATATTATAAAGAGGTCACATACCATGTTCCCAGTGTGTGGAGTACCAAAAAGAATCAACTTGTACAGGGAATGTACTGTTGTTGACTTGAGCTCTGAGGGCTCAGTTTGCCTCAATGCAGTGGTGTAGTGTGGGGGCGGGGCCACAGGGGTGGTTGCCCCAGGCGTAACATTCCTGAGGGGCGAACAATTTTAAAAGAAGAAACATTTGTGGTGGCAGGGACTCAGGAAGTGCTAACAGCCCACGGGTTCAGGAGCGTAATACTGCCCTTGCCCAGGGCGCTCGCAACCCACGTTGCGACGTTGCCTCCATGTTTAGTTTGTGTGGCTACGCATACTCAGTGAAGTATTGATTAACCACAGTATGGCATTCAGCATCCTTCCAGCATGACTAGAGGTACCTGCTTGCTGTTACCTCAACATGATGCATGACCTGCAAGGATCAGCAACATCACTGCCACTCTGGATAACCTTCCCAATGGCCTGGAGGCTGCCACTGCGGACGACGAGCTCCCGCTGCTATAGACTGCCTTACTGTTCATTCCCAGTGGCAAGATCTGATCAGATGCCTCTAAACCTTCACTCACTGACGAAAACATTCACAGTACCACAACAATGAGCTTATCATCAATATTCAGTCCAAGGGGCATCCCAGCCAGTATGTAACACAGGGCCTGAAAAACAAGGTTAGATGAGTCTGGCTTTTAGGAGACTAATGATTGCCAGCATGAACTCTTCTGCTCAAGGTCTGAACAAACTGATCTATGGACTACGTAGGATGGAGATCGCATCTGTGCCAGGTTCTTGCCTATGACTTTTATCGCTGCTAAAGTACTGTAGATGTTGTTGCCACAGGAGCTGAGTTAGCCCACTGTAGCTGGTATTAGGAGTGTTGTACATGGCTAGATCCCTTTAGATGTGATTATAGATCACTGTAGCTGTATCCCCAGTTTTTTATGTAGTACTCTGTTTTTGCTGTGATAGTAAAGTACGATTTTGTTTAGTAAGTCAAGAACTGGACAGTAAGTTTTCATGCCTTTTGATTGAATGTTTGACTTCTGAGTCTGAACCCTACACTATCTCCCGAGAAGCCTTAGACTGCTTGTTCTCGCAACCTTGAGAGTCAAGTGCAGAAACGGTGACTTGGCCAGTCTGCAAAGCCATAGTCGAGTGGTGTCCAGAACACCAGTCAAAAGTCGTGTCTGCAGTGTGCCCCCCTGAATGGGGTCGGTCAATGATTTTCTAAAAGTTTTTCTCATATTTGTTATTTATTTATTATTCACTGAATGGTGTAAGGAGAGCTGGGCCAATGAAAGGACATAAGGTTCGGGCCCTTGCGGAAGAGGCAAGTTTATATTTGAGCTTCCTCATCATCATCAACTGACTGGGCCTTTGAGCTAATGCCAGTGAGAGAGTTTTTCTTGGCAAAGATTAATTTGAAGTGAACATGAAGACCTAAAAATTGACACTGAAAAGGTTTGAACAAAGAGTGCACAAAACTTCAATTTTCTCAAGCTGCAGCGTCACTTACTTTCATGAAGTCAAAAATCCGTAATGTGTACCCCTTTAGATAAAAAAAAAGATAATTAAATGGCATTTCCGTGAACGAATACTACAAATTACTTTGGAATTGTTGAACAAATGAAAGGAGCTGGAGACTATCCAAATTAGATCTAGATGCAGAATATAACTGGCTATGTATTATAAAGATGAGCAAGTTGCCATATCGCCAATTTAATGCTCCAGGACATTTCAACCCGTTGCATTTTATTTTCAGAGATTAGCTTGATGTAATTGCGTTTCTTTTGGCTGTTATCAGGTGGCTTAGAAGAACATAAACAGCATGTGAAAATGGTGGTACAGAGATAAAAATATATATATATGTATATATCCATACTAATATAATAAAGAGAGAGCCCAAACCTTTGAGGCGGGTAATCTCAGGAACCACAGCTCAAATCACAACACCCAATACAGCGTTGGAAAGGGCAGTTGCACCAGAAGGACATAGGCTATGCAGACGCCCACCATATACATTTAAAAGGTAAAAGAACCGTGCCAGCAAAGTAGTCCCTTGTGGGCGTGTCTGCGTTGTGCTGTGGGCGTGTGCTGGGGGCATGACAAACACTGGGGGCATGTGGTACGTTCCGCACTTCATGCCATGTCTCATATTGTGTGCTAATCCCACCCTGCTCCCTTTAAATACCCCTGCACCCCATAATCATAACCCACCCTTACTCCTTAAAATACTCCAACACCCTTAAACACTAACCCATCTTAACCCTATAAATATACCCTGTACCCCAGGACCCAAACCTATCCCTAAACCCTAAAAATATCCCTGTACCCCAAAACCCAAACCTAGCCCTGAACCCTAAAATACCACTGTACCCCAAAACCCAAACCTACCCATGAACCCTAAAATACCCCTGTACCCCAAAACCCAAACCTAGCCCTGACCCCTTAAAATACCCCTGTACCCCAAAACCCAAACCTACCCCTGAACCCTAAAAATACCCCTGTACCCCAAAACCCAAACCTAGCCCTGAACCATAAAAATAACCCTGTAGCCCAAAACCCAAACCTACCCCTGAACCCTAAAATACCCCTCTACCCAAAACCCAAACCTAGCCCTGAACCCTAAAAATACCCCTGCACCCCAAAACCCAAACCTAGCCCTGAACCCTAAAAATACCCCTGTACCCCAAAACCCAAACCTAGCCCTGAACCATAAAAATAACCCTGTAGCCCAAAACCCAAACCTACCCCTGAACCCTAAAATACCCCTCTACCCAAAACCCAAACCTAGCCCTGAACCCTAAAAATACCCCTGCACCCCAAAACCCAAACCTAGCCCTGAACCCTTAAAATACCCCTGTATCCCAAAACCCAAACCTACCCCTGAACCCTAAAAATACCCTTATACCCCAAAACCCAAACCTAGCCCTGAACCCTAAAAATACCCCTGTACCCCAAAACCCATACCTATCCCTAAACCCTAAAACTACCCCTGTACCCCATAACCCAAAACTATATCTGAACCCTTAAAATACCCAAACACCCCAAAACATATACCTCAGTACCCCAAAACATATACCCCTATACCCATACTTACCTTATCCAAAGATAAAAAAAAACATGCTTTTACCATTCATACATTTACAACGAATTTCGTTGTAAATGTATGCGTGGTAAAAGCATATAAAATGTAATGCCATGTGTTATAATGGCATTGCGGAGTCATGGTACTTTCGTAATGAAAGTATGCGGAGTGATGGTATGCGGAAAGAAAGTTGCGGCCCACATCTCCAGCAACATACTCATATTTTTTCACCACCCATTTGAAAAATGCACAGGTCTCTCTCATTGATGGCCAGCACGACATACACTTTTAGACACACCTCCCGCCACAAGTTCTCGAATTGCGAACGAGCTGGGGGGCTACGTTCAAATCTCGGCATCAGCTCAACATCCTGTGATTCCAGGCAAATCACTTTGTCTCCCCGTGCCTACCACAAATGAATGTGTTCTTCTGTAATGTAAATTGTGCTCATGCCATGTTGTCGAGTTTGCGCTATATAATATTGCAAGGAAAAATAAAGTAGGGAAACTCGAGTTCACACACTACTGAACGCGCACTCTAAAGTGCATCAGCTGTGCACTGTGAATCGGAGCGTTTCACAGGCCTGTCACAGATAAGAAATGCTATCAAAACGAAACCCTACAAAACAATATACTACTGGCCGGCAGCAATTCATACCCAGACAACGTCGGGACGGGCTGCTAGTATATATATATATATATATATATATATGTATATATATATATATATATATATATATAAATATATATATATATATATATATATATATATAAATAATATATATATATATATATATATATATATATATATATATATATATATATATATATATATATATATATATATACATATATCCCAGCTAAAATTAATAATAGTTAATGTAATACTATGTGGGTTGACTTATTTTGTTAGGGCTTCTCGTCTGGAAGGTGGCTTCGGATAACTGCAGACTACTTGAAATCTGAAACTGAGGTCAACCACTCATCGAGGATATTCAGACCAGGCCAGGGTTTGTCTGCATTTATCAGTGATGTATCTCAGGCTGCTGAATGTTGGTGGCCCAGTTCAAATGAGTAATTGAAAAAATGTGCTCTTTGACTGGAATGAAAATATAGAAGTGGAAGTTAAACAACTGAACAATGTTTTCTTTTCGGTTGTTGCAACAACCAGATCTAAAAACTTCAGTTTGAAAACTGAGGCACCCATGAGGGCGTAAAACTTCTAAAATGTACTCTCATTTTATGGGAAAATATGATAGCCTGTTCAATAATCAATATCAAATATAAGCAGAATATGGTCTTGGGGGTAACATTTAAATCCAATCATTAGAGGATCTGGCAAAAAAATTCAATGATGTCTTACTGTAAATATGGAATTTGTGCAATACGTACAACTCAAAAACACCTCATAAATATTTCTCTAATAACGACCAACAGCAACTTTACTGAAGCACCCACCAACTCATATTCATTTATGCACACTTCTAAACCCCATCGGCACGGGGCACCAAAAATAAAAATGGAAGTCATTTGTGTTTAGTATTCAGTATTCTTGGTTTAAAGCCAGACCTAATTTTTCTGAATGAGGAAGCCTCACTCATGTAAAGTGGCCTTCTTCACCGTAGGCGTCCTCACCTCACCCTGGTAAGATGGTACTACCAGGGCAGACTCTACCTCATAAGTATGAGGGAGTTCTTGATAAATTATAATTCCTGGGTAATAGCAGGAATCCAGATAAAAATCTGGGGTAAACCTACATTTATAAACCCTTATTGATAGGTACCCTAGGTTTGATTAAGAGGACAAAAGGGGATGTTTCTTGAGACAATTACCCTCACACTCTATTTTCCTTGGTGAGTATCACGCTGCTGGCATGGTGACAGCCTCCTTGCCTATGCACCTACTCCTGACCGACTTCATAGCTGCTTGGTTCATAGTACTGGATCTATGTCTGCTTCATCGCTGCATAGAGTATGAGCTCCTCAGTGCACCCCTCAGTGGTGCCATTTCCCCAGCCCAGCTCTGTCCATTTCTGTCCCAGTCATACTTCATCAATGGCCGCTCTGGACTCAACTAGCTCTGCTGTGGCCCAGCTACAGCTCTGCCAGTGTAAGTCCTGTCCAGCCCCTCCCTGTTCAGTGTTTGCTTTGTCTTGATAACACTTCTTACCAGGGTGGCTCCCTTATTAAGGCAGAGGAGCATCGCCCCACTAGTTAAAATGGCCCCAGATGAATGGTAATAGACATTATTTCCATTTTATTTTTCATTAACTCTGCAAAACCCCATCCCGAGCTGAGTCTCAGGACAGGGGTGGGGCCCCTGCTGACCGGCAGCAGCAGAGCGTAGTAATGGGCTGGGCACTTTAAACTGTGCATTTCTTTTTGGCCGGCCATCTTGTTGTGGCCAGCCAGACATACACACTTTTAATCTTTCAACCCAGCTATCTTGGACAGCTGGGTAGAGACCGAGCAAAAGCCTCCGAGAGCCCGCTCCATCCAATCCTGGAACTGCTCTCATGCTGGGTAACAGCATGAGAGCCGCAAGAATGGTTAGGGGATTTGCTGGCCCGAGGAGAGAAGAAGACTAGGATATAGCGATGTGTTTTATTTCATTTTTTTAAATTTATTTTACTCCTATTATGCCCTAAATTGCCAACATGCATTACCTTACCGTTTTAAAGTTAAACATTTTAACTTTAAAATGATAATGTAATGTATGGGGGCATTAATGTAGTTTATATATTGTGTCCCCAGTTGCCCGTCCCCCTCCATAGCTGGCAGCCACCATTGCTTCGTACAGCTCCAGGCGCCCTGCTCGGCCCCAGCTACAGCCTAGCCCAGCACCCCTCTTGCCTAGCTTCATAATTGCCCAAGCCAACCCTTGCCCACTTTCCCTCCTGTTTTGCAAAGATCCAAAGTTACTTGCACCCCATCCCTTGCCCTACCCTTTCTAGTGTGCCCTAACTCCAGTAGTGCCCAGTTTTAGTCCTGCCCAGCTCCAGCATTGCCAAATTCCAGCCTTTCCCAGCTCTCACCAAATGCATCCCCAGCATGCTGCTAGCCAACCTGTCTGGCACTTACAGTGCCCAGCTTCAACCCATCCATGTTTCAGGCATGTCCATCTACATCCTTTCCCAGCTGAAGCACTGTCTGTCAACAGCCTTGCCGAGATTCACGATTGCAGGTCTGAAAGATAGAGATAGCCAGAGGGATTTTTTTTTAGGTTGATCAATGACCAAAACCATGATATTAAAGTTTACTCATCAAATATTTTGAGAACCTTAATCATCATCATCTGCAATCCTAATTCATGCACCTAGTGATGCTTTACATGAAAAGTTAAAAACACACTTATTTTCAAAATATAAAATTAAAAGCCAAATAATACACATCATACACTTACAGGGAAGTAGTAGTTGTTCGTGTGTAACTGTAATTGTATTCATATAGCGCTTACTACCCCTGATATGAGCGCAGCAGAGCGCGGCAGGCTCAAACTTTGCAGCTCTATAGGTGGAGGGATGCTCGACCCCTAGCATGGTGTTTTTGCTGTAAACTGTGCACAACTGTCCCTTGTGAGGTTATTTTGTTGCAGGGGGTGAGAATGCTGATGAGTGGCTACGAGTGGGCATTTTGCCCTCATTTTCCTATTGGAGTGCATGTCCCTTGGTTCTCATGCTTTGCAGTGTTGGGTTGAGTGGGCCTGACATTCTCTGCTTTGCTTTTTAGTCTTGTTGGTGTGATTTGTTTTCTTCCCTACGATGAAAAGAACTGCAGACAGGAGAACTGGTTTGGGGTGGCTTGATTTTCAAGTACCTCTCTGCAGTTCTGCAGACTCAGCCTTTGTGTGGGGTGATGCTCCTCACAGCAGGGTCACCTGCCAGCCTGGAGCACCTGCAACAGAGACACAAAGAGGTGTCACCTATCTATCTGCTCCTGGCTATCAAAACCCTCAAAGACAGTGATCAGGAAAGAGATTAAAGGGTGATTTTACCTATAGACCCTCTTACTCTAAACATAAGACTGCAGCCCCATTTATCCCCATCATCTACTAAGTGACAGTGCCACAGGAATGACCTAATGGAATTTCTATAGGATCATTGACTCCTTGGTCCTCATTTCATTGTCTAGGTCCCCTCCCTCATGCATTCTGATACACCACAACTGTTTGGGAAAACAAATCCTCCAAATTGAGGACAGGAACAGGTCCGTAACTTCCAAAATGGAACCTACAGACCTTCATCACTCTGTTTCGCCTAAAGATACACACATATACTACAATAGCCACATACACAAATGCACAACGTACACTTGGAAGGGATTAGGTTGCAAAACAGGGTATACATCTGACAATGCTTTGGTGAGACAATCTCAACCAATGCCAAATAAATCATTTTAAGTGAGTGAGGAAAAAAGCCTTTAATTTTCAGATTAGTGAGGGAAGATATTTAAAAGAGACCTTTGTTTTTTCTGCACCACCTCCCTTGTAGGATTTGCACAAAAGAGGCTAGGGCTCTTCATGTTTAAATGATATGTACACTTGGAATCACATGTTTAAGCGGTCTGACTCAGATATCGTGCACTAAGTATAATATTGTTTCTTTCTCCAGCTTACATTCTATGATTACTTGCTATCTCAGAAGGCTGTCTCCAATTTTTCTCCTAAAACCAAGCATGAAAAATTGACCTTCACCTACTTTCTTTCTTTAGAGTGACCCTCTTCTTACCTTCCATCTTACCTTCCAATCTCTGCATGCCTTTTATTTCTGAGTATAGCCTCATCTCAGACTCATGCCAGCCTGGCTCAATACTTCTTCTTATAATTCTGAAATAGGCTGATACGTAATTTAATAGATCATCTTTAAAACCCTCTCCCTGTAATCTAACATTGCCTAATCTCTGCCAGCCTGTCTCATCAACCATTCTCCTGAAACCACATAGCCCCCACTAATGATCCCAAGTAACTAACATTAATATATCACAAAGTAACTCGAATAAATGTATGCAATTTTTCTTGAGAGCACATGACTAATTGCAATAACCAACAATAACTACTAGATGAACCACTAACCTTGAGCTCCAGAATAGCGTGCTACTCGCTGTAATCCGCTTCAAAGCCTCTTCAGGGTTAGTAAGCTCTATAAAAATCCAATTACAACTACAATTATAAAACTGGCTTTTACTTCAAATTTGACACAATGGATAACATTCTGCCATAATCTGTGACGATTCATTCTCACCTCTTGTGGAACGGATAGAATTGAGTTTGGGGGGAAGATACTTCCAAATTTCCTCTGAGAAGTTAATGAACATGTCATAGGGACATCCTTCCATATTTAGTTAGTCCATTTGGTAATATATGAGAAAGTTCTTGCGACTCTGTTTTCCATTTATTAGTTGAGCAGTGGCAGCTGGTGATATTTGAAAGTGGTGAGGCATAAATGTTTGAGATAAGTGTCCTGTGGAGTGCAAGTGTTCCTCCCGAGAAACTTTTGAAAAAAGAGTGGGCACATGGCGCAGTTGCAAGACATTTGAAGAAAGAAGGTGATAATGCAATTGTGGAAGTTTAGTTATGACATCAATAAAGAGATTTGCATGCAGCTCTTTGATGGCAGTTCATAGCTCACTGTCCTAGATTATGATTGCAACTTATGAACGGAACAGTAACAAAAGAATCTCTGTGACAAAAGCAGTATCCCACAGAGCTATACACATAAAATACTGTTCTGTCATCTGCATAGTCTCTGTCATTTGTAGCATAGTAGATCCCTAACACACCTGCTGCACTAAATAAAGGTCCGCCCGAAAAAAGTCTGTAGGCTTCCCATCAGAATTTGAAGAGCTGCACGCATGCATTTGCAAGAATATCGCCATTTTTAAAATTTAACATTTATGCCCCCCTCTCAGATTAGTGTTTCTGGTGATCGTTTGCATGTGACTCCTTTCTAGATAGGCACACGCAGCAGAGACAAACTCTCCACCACTAGACGGACCTGGCAAACCTATTTTAGTACAACTCCTTGGACAAAAACAGCATTTGCAATGCAATAGGGCTCGCATTAGGAAAGTTTGAGCTATTGGTATTGTAAATGACACATTTTTTATTTATGTTTTGTTTTTGAAAATAGCGAAATTAATAGCTTTGCCATTTACAATGCCAATAGTTATAACTTTTGCAAATGTGACACCTATAGCATTTGTAATGCAATATGTGTTGTATTTACGTGACTTACATGTATTGATATTACAAATAACAATGGCTTTTAATTTCTTTTAATAATTATTACTTAAAGAAAAGTTATTGTAATTTATAATGGCAATAGCTTAAACTTTTGTAAATAACTTTTGTGAAAATTATGTTCAGTGTATTTTATTGTAACGAAAATCCAAGAACAGAAGTGAAATATTAACATCTTGTTGTTACATTTGTAATAAAGCTTGAAACATTGAGAGAACATATTTGAACCAGTTGTTGTTGAATGGTTGCACAGATTGATGCTGTGGTGGCGCTGAGTGATGTTGTGGTGCCCCTGAGTGATGCTGTGGTGGTGCTGAGTGATGCTGTGTGCTATGCTATGTTTTGTTTTGCTATCCTATGTTTTGTTTTGTTATCCTATGCTATGTTTTGCTATCCTATGTTTTGATTTGTTATGCTATGCTGTGTTTTGTTATGCTATGCTATGTTTTGTTATGCTATGCTATGTTTTGCTATGCTATGCTTTGCTATGCTATGTTTTGTTATGCTATGCTATGTTTTGTTGTGTTTTATCATGCTATGCTTTGTTTTGCTATGCTATGTTTTGCTATGCTATGCTTTGTTATGCTATGCTATGTTTTGTTATGTTATGCTATGTTTTGTTGTGTTTTATTATGCTATGCTTTGTTTTGCTATGCTATGTTTTGTTATGCTATGCTATGCTATGTTTTGTTGTGTTTGGTATGCTATGCTATGTTTTGCTATGCTATTATATGTTTTGTTTTGCTATGCTATGTTTTGTTGTGTTTTTTTAAGCTATGCTATGTTTTGTTGTGTTTTGCTATGTTTTGTTATGCTATGTGTTGTTGTTTTTTGTTATGCTATGTTTTGTTATGTTATGCTACGTTTTGTTATGCTATGCTATGTTTTGTTGTGTTTTGTTATGCTATGCTATGTTTTAAAGTGTTTTGCTATGCTATGCTTTGTTATGCTATGCAATGTTTTGTTGTGTTTTGTTATGCTATGCTATGTTTTGCTATGCTATGTTTCGTTATGTATTCTATGTTTTGGTGTGTTTTGTTATGCTATGCTTTGTTGTGTTTTGCTATGTTTTGTTTTGCTATGTTTTGTTATGCTATGTTTTGTTATGCTATGCTATGTTTTGTTATGTTATGCTATGCTTTGTTAGGTTATGCTATGTTTTGTTCTGCTATGTTTTGTTATGCTATGCTATGTTTTGTTGTACTATGCTATGTTTTGTTTTGCTCTGCTTTGTTATGTTTTGCTATGCTTTGTTTTGTTATGCTATGTTTTGTTATGCTATGCTATGTTCTGTTGTGTTTTGTTATGCTATGCTATGCTTTGATGTGTTTTTCTATGCTATGTTTTGTTTCGTTATGCTATGCTATGTTTTGCTATCCTATGCTTTTTTGTTATGCTATGCTCTGTCTTGTTATCCTATGCTATGTTTTGTTATGCTATGCTGGTGAGGGAGTGTGAGGGTGAGTGAGGGTGAGTGAGGGTGGGTGAGGGAGTGTGAGGGCGAGGGGGTGTGAGGGCGAGGGGGTGTGAGGGCGAGGGGGTGTGAGGGTGAGTGAGGGTGAGGGTGTGTGAGGGTATGTGAGGGAGTGTGAAGGTGGGTGGGGGTGAGGGGGTGAGGGGTGTGGGGGTGAGGGGGTGTGAGGGTGAGGGGGTGTGAGGATGTGTGAGGGTGAGAGGATTGTGAGGGTGAGAGGGGGTGAGGGTATGAGGGTAAGTGAGGGTGTGTGAGGGTGTGTGAGAGTGAGGGGATGTGAGGGTGAGGGAGTGTGAGGGTGAGGGGGTGTGAGGGTGAGGGTGTGTGAAGGTGAGGGTGTGTGAGGGTGAGGGGGTGTGTGAGGGGGTGTGAGGGTGAAGGTGTGTGAGGGCGAGGGGGAGTGAGGGTGAGGGGGTGTGAGGGTAAGCTGCAATCTGCACCAGGGACGGCATGGTAAAAAAGAATCGATGTGCCGCTGCTTGAAGTACACAACAAATTCTGGCGGTGCTCAAGTCAAGAGTGACGTCACCTCCCGACCACCACCAGATCTCACAAGGAGTTGGGACCCTATGGACAGAGAATTACATGGCCACTGTGGCAGAAGAAAACCTGTCGTTACAGCGCAGCGCACCCATCTCTGGTGCAAGTTCGCGCTGCCGGAGATCATAGGTCTCCGATATACTGTCTGCGATGTAACCGGCGTCCAATGATCACACACATCAAAGGTCACGCTGCCAGAAACAAATAACATATTTCTATACTACCCACCCTTAGGCGGCTGATGAAAATACACATCTCCAAGGCACAGCAATGCAGGCAGGCAGGACACGCATTTACAATGCAGAGCCCACGACGTCACATATAATGTGCATCACTCACTCGCACAGCGAAGAGCCATAAAGGACAAACATTACTGATGCACAAACAACCGAGGCTACTACAAAGAACATGCAGCATCCTTGCAGTCACTGTCAGAAAATGTGCACACATGAGAAGGCTGAGAGAGAAGGGAAGCAGGGGAACAAAAGAGACAGGGAGAAAAAAAGACAGAGAAAAGGAGGCAACGAAAGAGGGGAAAAAGTGGAAGAAGAAGGAGACGGAAAATCAGTATCGCGGGAGCAGGGCTTCAAAAGGAGGGTGAAAATGATATAGTGGTGTTTTAAAAGAGAAACGAGGAAACAAAAAATATGGGTGGAGGCAAAGGGAAAGATTAACGGTAGGTGAGAGGGTGAAAACAAAGCCAGTAGGAAATCTGTCGCCAGGAGAAGGGTCTCGCAAAACAGCCCAGTAAACCATGTGTTTGTTTATCTGGAATACACAAAATGTCTGCTGGGTACGAGCATAGCATGCAATGTACTTTGAGCCTGAGGCTGCTCTGTGGCGGGGAAGAGGGAGTGGCAGGTGTGAGAGGCAGGAAAAGCAGATGGCCACAAAGGAATACAGGAAAAGCAGAAGCGCTGTTTTAGAAACATTACTGATGCACAAACAACCCAGGCTACTAGAAAGAACATGCAGCCTCCTTGCAGTCACTGTCAGAAAATGTGCACACGTGAGAAGGCTGAGAGAGACGGGAAGCAGGGGAACAAAAGAGACAGGGCGAAAAAGAGACAGAGAATAGGAGGCAACAAAAGAGGGGAAAGAGTGGAAGAAGAAGGAGACGGAAAATCAGTATCGCGGGAGCAGGGCTTCAAAAGGAGGGTGAAAATGATATTGTGGCGTTTTAAGAGAGAAACGAGGAAACAAAGAGGCAAAGGGAAAGATTAACGATAGGTGAGAGGGTGAAAACAAAGCCAGTAGGAAATCTGTCACCAGGAGAAGGGTCTTGCAAAACAGCCCAGTAAACCATGTGTCTGTTTATCGGGAATACACAAAACGTCTGCTGGTTACGAGCACAGTGTGCGACGTACTTTGAGCCTGAGGCTGCTCTTTGGTGGGGGAGTGGGGGGGGCAATTGTGAGAGGCAGGAAAATCAGATGGCAACAAAGGAATGCAGGAAAAGCAGAAGCGTTGTTTTAGCTCGACCTAAAAAAAAGCTCTCGGCATTGCTGTGGCGGTAGCGTGCATTCCTTTCAAGTCTGACACGGGGGCGGAGGAGCGGCAGCCTTTTAAGTCTGATGCCGAGGCACAGACAAATGGTGATGTGTGATGTGGTTGGCGATGATGTGCACGCACCTGGCTCACATGAACTGCACGCGATCCGCAGCTAGGTAGACTTTTCGGACCGCTCACTATAATCTCGCCCATTCCTTCCCCACGGGATGGAATAGGCGAGACCTAAAAAAAGCTACTCTTTACTGGAGCCGAGCCAGCTCCTCGCCACCTGGAGGAAGGTTGTTTCGAGCTATGAAAGGAGGCCTCTCTCTTTTCCGTGGCCTAAATAGCTCATCGAACAGTATTCAACATGGCAGCAATGATGTACCTTAAATTTTTATTGCGCCATTTGTCACTCTGACTTTATGCCCTGTCACAGCATCATTTAAATATGGTTAGTCAGAAGTGCCTTTCTTGGTCCCAGGCGTGCTGTCACGCAAGGAGTACCGGGATGCGCTCCTCAGGCACAGATGCACCTTCTGTTTTATAAGCATCGGGTAGCAGGAATATTAAATAAGCCTATGCTTAGACTTAGATAGCATAGATACCGTGACAGGCAGCCGAAAGCAGCAAGCCTGCTACACTGGCTCACTCCTACAGTGCAATAATTGATAGCCACTTGAATCCACAGAACGACAAACTCACCAATCAAACTTATTTACTTACCACCAGGCTGTAGAACTTAAGGCAGGGGCGGCTCAGTCTTATGCATGCTGTGCTGTAGGGTCTTATCAACCAACTATGACTATCTCTTGAATCCTCCTGTAGTCACACCAAAATGGGGGAAACAGAGAGAGCCTCTCCTGATACCCTGCACTGCCTCATGTGACGCTGATGAGCACACACCGCCAGGAGGCCCCAAATCAAACCACAGAGCAGGGGCGGCCTTAGGCATGTGCAAGCTGTGCACCTGCACAGGGCCACCAAACCCCAGGAGCCACCACGCCAATATATATCCTTTATATAATAATCCTCTGAGGATGGATACATATTTGCGTGGTGGCCCCTGGCAGGGATTTGGCGGCCTCCGGCTCTGTTCCACTTCCAAACACCCTGACCCCCCCCCACCCCCCCTTCACTGGCCTCTGCACTCCGCCCCGTCCGGACCCCCTCTTCCGGGGCCCCCTACCTACGCTCCCTGCCCAGGGCCGCCATGAGCCTAGAGCCTCCCCTGCACGGAGTCTCTCTCTGAGCCAATCCCGGCGCTGCTCCTGCTGTTACAGCAACTCCAGCATGAGCATCGGCCCGGACAGGCGGCCTCACGACTCACTACTGAGCCTGTAGATGCCGCTTTCTGTCACTCCCGGCTCATAATGTGCAGGAGAAGACGCCTCTGGTGCAAATGTTGAGCTGGCCGGCGAATGGCAGCCGTCCAACCTGATATGCGCACTTGGGGCCAGGTCTGCGCAGCGCACGGCCCCTGTATTTGACTAATACTGTCTGTCAATATAAACTCCGCCCGCTTAGGCCCGGTTGCCCTGCTTCTTCAGGACCTGCCTTGCGGCAGCTGAAAGACTGTGTATTTCCTCTATAATTGAAATACTACTTACTTTTAGTTGCGAGCCCGGGGCCAGAATATTAGGGGGCCAATGACCCAGCGCCCTAGAGGACGTGCCAAGATGCAGTTGGGCAATGAGTGCATCACATGACCGGAGATGGAGACTGTGTAAAATAGCTAAGGAACGTTACTTCACGTTATTTGCATTTGTTTAAACGTCCTAACAGTGGAAACATTGGTGAAACAATTGTTCATTGAGTAGAGTTAGAACATTTAAAGAAGTCATAATGTGTGCTCTGAGTGGTAATAAAGTAAGGATGGTGTGCAGAATAACAAAATATATGGATTTTGTTTTGAAAGCTTTTAAACAATTGAATGGTTAATAGCTATTGTTTTATTTTTAAATTGCATTTACCAGTTTGTAATATGAGGATGATTTTTTTATCATGTTTGTCAAAAATCCAACTGACTATAAATTAAACTTGACTATTACAGCTGAGGATTACAAGCTGAGGCTTAGCATGAAATGTTCATCACATTAAAGGAATAAAGGCTGTGACAAAAGCCCCTATCATGGCTATTATATCACACTTCAGGATTACAGACTGTAACTTAGTACATGTAGCAGGAATATTACCTTACACTTTAGAAATATAGGCTATAGTTTACTGTCTCCATAATGGGTGACATAGCACTTCAGGTATATAGGTTGTGATACAATGCCCCTTGCATGAATATTAGATCACCACTTCAGGATTTTATGCTGTGGCTTACTGCCACCAGCATTCTTATTACATCACATTTCAAGATTACAGGTGGTGGCTCAATTGCCTCTTTTTTGAATATTAGATCATGCTAGATGGTGGCCTACTGCAACAGTATGATTGTTAAAACACATTTAGGGATTACAGGCAGTGGCCTACTGCACCTAGCATGAATATTACCTCACACTTCAGATTTGCAGACTGGCCTGCTGCTCTTAATATGAATTTACATCACACAGAGAAATACATGCTCTGGCTTATTGTCACCATCGTGGGTGTCACATTACACTTCATCAATTTAGCTGTGCCACTCTGTCACTGGCATGGATGTGATATCACATGAAGTTGGATACATCTCACTTCCATGCATTGGTTGTCCTAAGGTCAGAGCCCAAGCTTGGCACTGTAGTATGTGGAAACAGCAGAGAGCAGGAAGGGGTGCTCTCGTGCTGCATGATCATCATACAAGTAGCTTGTGTATCATCCTATGATCCCAATGCAGAACCTGCCTTGTGTGCTCACAATCACAGTGTAGGAGGAGAGGGAACTCTGGCCTCATGTCACCAGGAAGGGAACTGTAACCCACAGACACCACTATAGATTTGTGGTCTACTATTACCTGAAAGGGGCCTGTGGACTAGTGCCCCCGGGAAGAGAACTGTGCCCTACTACCAAAATGAATTGGACTGTGGTCTAGCATACATGCCAATACATGCCAACCCTCCCAATTCAGACGGGAGACTACCAATTTCAAGGCTAGTCTCCAACCTCCTGATTACTGCATGCAAAATCTTGATTCCTATGTGGTCTTCAGCCGACAAGGACTGGTCTTGTGTGATTCGGAGGATGCAGTGTCAGGAACCTGCTCCTGCAGGCCAGTGCACAACATGGTTGTCACGCTCTCTCTGCCTGCCATAGCGCTTTCTCTGTGCTCCTGACAGGTAGGGTAAAAGACGTATGTTTGCATTTCAGTTAGCCGATCCTGCAGCAGCACACTTGCAAGCCCCATACATGAGATAGACCCGATTCCGGCTTCAAAAGAAGTCAATGGGAAAAATACATTCTTCTGACTATTTTATTAAAATCTCCCACTTACCTTTTCAAAAATGTTGGCATGTATGGGTCTCCAGTCACCACAAAGCCAACTGTAGTGTACTGTCAGAAGGACAGGAACTGTAGCCTACTCCCAGAAGGATAGGAGATCAAATCAAAGCAGGTGTTTGTTAAGCGCGACTACTCACCCGTAAGGGTCTTAAGGCGCTGGGGGTGTGGGGGGTTTTGCCGGTTCAAGAAGGGGTCTGTCGAAGAGCCAGGTTTTGAGGTTTCTTGCAAAGATGGGGAGTGTTGTTATCTGAATTGAGGTGGAGCGGAAGGTCGTTCTAGGCACTGGCCGCGCGGAAGGAGAAGGAGTGTTCTCCCGATCTGGTCTTTCTGGTGCGAGAGACCACAGTGTAGGAGAGCTGGGCTGATCGTAGGGTCCTTTGGGGTGCGTGGAATTTGAGTCGGTTGTTCAGGTATGCTGGTCCGGTGTCGTGGAGGGCCTTGTGAGCATCTTGAAGGTGACTCTAGCTTCGATGGGGAGCCAGTGGAGTGTGCGCAGGTGCTGGGAGATGTGGCAGTGGCTTGGCAGGTAGAGGACCAGTCTTGCGGCGGTGTTTAGGATGTTCTGTAGCTTGCGGGTGAGGTTTTTGTTTATTCCGGCATAGAGTACATTGCCGTTGTCGAGACTGCTGGTGACCAGGGCGTGAGTGACAGTCTTTCTGTATTCGAGGGGGATCCATTTGAAGGTCTTACAAAGGAGGTGGAGGGTGTGGAAGCAGGAGGACGAGACGGAGTTGATCTGGCGGTCCATTTTGAGCTCTGAGTCCAGGATGACTCCCAAGTTGCGTATGTGGTCCGTGGAAGTGGGCAGGCTTCCGAGGGCGGCGGGTCACCAGGTGTCGTTCCAGGCGTCTGGGTTTGGGCCCATGATGAGTACTTCCGTTTTGTTTGTGTTTAGTTGTAGGCAGCTGTTTTTCATCCATTTAGCGACGGCTTCCATGCCTTCTCGAAAGTTGTGTCTGGCGGTGTTGGGTTCGTTGGATAGGGAGAGGATGAGTTGGGTGTCGTCTGCGTATGACACAATGTTGAGTCCGTAGCTTCTGACGATGGGGGCGAGCGGAGCCATGTAGACGTTGAAGAGCGTAGGGCTGAGGTAGGATCCCTGGGGGACTCTGCAGGTGGTAGGTGTAGGGTCTGAGAGGAAAGGGGGGAGTCTGACCCGCTGCGTTCTGCCGAAGAGGAAGGAGCGGATGCAGTCGAGGGCCTTGTCTTGGATCCCTGCGTTGTGGAGTCTGCGTATTAGGGTGCGGTGAGAGACTGTGTCGAACGCCGATGAGAGGTCGAGGAGGATGAGGGCTGCTGTTTCTCCTTTGTCCAGTAAGGTACGGATGTCGTCTGTTGCGGCAAGCATGGCGGTTTCCGTACTATGGTTTTTTCTAAAGCCGGATTGGGAGGAGTCGAGGATGTTGTGCTCTTCCATGAATGTGGCGAGTTGGCTGTTGATGGTTTTCTCAATGACTTTCGCTGGGAACTGAAGCAGGGAGATGGGTCTGTAGTTTTTGAGGTCGGTGGGGTCCGCCCAGGGTTTCTTCAGGAGGGGGTTGATCTCAGCGTGTTTCCAGTCATGAGGGAACGAGGCGGTTGCCAGGGAGTGGTTGATGGTGTGGCAGAGCATGGGTGCGATGGTGTTGGCGGCTCTGTTGAAAATGTGGTGGGGGCAGCGGTCCGTGGGGGCCATGGAGTGGATTGACTTCATTGTCTTCAGTGTGTCTTCGGTGGTGAGGGCTGTCTAGTTGTCGATCGCTGGCTTCAGGGTGTCAGGGGTGGTTGGTGAAGGTTCAGTGTGTTGGTTGTCTTCGTCGAAGTTGTCTTAGATGCTCTTGATTTTGTGGTGAAAAAAGGTGCTGAGCTTGTCGCAGAGGTCTTGTGAGGGAGGGATGTCGGTGTACTCGCTGGTGGGTTGGGCGAACTCCTTGATGATGTTGAAGAGTTCTTTGCTGTTGTGTGCATGAGTGGAGATTCTGTCTTCAAACACTTTTTTCCTCGTTTTTCTGATGAGTTGGTGGTGGGCGTTGGAGGCGGTTCTGAAGTTGTTGTGGGCTTCTGTGGATTTAGTGTTTCTCCAGGCCTTTTTGAGGCGGCTGCAAGTGCGTCTGGACTCTCGAAGTTCGGTGGTGAGCCATCTAGCTTTCTTGGCGTGGGTGTTGTTGTTTTTCTTAAGGGGGGCTATGGTGTTGGCGCTGTCGGAGATCCATCTGTGTAGGGTTCGGGCTGCGGTGTTGGCGTCGTCGTTTTCCGCGATAGTTGGGTCAGAGTTGCTGAGTGATGAGGTTAGCTGGTTGCCGGTGATTCTGGTCCAGTTTCTTCGTGGGAGCAGGTGCTGGTGTCTGTGGATGGTGGGTGTTCTGAAGGTGAAGTGGACCCATCGATGGTCAGTCCATGGGAGTTCGGTGGTGTGGCTGAAGGTGATGGAGTTTCCTGTTGTGAAGAGGGGGTCGAGGGTGTGTCCTGCTGAGAACGCGGGTTCAGTCACGATCTGGCGGAGTCCAATGTTGTGGTGGTTGTCCAGGAGGGATGTGATGCTGGGGTCCAGTTGGTTGTCGAGGTGGAAGTTGAGGTCTCCCAGTAGGGTGTAGTTGGTGGGCACGATGGCATGCGGGGAGATGATGTCCGTGATGGAGTTGGCGAAAAGTCTGCAAGGTCCAGGGGGTCGGTAGATGAGGGTTCCACGGAGGGTGAAGGTAGGGCTGGTCAGTATCTTGAAGTGAAGGTGTTCCATCAGGTCTGTGGGCTCGTCGGGGAGTGTGCTCAGGTGGAGGGTCGATTTGTGGACGATGGCGATTCCTCCTCCAGGGCGGGTGGGTCGGTCCTTCCTGGAGATCTTGTATCCTTGGGGAATGGCGATGGCGATGGCCGGTCCCGAGGTGGTGTTGGTCCAGGTTTCGGTAAAGAATTCTACGTCTGGGGTAGTGCTGTCGAGGTGGTCCCAGATTTCGGTGGTGTGTTTGTGGAGGGATCGGACGTTGAGGAGGATGCATTGCAGGGTCTTCAGTTCGGTTGTGTTCTTGCGGGCGGATTGCACTGGGTCATTGGTCTTGGCGGGGCTGCAGGTAGGCCGGCAGCGGTGACAGCTGAAGGGTCCGTGGGTGTCAGCTGGTGATGCTAGCTTGCGGTTGTTGTTGAGGCCTGGGTTGAGAGCGTGGAGTGCCGCTGGGTCATAGCGTTGGCAGTGCAGAGATCAAGGGTTCCTGGCGCTGGTCGCGGACGGGCGCAGACGGGCTTCCCTTTGGCGGCCGCACATTGGCCGCCATTAAGTAGGGGTTGGGGAGAGCTGGACAGCTGGGAGGCGGGAGCGGGGAGGGGAGCTGAATTGGGCCCGTCGCACTGGTCGTGCTGGGAGGGAGGGGCCGCGGGGGCAGTGGTGGGAAAAAATGGGCTAAAAAAGACAAAAGGAAAAAGGCAAAAAGAGAGAGAAAAGTGCAAATAAGGCAGCAAAGTGCAAGAAAGAGTGGAGGAAAGACACAGAGGACACAGATGAGTGAAAGGGGGAGATTGATATGAGGGTAAAAAACGAGTGAAAAACAGAGAAAAGACACAGGAGAGTGAAGGGGGGAGCTTGAAATGAGGGGAAAACGACAGAAAATGGAGGTTAAGACCCAGAAGGAGAGTGAGAGTGCAGAGGCTTGGGAGAAGGCCTCACTTAATGGTGGACATGCGAGGGAGGGAGAGCAATTTCACTGACAATGAGTCAGTGGTCTTGCTCGCCTGTCCCCGCAGTGGCCGCCATTAAGTAGGGGTCGGGGAGGGCTGGACAGCTGGGAGACGGGAGCGGGGAGGGGAGCTGGATTGGGCCCGTCGCACTGGTCGTGCTGGGAGGGAGGGGCCGCGGGGGCAGCAGCAGAGGGGGAAAACAGGCTAAAAAAGGCAACAGGAAAAAGACAAAGAGAGAGAAAAGTGCAAATAAGGCAGCAAAGTCCAAGAAAGAGTGGAGAAAAGACACAGAGGACACAGGAGAGTGAAAGGGAGGAGAGTGAAAGGGGCAGATTGAGATGAGGGTAAAAAACAAGTGAAAAACAGAGGAAAGACACAGGAGAGTAAAAGGGGGAACTTGAAATGAGGGGTAAAGGACAGAAAAAGGAGGTTAAGACCCAGAAGGAGAGTGAAGGGGGAGATAGAAGTGATGGAAAAAACGGGTAAAAAAGGAGAGAAAAACCAGCGCAAGAGAATGGAGACAGAGGTCCACTGGACCACCATGGATGAGGCGCAGGTGAAGGAGGGCCAGGGCCTCGAACACCAACACTCGAGAGTACAGGGGCTCGGGGGAAGGGCTCACTTAATGGTGGAGCTGCAAGGGAGGGAGAGCAATTTCACTGACAATGAGTGAAGGGTCTTGCTCGCCTGTCCCCACAGTGGCCGCCATTAAGTAGGGGTCGGGGAGGGCTGGACAGCTGGGAGGCGGGAGCGGAGAGGGGAGCTGGATTGGGCCCGTCGCACTGGTTGTGCTGGGGGCGAGGGGCCACGTGGACAGCAGCGGCGGGGAAAAACAGGCTAAAAAAGGCAAAAGGAAAAAGGCAAAAAGAGAGAGAAAAGTGCAAATAAGGCAGCAAAAATGTAAGAAAAAGTGGAGGAAAGACACAGAGGACACATGAGAGTGAAAGGGGGAGATTGAGATGAGGGTAAAAAACGAGTGAAAAATGGAGAAAAGACACAGGAGTGAAGGGGGAGCTTGAAATGAGGGGAAAACGACAGAAAATGGAGGTTAAGATCCAGAAGGAGAGTGAAGGGGGGAAATAGAAGTGAGGGTAAAACACGAGAAAAAGGGGGAGAAAAAGAGGAGCAAGAGAATGGAGACAGAGGTCCACTGGACCACCAGGGATGAGGCGCAGGTGAAACCTGCGGGTGGAGGAAGGCCTCGAACTCCAACACTCAAGAGTGCAGGGGCTCGGGGGAAGGCCTCACTTAATGGTGGAGCTGCGAGGGAGGGAGAGCAATTTCACTGACAATGAGTCCGTGGTCTTGCTCGCCTGTCCTCGCAGTGGCCGCCATTAAATAGGGGTAGGGGAGGGCTGGACAGCTGGGAGGTGGGAGTGGGGAGGGGAGCTGGATTAGGCCGGTTGCACTGGTCGTGCTGGGGGAGGGGCCACAGGGGAAGCAGCGGCCGGGAAAAAAGGGCTAAAAAGGCAAAAAGAGAGAGAAAAGTGCAAATAAGACAGCAAAAGTACAAGAAAGAGTGGAGGAAAGACACAGAGGGCACTGGAGAGTGAAAGGGGGAGATTGAGATGAGGGTAAACAACGAGTGAAAAACAGAGGAATGACACAGGAGAATGAAGGGGGGGAGCTTGAAATGAGGGGAAAACGACAGAAAATGGAGGTTAAGACCCAGAAGGAGAGTGAAGGGGAGAGATAGAATTGAGGGAAAAAACGAGTAAAAAAGGAGAGAAAAAGCGGAGCAAGAGAATGGAGACAGAGGTCCACTGGACCACCAGGGATGAGGCGCAGGTGAAACCTGCGGGTGGAGGAGGGCCTCGAACACCAACACTTGAGAGTGCAGGGGCTCGGGGAAGGGCTCACTCAATGGTGGAGCTGCGAGGGAGGGAGAGCAATTTCACTGACAATGAGTCAGTGGTCTTGTGGTCTGTGGTGTAGTATCACCGGGAAAGGAACTGGGGCGTAAGGTTGGTGGGATTGGAACTGTAGACTACACACAATTGTATGGGAACTGCCGCTTACTGTCATCTGAAAAGGAAGTGTGGACTACTGTCACCAGGAAGCGGACTGTGGCCTCCTGCTAGAAGGAAAAGAAATGTGGAGTAATCTCACCAGCAAGAGAACTGTGGCCTACAGTCGCAAGAAAGGTGGTCTACCATCACCTAGAAGCTTACTGTGGCCTGGAGAAAGGGACTGTGGCAAATCAATAAGGGAGGTTGGCCTAGAAGAACCAGCATGGGTGGGAATCACAGCATAACGTAGGGAGAGGAGTGGGCTGTAGTGTTATGCTACCAGCCTGGGTATACATGATCACTCACAGTGTAGAAAGCGGACTCGTCTGTACCTACTCACTCCTGCCTGAGTGCTGCATGACCACGGAATAGGGTGAGAAAGGGACGTGCCTCGCTGTAATGCGATCACAACTTGCCAGGTTCCTGTGCCATGCCCTGCCACCAGACTGAGAATGTGACCACCGTGCGTAGAATGCATGCTGCTGCCTGCTGGCCTCCTAGCAGCCGAGACAAGCGCACGGAAGTGTTATTTAAACAGACATGACAATTAAACTTGAATTACCTCGCCGCCTTCTTGCTCTCCAGCGTGTATAATTCCATGTGTGAAGAGCGCGGCGCGTCAGCGCTGTCAGCGGTGGAACGCCGTAAAAGGCGCCCTTTTATGTGCTGCCAACTGCGCTCGCGCATCCCCTGAGGCGACAAGTTGTCACTTCACAATTATGAATTTTGCCCGAGGCAAAGCAAGGAGAAGATGGATTATGGTATGAGACAGACTGTTGAGGAAAAAGATCTGCTTTCTGAAAATATCCTTCATTTTCGCCGTCACAGCAGGTTCTTTCAAACGTTCTCCGGAGCTGCGGGAGAGGGGCGGGCAGCGGAAGTGACAGGCTGCGGCTTTTATCCTTAAATGAAGGTCGTGAAAGGAGATGGTTTGTAGTCGCACTGGCTCCCACTCAGCGCACGGTGGTCAACGTGAAATCCGGTGAAATCACGTGCGAAAGGTAGCATGACGACGACCCAAGATGATGACTGAGTGACCTGAAAGCCTTCTGACAATAAACGTGGACTGCAGAGGTCATGAGTTCGAATCCTTACAAGGCAGACTTAGCCACTCTTTCTTTCAAGTCGGTCGATTGAGTAGCACCATAAATACCCGCTTAAAAGAAGTTGTTACTAGCAGGGCTTTAAATGGTCTGAAAAGAAGTTTGGAGGCCCACCAAAAAGGGTGGGGCATGTGTTATCAATGGTGTGGCTTTTTAAACAGGTAATCAATTTCAGAGATTCCCAAAGTGTACCCCCAAACGGTATTTTGGTGCCTCTCTGAGCTTTTGCTTTTGCATCTAGAAATAGACTACTGGCATGCATCTCAAACTAGCCAGGACTACTGGCTTTGTCAGTGATTGTCAACTGTTTAAGATGAACGAGTACAATTCTTTTTTATGAATAATATTAAACATGTTTAGTTTCAGAAATATGAGGCTGTGAATTAAACATTACTGAGGCCTGTGGAAGGGATAGTGGCAGTCGCGGTCAGCATGACTCCCGGGTGGGGGTTCGCGCGGGGTTTCGCGCCGGGGGATATAAAAATAAATGAAAACTTGCTTTATCGGGTCCCGCGCCACCTCCGCTCCTGGCCGGGTCTTGGGTTTCCGGTTGCTTTCCAACTCTCCTACCTACGGCAGGAACCGGAAGAAGGCAGCCTCCCTTCCCTCACCTAAGCCAATCACAATGCTGCAATGGCAGCGTTGTGATTGGTGAGGACAGTGCCCAGCCTATATAGAGAAAATCCAGAGTGCGCATGACTGGTTTGGTCGGCCCCAGAGGGCCAACCAAACAGTCAGGGCCCACAGCATTGGGCAAGCTACTCCTAAAACCCGCCCCCAACCATGAATACCCTTCTGCTTTCTCACAGTGTGAGAAGCAGAAACATAAAATGGTATTTAAAATACCATTTTATGTTTCCGCTTCTCGCACTGCGAGAAAGCAGTGGGACGATGCTCCTCCGCCCTAATGGAGGGACTGCCCCTGGATAGTGGTCTCAATCTCTCTCGTTATGTTCGTTCAGTTAGACACTAACACCTTTTTTCTCTCCACATCTCGTCCATCTGCATATCCTTAACCTCATCTCTTTCCTCTTCAGCACCCTCTTTTCACTCCGTCCTCAATGCACTTCCTAGTATTACCTTCACTTCACCCCCCTAACAAATACAACCCACACTCTCACCTGTAAGCCCTACATTATCTTTTACTTTAACCTTGCAATATTTAACATCAGTGTACCCCCTTCTGCATTGTTTGCAGAGGAACACACTACAACTGGAATACGTAACCATTGCTCAGTGCGCTCTGCCGAGAGGCCAAGGACTGGATGGCCATGTATGCTGAACACCTGTTTTTAACCCACCCTACAGGCAGCCACTCTGCAGGTAAAAAGCGGTGGGGCAGTGGGGTCAGGTGTGGGGGATTTGGAGAGACGACCATGTGGGAAAATTAATTATTTATTTAATTTCCCCTCATGGTCGTCTCTCAAAATCCCCCCTCACCTGGCCCCACCGCCAACACTGCTCTGCCGCGGCTGCCTGCAGGTACTCTAAGAAAGAAACTCACTCCACAGCAGTCATGGTCATCATGAATACTTGGAGGCGAACTAGTTCAAAGTATGCAATATACATGCTTCACTAAAAATACAGAAACACAACTTCCCGGTAATAGCTTACTTGATCTTACCTTCTCTTATAGAATTAAACATGTGAAATATATCCAGAAGCTAACTGCTGACATGGATTACTTTAACGTTTTTTTTTACGTTCATTGTTCAGCTATTTATCAGTGTTATTGGCAGTAAGGTTAAGGACATGAATATTGAGCCTGACAGGGACCTGTTTCAATGTCCGTTTTCAATTACTACTGGTCTCAGACCCGGAGAGACCTAGTCTATAGAAAGCCCTGGTAACATGTAGAGTTATGTAAAATGCAAGTTGTTATTATTTAGTGGCAGTTAGGAATCGAGTCTCTAGTTGGCAGAGGTATGCACAATGTCCAAGTAGGGACCACAACCCTAATCAGGGTAAATCACAACACAATCCCAAATTGTCCTGTGTTCACCCCCTGGTAGCTTGGCACCGAGCAGGCAGGCTTCACTTAGAAGGAAATGTGTAAAGTATTTATGCAATAACTCATACAACAACACAGTAAATACACTGCAAAAAGACTCCACAAAAGATTAGAAAAATAGGGAATATTGATTTGAGTAAAACAATACCAAAACGATAAAAATCCGTCAAGTAGAAGGCGAGATATTGAATGTTAAATAATAACATGCAATAAAGCACTTAGAAGCAGGTAGCACTAAAAAGATTGCTTCCAGTCACGAGGGACCAGCGCAAATCCAGAGTTCAGGTCGATCGTGATGGAGCAGGGGACGGCTACAGGGACCCACTATGGGCCTGCTGAAGACAATACCTTGGATCCTAGGGCGCAATCTGCACGGTGAGGCTTTGCGTCGTCGATTCTGAGAGCTGCCAGCTTTGTGGTGAGGCTTTGCAAAGCTTCGCGTTGCTTCACGTCAGATTTGGCAGAAACTTAGCTGCAGAACCCACTTCTAAGGCCCAGAACTTGGAGAGAGCACCTCAGGCACGGATATGTCTTTCCGAAGGCAGAGTCTAGCAGCACGAGCGGAACGGCACACATTATTTTGTGTCCCTGAGACTTCAGAAACAGGAGGCAAGCTAACAAGCCCTTGGAGATCAGTTTGGAGGGAAGGCAGAGTCAGAGAGCAGCAGAAACAGTCCAGCTGAGTCATTTGAGCAGCACCCCAGTTCTTCTGACAGAGATTTGGTGTAGGTCCACAATTGTCTGATTTGTGAGGGTCACCGACCCAGTACCCAAATATGCCTTTGATGTAGGAGAAACTTCAAAGAGTGGTTTTGAAGTGCACAAGCCTTTCAAGCTAGTCCTGTCTGGCAGGTTAACTAGGAGGATCACCAGCCATTTGGTGGGGTCAGGTCATTACACATTGATGACCTGGTGGGAGCCCCATTTCCTCCCATCTGCTCAGGCCGGCCATCGGAATGCAGATTTATGCGGAGCAGGGCCGAACTGGGATCGCAAACCTGTCCTGGCAATTAGGTCCAACCGGCCCGTGGGGGATGAAGTTGGGGGCTGGTTAGGAACACTGCTGTTGTGTGCGCTTTTGTTCCAAGGGGCCAGTCCAGCCGTGATGCAGAGGCGTGTTCAGCCACCCCTGGCTTCCCTGGGTTTTTGGCTGTAGGGGAAGAATGCACGAATAAGAACCGTCACCCCGCTCAGATCTGTATTGGAGACAGGCTGAAGGCCACATAGAGCAGAGTTAAAAGCAGAAAAATGTCCATTGTATTAAAGTGGCATTTCTGCACTAGTAGTGTTAAATACCAACCCTACCAGCAAAGCGCGTTTATCACTACTATTCCACCCATACCAAACATGATAAAGCCCCTGGGATCAGGAATTTCCACTTAGAAGCACATAAGGGAATAAGCAAGGGTTGTCGGTGAGGGGAGTAGGTCTCACCGTAGTGAAAAACGAAATGGGCTGTTTTTCACTACCAGGACATGTAAAGCAAACAAGCACATGCTCTTTCCTTTGCTTACATAGCACCCTGTCCTTTGTGTTGCCAAGGGCCATCCTTAGGGGTGTTGCTGGCTCACTGGTAGCATTTAATTTACAGGCCATGGGCACCTGTAGTGCACATTACTAGGGAATTATAAGCAAATTAAATAAGCCAATTGGGGACGATCCAATGTTACCCTGTTTTAGGGAAGAGAGCACAAGCACTTTAGCACTGATTAGAAGTGCTAAAGTGTGCAGAGTTCTAGAGCCAGCACAAATTGGTACAGAAAAATGGAGGAAGGCCCACACAGAGCTGGGGGAAGACACCCCTAAGGCTGTGAGGTCTAAGCAGAGGTGTAGTAAGTGAATCATGGGGCCTAATGCTGTTAGGAAAATCACATTTTTACCCACCATTGGTTAGTGCTTATTACCAGCATCATTGGGGTGAAGAGGTCTCCCATGCTTCTGCCTGTGTGTGCCATGCTATTGAGAACTACATCCCAGGAAGAGTTCTTGTGTATGTGATAAAAAATTGAGGAGCGGCCCTGTCGTACCATCACCAGATGCACTGCAGTTGTCCTTTACCTCTTGTATCAGTGATGAAAGTTAACTTCAGATGAATTAATAAGTGGATGAATTGCTGGCTGGATGGATGGGTTGATGGGTGCTCAGATAGATGGACAGATGTATCTGGGATAGACAGACAACAAACAGCAAGCTGTGATAAAGGAAGAATTAAAGAGGAAAGAATACATGCAGAAAAAAGTAAGAGAGTACTTCTGAAAAGGTAGAAAGTTTTAGAGAGAACTGTAAGAAAAAAAAGAGACAGAGAAGGCAAAGAAAAAAATTGGAGAGGTGGCGAGATATCCAGATAGAGGGAAATGGATAGAGAGAGGAGCTGAGGAAAGGAAATGAGAGCTGGGGGGAGATACAGAGAAAGAGCCGGAAAGATTGTGACGTGGAAGAGAGCAAGGAATAGAGGAAGTTCAATAATGTGAAGCACAAAATACTAGGCACTCGCTTTATTTTAATCACAATTGCAGCATATTTCTATGAAAAAAAACCAATTTCATGAGGTGTCTCACCAAGTCTGCCAAAGAGCCTACTCCCAAAGAGCCTACTCCCACACACAAACCAAGGATTCCAGAAAATGAAAGTAAAAAAATGTTGTTTTATTTCTTTCCATATTTGAGTAGGAGTCCAGCACTGCAGAGAGATTTATTTTCGGCAGCATCTGTTAATTGTATTTTTACCATGGCATATTCTATTAAAACAGCAGACCAGGCTGAGGGCCTCCTATCGGATTGTGAAATCTGAAGGCCCCTCGCACTATGGGGGCTTTGGGGCTTTTGTTATGCCCCTTGTGATGCTCCAAGCAATATTAACCTGCCTTAAGTAATTCCCATGTGATAGGCACTTGCCACCACCAGTTAAGTCAACAAGAATAGCCAAATCACTCAAAATAATATTCTACTGACATTCAACGTAACTTAGGGCCTCATTTATGAGACGCTTTGCGCCGCCAGAATGTCACTTTTAGTGACTTTCCGTGGGACAGAAGCCTGCTCCATATTTACAAGGCAGCACTAAGCCACTTCTTTTGGCTTAATGCTGCCTCGTGAACATTGTCCCCTTTAACGCAGTTGTCTGAGTCAAAGGGGCGTGCAATGGGTGTTGCTGGGGGTGTTCTCAGCAACATCCATGGCTTTTTGACACTGACCCATATTTACGAGAAATTGGAACTCTGAGGCAGCACCAAAAACGTACACCTCCCCGGGGTGGGGGTGGGTGATTGCGCAAGGGAGGAAAAACGAGGAGAAATATCTTTATTTTTGCTCGATTTTCCTTTTTTTCTATGTTTGCTGTAGAATGCAGCCCACATCGAAAGAGGACCAATCCTATTGTGACTGTTTTTGTGCAGGAAATTTTCCCTTCCTGCACAAAAATAATCATCCCTGCAATGCAGGCACTCTTGCATCATGGTACAAAGTTGCCTACATTGGCGCACAACAGCCCATGGTACAGCGGCGCAGGGGAAAAGGACAGCAATGCATCAGATCTGATAGATAGAGCGCATTCCTGCCCTTTTCTTTTGCCGTACAGCAGCACCGCAGGAAGGCCTGTGGCACTGCCCTACGGCAAAACCTCGTAAATGAGGCCCTTAATCTTTTGCTGTTCTTGTTTACGCATCTATTAGTGTCATTTTCTTTTATGGCAATACTAGCAGCCCGTCCCGACGGTGTCCGGGTATGAATTATTGCCGGCCAGTAGTATATTGTTTTGTAGGGTTTCGTTTTGATAGCATTTCTTATCTGTGACAGGCCTGTGAAACGCTCCGATTCACAGTGCACTGTTGATGCACTTAACACCTTAGCTGCTTTGGAACGTCCAGCTCCAGTGCTGAACGTTCCATTGTGCAGGTGCAGCTGGAACGTCCAACGGCCGACGGCAGCACTCCCAAGGTAGTGGTGCCGTCGGCCGTTGGTATGGGCGCAGCACTTAAGAGGTTAAGAGTGCGCGTTCAGTAGTGTGTGAACTCGAGTTTCCCTACTTTATTTTTCCTTGCAATATTATATAGCGCGAATTCAACAGCATAGCATGAGCACAATTTACATTACAGAAGAACACATTCATTTGTGGTAGGCACGGGGAGACAAGGCGATTTACCTGGAATCACAGGATGTTGAGCTGATGCCGAGATTCGAACGTAGCCCCCCAGCTCTAAAGTTCGCAATTCGAGAACTTGTGGCGGGAGGTGTGTCTAAAAGTGTATGTTGTGCTGGCCATCAATGAGAGAGACCTGTGCATTTTTCAAGTGTGTGGTGAAAAAATATGAGTATGTTGCTGGAGATGTGGGCCGCCGTGCTACCAATGTACTTACCGGGGGAGGGTAAACACCCATTATTCCGCAACTTTCTTTCCGCATACCATCACTCCCCATACTTTCATTACGAAAGTACCATGACTCCGCAATGCCATTATAAGGCATGGCATTACATTTTATATGCTTTTACCAGGCATACATTTACAACGAAATTCGTTGTAAATGCACGAATGGTAAAAGCATGTTTTTTTATGTTTGGATAAGGTAAGTATGGGCATAGGGGTATATATTTTGGGGTACTAAGGTATATGTTTTGAGGTGTTTGGGTATTTTAAGGGTTCAGATATAGTTTTGGGGTTGTGGGGTACAGGGGTAGTTTTAGGGTTTAGGGATAGGTATGGGTTTTGGGGTACAGGGGTATTTTTAGGGTTCAGGGCTAGGTTTGGATTTTGGAGTATAGGGGTATTTTAAGGGTTCAGGGGTAGGTTTGGGTTTTGGGGTACAGGGGTATTTTAAGGGTTCAGAGCTAGGTTTGGGTTTTGGGGTACAGGGGTATTTTTAGGGTTTAGGGGTAGGTTTGGGTTTTGGGGTACAAAAGTATTTTAAGGGTTCAGGGCTAGGTTTGGGGGTACAGGGGTATTTTAGGGTTCAGGGGTAGGTTTGGGTTTTGGGGTACAGTGGTATTTTTAGGGTTCAGGGCTAGGTTTGGGTTTTGGGGTACAGGGGTGTTTTTAGGGTTCAGGGGTAGGTTTGGATTTTGAGGTACTGGGGTATTTATAGGGTTCAGGGCTAGGTTTGGGTTTTGGGGTACAGGGGTATTTTTAGGGTTTAGGGATAGGTTTGGGTTTTGGGGTACAGGGTATATTTATAGGGTTAAGATGGCTTAGTGTTTAAGAGTGTTGGTGTATTTTAAGGAGTAAGGGTGGGTTATGATTATGGGGTGCAGGGGTATTTAAAGGGAGCAGGGTGTGATTAGCACACGATATGAGACATGGCATGAAGGGCGGAACGTACCACACGACTCCAGCGTTTATCACGCCCCCAGCACACGGTGTAGGGATAGGTTTGGGTTTTGGGGTACAGGGTATATTTATAGGGTTAAGATGGGTTAGTGTTTAAGGGTGTTGGGGTATTTTAAGGAGTGAGGGTGGGTTATGATTAAGGGGTGCAGGGGTATTTAAAGGGAGCAGAGTGGGATTAGCACACAGACTAACATGTTCACTTCTCAAATTCCATGTTCCATATTCAACTATACTAATATACTGCCCAAATAACTGAATAACATATCTACTACTCAAATTACTTCATATTCATACTAACTAATTTTCAACACTAATCCTTTATGGGTTCCGGAGTGGCGTGCTACTCGCCAAAAAAGCGCTTCAACACCCATCGGGGGTAACAAGTGCTATATGAATGCAAATCTTTCTTCCCTTTTATCCATCCTCTATCCTTCTCACGCCAAGTAACACACTAATATCCACCACTGAAATTACCTCATATTTCACCATATTAATTCACCACTAATCCTTTATAGGCTCCCTGAATAGCATGCGTCAACAAGCGAGCGATAAATAAATGCTAACCTTTGTCCTACTCTATCCTTCTGCTATCATTCCAAATCCAAATAACTGACTAACCTATCCACCACTTAAAATGTACTTGCATGTTTCACTATACTAATTCAAAACTAATCCTCTGTGGGTCCCGGAGTAGCGTGCTACCCGCCGAAAAAGCGCTTCGACGCCTCGTCAGGGGTAGTAAGCGCTATATAAATGCAATTACAATACAATACAATACAATACAATATGAGACATGGCATGAAGGGCGGAACGTACCACACGCCCCCAGCGTTTGTCACGCCCCCAGCACACGCCCACAGCACAACGCAGACACTCCCACAAGGAACTACTTTGCTGGCACGGTTCTTTTACCTTTGAAATGTATATGGTGGGCGTCTGCATAGCCTATGTCCTTCTGCTGCAACTGCCCTTTCCAACGCTGTATTGGGTGTTGTGATTGGTGCTGTGGTTCCTGAGATTACCTGCCTCAAAGGTTTGGGCTCTCTCTTTATTATATTAGTACTAGCAGCCCGTCCCGACGTTGTCCGGGTATGAATTGCTGCCGGCCAGTAGTATATTGTTTTGTAGGATTTCGTTTTGATAGCATTTCTCATCTGTGACAGGCTTGTGAAACGCTCCGATTCACAGTGCACTGCTGATGCACTTAAGAGTGCGCGTTCAAGTGTGTGAACTCGAGTTTCCCTACTTTATTTTTCCTTGCAATATTATATAGCGCAAACTCGACAACATGGCAGGAGCACAATTTACATTACAGAAGAACACATTCATTTGTGGTAGGCACGGGGAGACAAAGTGATTTGCCTGGAATCACAGGATGTTGAGCTGATGCCGAGATTCGAATGTAGCTCCCCAGCTCTAAAGTTCGCAATTCTAGAACGTGTGGCGGGAGGTGTGTCTAAAAGTGTATGTCGGTGCTGTCCATCAATGAGAGAGACCTGTGCATTTTTCAAATCGGTGGTGAAAAAATATGAGTATGTTGCTCGAGATGTGGGCCGCCGTGTCACCGATGTACTTACCGGGGAGGGTAAACACCAATTATTCCGCAACTATCCTTCTGCATACCATCACTCCACATACTTTCATTACGAAAGTACCATGACTCCGCAATGCCAAATGGCATTACATTTTATATGCTTTTACCACGCATACATTTACGACAAAAATCGTTGTAAATGCATGAATGGTAAAAGCATGTTTTTTTTAATGTTTGGATAAGGTAAGTATGGGTAAAGGGGTATATGTTTTGGGGTACTGAGGTATATGTTTTGGGGTGTTTGGGTATTTTAAGGGTTCAGATATAGTTTTGGGTAATGGGGTACAGGGGTAGTTTTAGGGTTTAGGGATAGGTATGGGTTTTGGGGTAAAGGGGTATTTTTAGGGTTCAGTGCTAGGTTTGGGTTTTGGGGTATAGGGGTATTTTTTTGGCTCAGATGTAGGTTTGGGTTTTGGGGTACAGGGGTATTTTAAGGGTTCAGGGCTAGGTTTGGGTGTTGGGGTACAGGGGTATTTTTAGGGTTCAGGGCTAGGTTTGGGTTTTGGGGTAGAGGGGTATTTTAGGGTTCAGGGGTAGGTTTGGGTTTTGGGGTACAGGGTTATTTTTATGGTTCAGGGATAGTTTTGGGGTACAGGGGTATTTTTGGGGTTCAGGGGTAGGTTTGGGTTTTGGGGCACAGGGGTATTTTAAGGGTTCAGGGCTAGGTTTGGGTTTTGGGGTACAGGGGTATTTTTGGGTACTGGGGTATTTTTGGGTTCAGGGGTAGGTTTGGGGTTTGTAGTGCAAGGGTATTTTTAGGGTTCAGGGCTAGGTTTGGGTTTTGGGGTACAGGGGTATTTTTAGGGTTTAGGGCTAGGATTGGGTTTTGGGGTATAGGGGTATTTTTAGGGTTCAGGGGTAGGTTTGGGTTTTGGGGTACAGGGGTATTTTAAGGGTTCAGGGCTAGGTTTGGGGATACAGGGGTATTTTTAGGGTTCAGGGCTAGGTTTGGGTTTTGGGGTACAGGGGTATTTTAAGGGTTCAGATATAGTTTTGGGGTATAGCGGTATTTTTAGGGTTCAGGGGTAGGTGTGGGTTTTGGGGTACAGGGGTATTTTAAGGGTTCAGATATAGTTTTGGGGTATAGGGGTATTTTTAGGGTTCAGGGGTAGGTTTGGGTTTTGGGGTACAGGGGTATTTTAAGGGTTCAGGGGTAGGTTTGGGTTTTGGGGTACAGGGGTATTTTAAGGGTTCAGGGCTAGGTTTGGGTTTTGGGGTACAGGGGTATTTTTAGGTTTCAGGGCTAGGTTTGGGGTACAGAGGTATTTTAGGGTTCAGGGGTAGGTTTGGGTTTTGGGGTACAGGGGTTTTTTTTAGGGTTCAGAGCTAGGTTTGGGTTTTGGGGTACAGGGGTATTTTTAGGGTTCAGGGCTAGGTTTGGGTTTTGGGGTACATGGGTATTTTAAGGGTTCAGGGCTAGGTTTGGGTTTTGGGGTACAGGGGTATTTTTAGGGTTCAGGGGTAGGTTTGGGTTTTGGGGTACAGGGGTATTTTTAGGGTTCAGGGCTAGGTTTGGGTTTTGGGGTACAGGGGTATTTTAAGGGTTCAGGGCTAGGTTTGGGTTTGGGGGTACAGGATTTTTTTAGGGTTATGGGGTATTTTAGGGTTCAGGGGTAGGTTTGGGTTTTGGGGTACAGTGGTATTTTTAGGGTTCAGGGCTAGGTTTAGGTTTTGGGGTACAGGTGTATTTTTAAGGTTCAGGGGTAGGTTTGTGTTTTGAGGTACAGGGGTATTTATAGGGTTCAGGGCTGGTTTTGGGGTATAGGGGTATTTTTAGGGTTCAGGGCTAGGTTTGTGTTTTGGGGTACAGGGGTATTTTTAGGGTTCAGGGGTAGGTTTGGGTTTTGGGGTACAGGGGTATTTTTAGGGTTCAGGGCTAGGTTTGAGTTTTGGGGTACAGAGGTATTTTAGGGTTCAGGGCTAGGTTTGAGTTTTGTGGTACAGAGGTATTTTAGGGTTCAGGGGTATGTTTGGGTTTTGGGGTACAGGGGTATTTTAAGGGTTCAGGGGTAGGTTTGGATTTTGGCGTACAGGGGTATTTTTAGGGTTCAGGGCTAGGTTTGGGTTTTGGGGTACAGGGGTATTTTTAGGGTTCAGGGCTAGGTTTGGGGTACAGGGGTATTTTTAGGGTTCAGGGGTAGGTTTGGGTTTTGGGGTACAGGGGTATTTTAAGGGTTCAGGGCTAGGTTTGGGTTTTGGGGTTCAGGGGTATTTTTAGGTTTCAGGGCTAGGTTTGGGGTACAGAGGTATTTTAGGGTTCAGGGGTAGGTTTGGGTTTTGGGGTACAGGGGCATTTTTAGGGTTCAGGGGTAGGTTTGGGTTTTGGGGTACAGGGGTATTTTTAGGGTTCAGGGCTAGGTTTGAGTTTTGGGGTACAGAGGTATTTTAGGGTTCAGGGCTAGGTTTGGGTTTTGGGGTACAGGGGTATTTTTAGCGTTCAGGGCTAGGTTTGGGTTTTGGGGTACAGGGGCATTTTTAGGGTTCAGGGCTAGGTTTGGGTTTTGGGGTACAGGGGCATTTTTAGGGTTCAGGGCTAGGTTTGGGTTTTGGGGTACAGGGGTATTTTTAGGGTTCAGGGCTAGGTTTGGGGTACAGGGGTATTTTTAGGGTTCAGGGGTAGGTTTGGGTTTTGGGGTACAGGGGTATTTTAAGGGTTCAGGGCTAGGTTTGGGTTTTGGGGTTCAGGGGTATTTTAGGGTTCATGGGTAGGTTTGGGTTTTTGGGTACAGTAGTATTTTTAGGGTTCAGGGCTAGGTTTGGGTTTTGGGGTACAGGGGTATTTTTAGGGTTCAGGGGTAGGTTTGGGTTTTGGGGTACAGGGGTATTTTAAGGGTTCAGGGCTAGGTTTGTGTTTTGAGGTACAGGGGTATTTTAGGGTTCAGGGGTAGGTTTGGGTTTTGGGGTACTGTAGTATTTTTAGGGTTCAGGGCTAGGTTTGGGTTTTGGGGTACAGGGGTATTTTTAGGGTTCAGGGGTAGGTTTGGGTTTTGGGGTATAGGGGTATTTCTAGGGTTTAGGGATAGGTTTGGGTTTTGGGGTACACTGTGTATTTATAGGGTTAAGATGGATTAGTGTTTAAGGGTGTTGGGGTATTTTAAGAGTAAAGGTGGGTTATGATCATGGGGTGCAGGGGTATTTAAAGGGAGCAGGGTGGGATTAGCACACAATATGAGGCATGGCCACACGCCCCCAGTGTTTGTCACGCCCCCAGCACACGCCTCCAGCACACACCCACAGCACAACGCAGACACGCCCACAAGGGACTACTTTGCTGGCACGGTTCTTTTACCTTTTAAATGTATATGGTGAGCGTCTGTATAGCCTACTAGCAGCCCGTCCCGACGTTGTCCGGGTATGAATTGCTGCCGGCCAGTAGTATATTGTTTTGTAGGATTTCGTTTTGATAGCATTTCTCATCTGTGACAGGCTTGTGAAACGCTCCGATTCACAGTGCACTGCTGATGCACTTAAGAGTGCGCGTTCAAGTGTGTGAACTCGAGTTTCCCTACTTTATTTTTCCTTGCAATATTATATAGCGCAAACTCGACAACATGGCAGGAGCACAATTTACATTACAGAAGAACACATTCATTTGTGGTAGGCACGGGGAGACAAAGTGATTTGCCTGGAATCACAGGATGTTGAGCTGATGCCGAGATTCGAATGTAGCTCCCCAGCTCTAAAGTTCGCAATTCTAGAACGTGTGGCGGGAGGTGTGTCTAAAAGTGTATGTCGGTGCTGTCCATCAATGAGAGAGACCTGTGCATTTTTCAAATCGGTGGTGAAAAAATATGAGTATGTTGCTCGAGATGTGGGCCGCCGTGTCACCGATGTACTTACCGGGGAGGGTAAACACCAATTATTCCGCAACTATCCTTCTGCATACCATCACTCCACATACTTTCATTACGAAAGTACCATGACTCCGCAATGCCAAATGGCATTACATTTTATATGCTTTTACCACGCATACATTTACGACAAAAATCGTTGTAAATGCATGAATGGTAAAAGCATGATTTTTTTAATGTTTGGATAAGGTAAGTATGGGTAAAGGGGTATATGTTTTGGGGTACTGAGGTATATGTTTTGGGGTGTTTGGGTATTTTAAGGGTTCAGATATAGTTTTGGGTAATGGGGTACAGGGGTAGTTTTAGGGTTTAGGGATAGGTATGGGTTTTGGGGTAAAGGGGTATTTTTAGGGTTCAGTGCTAGGTTTGGGTTTTGGGGTATAGGGGTATTTTTTTGGCTCAGATGTAGGTTTGGGTTTTGGGGTACAGGGGTATTTTAAGGGTTCAGGGCTAGGTTTGGGTGTTGGGGTACAGGGGTATTTTTAGGGTTCAGGGCTAGGTTTGGGTTTTGGGGTAGAGGGGTATTTTAGGGTTCAGGGGTAGGTTTGGGTTTTGGGGTACAGGGTTATTTTTATGGTTCAGGGATAGTTTTGGGGTACAGGGGTATTTTTGGGGTTCAGGGGTAGGTTTGGGTTTTGGGGCACAGGGGTATTTTAAGGGTTCAGGGCTAGGTTTGGGTTTTGGGGTACAGGGGTATTTTTGGGTACTGGGGTATTTTTGGGTTCAGGGGTAGGTTTGGGGTTTGTAGTGCAAGGGTATTTTTAGGGTTCAGGGCTAGGTTTGGGTTTTGGGGTACAGGGGTATTTTTAGGGTTTAGGGCTAGGATTGGGTTTTGGGGTATAGGGGTATTTTTAGGGTTCAGGGGTAGGTTTGGGTTTTGGGGTACAGGGGTATTTTAAGGGTTCAGGGCTAGGTTTGGGGATACAGGGGTATTTTTAGGGTTCAGGGCTAGGTTTGGGTTTTGGGGTACAGGGGTATTTTAAGGGTTCAGATATAGTTTTGGGGTATAGCGGTATTTTTAGGGTTCAGGGGTAGGTGTGGGTTTTGGGGTACAGGGGTATTTTAAGGGTTCAGATATAGTTTTGGGGTATAGGGGTATTTTTAGGGTTCAGGGGTAGGTTTGGGTTTTGGGGTACAGGGGTATTTTAAGGGTTCAGGGGTAGGTTTGGGTTTTGGGGTACAGGGGTATTTTAAGGGTTCAGGGCTAGGTTTGGGTTTTGGGGTACAGGGGTATTTTTAGGTTTCAGGGCTAGGTTTGGGGTACAGAGGTATTTTAGGGTTCAGGGGTAGGTTTGGGTTTTGGGGTACAGGGGTTTTTTTTAGGGTTCAGAGCTAGGTTTGGGTTTTGGGGTACAGGGGTATTTTTAGGGTTCAGGGCTAGGTTTGGGTTTTGGGGTACATGGGTATTTTAAGGGTTCAGGGCTAGGTTTGGGTTTTGGGGTACAGGGGTATTTTTAGGGTTCAGGGGTAGGTTTGGGTTTTGGGGTACAGGGGTATTTTTAGGGTTCAGGGCTAGGTTTGGGTTTTGGGGTACAGGGGTATTTTAAGGGTTCAGGGCTAGGTTTGGGTTTGGGGGTACAGGATTTTTTTAGGGTTATGGGGTATTTTAGGGTTCAGGGGTAGGTTTGGGTTTTGGGGTACAGTGGTATTTTTAGGGTTCAGGGCTAGGTTTAGGTTTTGGGGTACAGGTGTATTTTTAAGGTTCAGGGGTAGGTTTGTGTTTTGAGGTACAGGGGTATTTATAGGGTTCAGGGCTGGTTTTGGGGTATAGGGGTATTTTTAGGGTTCAGGGCTAGGTTTGTGTTTTGGGGTACAGGGGTATTTTTAGGGTTCAGGGGTAGGTTTGGGTTTTGGGGTACAGGGGTATTTTTAGGGTTCAGGGCTAGGTTTGAGTTTTGGGGTACAGAGGTATTTTAGGGTTCAGGGCTAGGTTTGAGTTTTGTGGTACAGAGGTATTTTAGGGTTCAGGGGTATGTTTGGGTTTTGGGGTACAGGGGTATTTTAAGGGTTCAGGGGTAGGTTTGGGTTTTGGGGTACAGGGGTATTTTTAGGGTTCAGGGCTAGGTTTGGGTTTTGGGGTACAGGGGTATTTTTAGGGTTCAGGGCTAGGTTTGGGGTACAGGGGTATTTTTAGGGTTCAGGGGTAGGTTTGGGTTTTGGGGTACAGGGGTATTTTAAGGGTTCAGGGCTAGGTTTGGGTTTTGGGGTTCAGGGGTATTTTTAGGTTTCAGGGCTAGGTTTGGGGTACAGAGGTATTTTAGGGTTCAGGGGTAGGTTTGGGTTTTGGGGTACAGGGGCATTTTTAGGGTTCAGGGGTAGGTTTGGGTTTTGGGGTACAGGGGTATTTTTAGGGTTCAGGGCTAGGTTTGAGTTTTGGGGTACAGAGGTATTTTAGGGTTCAGGGCTAGGTTTGGGTTTTGGGGTACAGGGGTATTTTTAGCGTTCAGGGCTAGGTTTGGGTTTTGGGGTACAGGGGCATTTTTAGGGTTCAGGGCTAGGTTTGGGTTTTGGGGTACAGGGGCATTTTTAGGGTTCAGGGCTAGGTTTGGGTTTTGGGGTACAGGGGTATTTTTAGGGTTCAGGGCTAGGTTTGGGGTACAGGGGTATTTTTAGGGTTCAGGGGTAGGTTTGGGTTTTGGGGTACAGGGGTATTTTAAGGGTTCAGGGCTAGGTTTGGGTTTTGGGGTTCAGGGGTATTTTAGGGTTCATGGGTAGGTTTGGGTTTTTGGGTACAGTAGTATTTTTAGGGTTCAGGGCTAGGTTTGGGTTTTGGGGTACAGGGGTATTTTTAGGGTTCAGGGGTAGGTTTGGGTTTTGGGGTACAGGGGTATTTTAAGGGTTCAGGGCTAGGTTTGTGTTTTGAGGTACAGGGGTATTTTAGGGTTCAGGGGTAGGTTTGGGTTTTGGGGTACTGTAGTATTTTTAGGGTTCAGGGCTAGGTTTGGGTTTTGGGGTACAGGGGTATTTTTAGGGTTCAGGGGTAGGTTTGGGTTTTGGGGTATAGGGGTATTTCTAGGGTTTAGGGATAGGTTTGGGTTTTGGGGTACACTGTGTATTTATAGGGTTAAGATGGATTAGTGTTTAAGGGTGTTGGGGTATTTTAAGAGTAAAGGTGGGTTATGATCATGGGGTGCAGGGGTATTTAAAGGGAGCAGGGTGGGATTAGCACACAATATGAGGCATGGCCACACGCCCCCAGTGTTTGTCACGCCCCCAGCACACGCCTCCAGCACACACCCACAGCACAACGCAGACACGCCCACAAGGGACTACTTTGCTGGCACGGTTCTTTTACCTTTTAAATGTATATGGTGAGCGTCTGTATAGCCTATGTCCTTCTCCAGCATCTGCCCTTTCCAACGCTGTATTGGGTGTTGTGATTGGCGCTGTGGTTTCCGAGTTTACCTTGCCTAAAGGTGCAAGTTCTCTCTTTATAATAGTAGTATAGATGTCCTTCTGCAGCATCTGCCCTTTCCAACGCTGTATTGGGTGTTGTGATTGGCGCTGTGGTTTCCGAGTTTACCTTGCCTAAAGGTGCAAGTTCTCTCTTTATAATAGTAGTATAGATGGATGACCATACTCTACAGTGTTTTTGGTTACTCTTATAACCTAGTGTCCCAAAAGGAGGCCTCAGCAAAGCCTCCCACTAAGCTTCTAGTTATCTGGGCACTGCAGTGGCATGGTGGTTTGCCATTGTTATCATTGAATGTCAGCATAGTTTATCATAGAAATAGCAAATTAATGTTTTTTTTTAAATATGAGTTGATACCACTGCAGCATTACTGCATGTTCACTGCACTTTCAGTTTCTTGGTGTATTGCTTACATTTAAGAGTATTATTACACCCCTTGCCTAGGTGTGGTAAGGTATTTGGGTCTTCCTCAGAATTTAGCACCAGGCACTAAATATGGTGGTCTCAGGACACTAGCAGGTCTTCACAGCAATGCAGTTGTTAAACAAATGAGCACTCCTGCAAAAGGATTCATAACTAGAACCCGCTTGGGAATCTGGGGTATAAAATGTGCAGTATGGCATAGGTATGTCACATCAATGCTGATAATATGCTCTGATTACTGACCTTGTACAATACCGTCTTGCACCATTTTCTGTTTATTTCGACAGATTTTGGTCAGTTTGCTGGCAAAAAATAGTGTCATTTTCAGACAATCACGCTAGGATTAAAGGAATTTATTGCACACACTGGCATCTCGAACACGCCCATGGTCTATAGGTTATATCACTTGGATTCTTCCCAAATAATTAACAGTATAAATCAAGATAAATATAGGCGGCAGCTTATCCCTGTGACAGAGTCTCTTCTCTCTTGAACAATATCCATCTGACACATTTTTATATGTTGCGGGTAATCCCACAAGCCACAAAACGTATGCCATGCTACAATGATCATCCTCATCGGCAATCCATTTTAACATCTGTATGGGACTTCTAGCAAACATGTTCAACAGTTATAATCCATAGTGTGCAAAACTCTCATTCCATTGGCCACACTGAGCAAAATTCACAGCTTTAGAGTAAACAATGTCTTGCTATTTTAGCCTGTTATACCTCTATTATACATGTGGTGATTTTTCCCCAGAATAACGAGTAAAACACGTTTGAGGGTGTTTCGCACATCTTCATGAAAAGAGCTACAAAAAGACAATTTGCTCTTTTTTTCCTTTCCAACTTTATTCTTGCTGATTTTCTTCTCCACTTATCATTTTTTTAAATACTCACAAATTTGATAATATTAGAGAACCTTTTCACACAATTTTACGAAGTGCAGCTTCAAAAAACCCTATCTATACTGTGTGTTACCATATTTAGAACACATATCTAGATCCACCTCACCTGCTTAAACAATATTGACTGCCTTCTCCAACTACAGAAACCGGTGGAGATAAAGGCTCTCCTCTAGTATCTAGAAAATCTCAATTGTCTACATTAGACTTGACCATCAACCATGGTTCATCCTCTGACTCTTCTCACAAGATACAGGACCTTTTAGTCACTTTTGATGCACACCTGCCGTTCCAACAGTCTTGTCATAGGAGTAGCTGTGTAGAAATGATAACTGTTATCGGCAGGGAAATCCCACCAAGAAATGTTCTGTGCTATAGAGCCCAGAATTAGACCAGCTGCATAATCGCAGTCTTCAAGAAATGCAGCACTGACTCCTCACTTTGAAAACTTTTAACTAGTTCCAAGTTAAGAAATTAGCAGAATAAACAACAATTCACCCTCCAAAGTGGTGTAATGCAAATGTGTGCCACTCTCCACGCAATGTGATGTGTGCTCCCACGCCATGCCCTTTTGTGCAGGTGCAAGGCCCCAAGATGGCCTGTGAGCTAACCGGATCGAGCAAACCTAAGAAGGACATGAGCCACCCCTCATTTCTCAGTGTGGGTCAGAGAGCCACCTGTCCCCCTTCAGCGCCAAGGTTAGTTCCACAAGTGTGTAACTGCTGATCCACGGATGTTAGGACCCTCATGATGCAAGAAATTTACATTTTAAAGAACCAACAAATCCTATCACACATACTTATGTTTGGACATTCCAATATTTTTTGCAACTGTGTTGTGCTATACCTGGACCCACTCTCACATCAAATATTGGAGCTAAGTTTTGACTGCATGTTCATGTCTACCCATAGAGTCATGGAGGGTGAGGACTCCAACTGCAGACTGAGTAATCTATATCTCCTTAGCATGGTTCTCTCACAGTTGATACACCACGTCAGTCCTTACAAAGAATTGTGAAACGTTTGACAATAAAAATATTATTAGTTATATCCTTAAGATGGGTACAATAATGAAAATGCTGATGATTCTAATTACTAATATCGGACTACTGCACGTTGAAAATCATTTTTTCCTTCAATTTATTAAAACGGAACCATTCCTCATCACCTTAAAAAAGAAACTGCTGGTGCACGAAAGATATGGCTGCAGAATTTAACTTAGATGCCTGAAAAGATGCAACAGGAGGAACCCAGGTGTTGGTGCACGCTAGGCAAAGCAAGAGAAACATACAGTTTAGGTTTTAATCAATGTTATAATAATAATAATAATAAAGAAGCTTGTAGAGCGCATGGTAACGCCATCCCGGCGTGTCCCCGCGCTGTGGAGTGCATCGACCTACCCATAGACTGAGGAAAGCCCCTAATTTCTGCTTGGCATTACATAGTAAACAGGTGTGTTTTTAGTCGGCTCCTAAATTATATAATATATATATATATATATATATATATATATATATATATATATATATATATATATATATATATATGTATATGCAGGAGGGGATGAGCAAGGTGATAAGTCAATCTAGTCAGCTCACAGTCCCAGATCAGCCTAGACTCATCACGGCATACAGCAGGCAACACAAACAACTACACAATATCTTCCGTAGAAATTGGCCAATTGTTAAGGGGGATCCTATCATCGGCATGACCCTGTCTAACAAACCGGAAATCACATTTAGCCGAGCACGCTCAATGAGCGACATGTTGGTGAGGAGTAGCCCAGAGGTGGTTAATAAAACCCAATGGCTCAATACCACTAAAGGCTTCAAGAAATGCACTGTGTGCAAGGCATGTAAGCAAGGGAAAAATAAAACATCTTATTTGACCCCCTTCAGTGATATCCCAATTCCAATAACTAAAAAGATAACCTGCAAAACAGATTTTGTTGTATATGTGCTGGAGTGTGTGTGTGGCCTGCGATACGTGGGTAGCACGAAATTGCAGGTCCACAAACGCATACTCCAGCACATGCGGGCGGTTGTCAATAGGGATGAGTCTTATCCAGTGGCGAGGCATATCAACTCCTGTGACAACAGCGACATCAGTTGTCTATCTTATTATGCCATAGACACCATATTGCCACCACGCAGAGGAGGGGACAGGGAAGCCCAGCTGAGAGCGTTAGAAACACGTTATATCATCGAACTCAATACTAAGACCCCCAATGGGCTCAATATGGGGGAAGATATGTATACCTGCCTGGGATAAGTGCTGATATAGAGAGTTTCTGCACCCAAGTAACAACTAGGGGACCCAATAGTATAGGGGAGAATAGCTACTGTTACTGAATCTGATATGTTCGTTGAATCTGAAACAAAGCTTCTTTTGAAGGGTAAAAGAAAACAAACAAAAAGAATAACATCTGTAAGGAAGGCCCTTGTAGATTGGTTAACATTTTATCACGTAGGGGATTACACACTAAGGTTTTGGTTCCTTTTTCTTTTATTTATTGTTTCTTTTTCTTTTTATTGGTATTCATTTGAATTCATAGCACCAGTTGGCCCTAAGGTAGGGGCAATTGGGTCATGATTAGTCCATATGTCGAAACAATGCCAATTGTGGTTATAACAACAATGCCAAATCAATCAAAGTTGCCCACTGGGGCGGTATTATGTATGCCAAATGCTTATGCGACATGTTTCAAAACAGCTTGTTGATGCACAACCTTTGCACTAAAGTAAAACTCTGTATTGCACTATAATAAGTTGCGATTTTGCACACATCTTGATGCTGCATAAAGAGGGGAGTTTTGAATGGTTTTAAACAAAATGTATTTATACTTATTTATACAATTTGTACATAAAAGTAACTGTTTATATTTATGTTTTTTACCGCAATCTTTATAAATGTTAATATTAGCGGAATTTTGCACGTAAATATTTAAACATGTCAAGCAAGGATTAATTGAGGCATCTTTAAAAATTGATATTGTATTGATTGTATATTTGCACTAGTGCAAGACAAATGGAATGGAGAAAAAAAGCATAGAAAGACTGAAATGGTAGGCTTTTTTTCATGTCCTTAGGCCCGGAGTCAGGTGACTAGCACATGCACAATATAACAAGGTGGGGTTTTTCATTCGCGTCATGTGATCAAGGGCTCAAGGGCCCGAAACGCGCCATGGCGGCGATTCTGTTGTACACGCAATAAACTAAAAGCAAAGTACCTGACTGGGTCCGTGTCTTTTTCTAACCGACGACGAACGGGTGGAGTGAAACGGAGTTCTCTTCATATATATATATATATATATTCGCTCCAAAATGCATCAAAGATATTGATGAGAACGGGACACCCAGGGCTGCAGTTTACAAAAGTTTTATTAGGCAGATGAGAAAAGTTCCACGACGCGTTTCGCCATTACGGCTTGGTCATGCTCCGTAATGGCGAAACGCGTCGTGGAACTTTTCTCATCTGCCTAATAAAACTTTTGTAAACTGCAGCCCTGGGTGTCCCGTTCTCATCAATATCTTTGATGCGTTTTGGAGCGAATTGACTCAGCCAGCTGGTGGCTGCAACGGGACCGCCCACGTCAGCTCTTCTCCTAACCAGCGGTGGTGGGGAGAAATATATATATGTATATATATATATATATCTCGAAAACAAGAAGCAAGACTGCCGTCCCGGATCCCCAGGAAAGCAGACAACTCCACGAATCCAGTATTCAGGCAAGAGTTTTATTAAGCAACGCTTAACAGAGAAAGAAAACTGACGCGTTTCGGGCGGGATGCCCTTGATCACAGTCAATTAAAACCCCTCACACCTGAACTTTTTAAACTGCGTGTGCAAACCATGTGACACCTATAGACATGGACAACATACTATCACTACATATATTCTGGCAATTGTTCGGGAAAAGAGGGAAACGGAGACACATGAAATTAATGTGACTTAAAATTGCCTGACACACAGTAAAAATTTGATTTCTGAATAAATTCATTTTAAGTAAAATAATGACATAGATTCTAACCGCATAAATGCCTAATGTCACAAATTTCTCAAAGTTTTCAAGGAAAAAAGTAGTACAGATTCTATCATTTATATATATCAACAGTAAAGAAATAGATTGAATAAAGCAAATATCATAATTATGTCACGAACTAACCCAAATTTTAAATTAAATATGTTGACACTATTGATTACTCAAAATCTGTACAGGAATATACATATACACCTATAAAGATTATTGTCACTCATATATGTACAAATAATTGTCGTCAGTTTACTCTATATACAAACGACCATATTTCATATGTACATCTGTGTTGGGGAAACTATGTGCAGTGGACCATATTTTGATACTCAATAAATACTGTACAAATATATACAAAACTACCTAAAAATCAAATAATTCATACCCTGTTTATAAGTAGATGGGGACATCGTTAGAAAAAGATGGCAACCCCACCTAACTGTGCTGGCTAAGAGGACATCAAACTACTGATGGCAGCCTCTATTTTCCCAAACAGTTTTCCTACGTCTGATAGTATAATTATCCCAACAAAATTACTGGGATTGTGTCCCCAACATCTAGTGAGTAACAACATATAAAGATAAATAAACAAAATCATGAATTATTGTTTGACTTTGAATATGGTAGTTGTACATGCATCATATTTCACCATACAGTGATGGTAAATTTGATTCAAAGTTCAAACGTGAAATATATACAAGGGGCGAGGTGAAGGAAAGTAAGACAACTTACTAAAAAACAGAAAAAGGGGTGTATATACAATTATTAATTAACTTTAGTGAATTAATTATAGTGGTCTGCATGGGGAGGCGGACTTCATTAATAAATCTTTGGGCAAAAAGATACACAACGCCTCCTGATACCAGATGTTATGTTGAGGCTTGTGTATATAAGGTATAGTGACTTTATAGGAAATGATATAGGTCCTCAGTGGTGTTCAACCCATTTGGGACCTTAGTGTCTAACTCTAATATCATTCTGGATTCCAGTTGGCGGAGTAGTTTGTCTCTGTCTCCTCCTCTACGAGGACGAGGCACAGAGGTAAGGACAAAGTAGCTGAGACTTTCCAAATTATTATTGTGGACACTCTTGAAATGTCTCGCCACTGGGTAGGCATTATCATTATTTACAATTGCCCGGAGATGCTGTAAAATCCTGGCGTGCACCGCAAGCCGAGTACTTCCAACGTACCGCAGGCCGCAAGTACACGTCAGGACATACACAGCAAACTCCGTTCTGCAATCATATTTGCCTTTGATTTTGACAGGCGTGGGACTGAAGGGAGTCATGTAAGTACTGGTGTTTACACCAAACTTGCATGCCCGGCAACTAGAGCATTTAAAAAAGCCCTGCGGGAACCAATTTTTCGGTTTGAGGATTTCGGGAAACGCATTGGTAACATGATTTCGGAGGGTTGGTCCTCTCCTGAAAGTGATTTTAGGATTATCAGGGAGGTCAAATGCTATCACATTGTCAGTTTGTAGTATCGGCCAGCTCTTAGTAAGGATTGATCTAATTTTCCTATTCTGGCAACTGTACGGTGTGATGAATCTTAATTCAGATTCTGCAGAATTCGTTTCGGTGGTTGGTTTATCACTGTTCTGCTGAAGAAGGCATTCCCTAGATTTACTATTGACCTTTTGAACTGCCCTCTTTAAGGTGTCTGCATGATACCCTCTCCTCCTGAATCTGCTAAGTGCTTCATTAGTGCATCTCTCTAGTTCATCCTCACTGCTGCAAATTCTTTTTAGACGGAGCAGTTCTCCATAGGGGATGTTTTCTATAGTGTGCTGCGGATGAGAACTGCTGGCATGCAGAGTTGCGTTGCCTGCAGTGATCTTTCTATGAAGGGTGGTTGCAATTTTGCCCAGTTTGTGATATACCCTTACATCTAAAAAATCAACTGATTGTTCACTGATGTGGTGAGTGAATTTTAGATTATAATCATTGTCATTAAGTTGATCAATGAACGCAAGTGCACTGGAAACATCTCCCCTCCAAATTAAAAACACGTCATCTATGAATCTTACCCACATCTGGACATGTTCTTTAAAAATCTCTTGTAAAGTTCCCATGAGGACCTGCCTCTCCCAAAACCCCACGTGAAGACACGCGTAGCTCGGGGAGAAGCAGGCCCCCATCGCCACCCCTCTCTGCTGAAGATATATTTCTTTGCCAAACATGAAGAAATTATTGTTGAGGCTCCATGCTGTTAATGCAACGAGCATTTTGCTATGGTTATAACAATCAACCGGCCTGGTCCCCAAAAAAAACTCCATGGCCTTCAAACCTTTCTGATGTTCTATGCTCGTATATAGAGCCTCAATGTCTAGCGTAATTAGCAGAGAGTTATCTGTCCAGGTGGTGTTATGGATTCTGTTCAAAAAATGTCCCGTATCTTTGATATATGTGGGCAGTTTCACCACCAAAGGTTGCAGGAAATAGTCAATATACTGAGCAAGGTGTTCACCCATACTGTCTATAGCTGAGATGATTGGCCTTCCCGGTACGGGTGTTACTTCCTTGTGAACTTTTGGTATTAAATAAAAACGAGCCATGCAGGGTAATTCGACATGCAGGAATTTGAATTCTTGAATAGAGATTAAACCCTCCCTTTTGTATTGAAGGAGAAGTTTTCTCAATTTATCCCTTGCTTTGTCGTACATTTTGACATCTGCTTTTGTGTAGCATGACGGATCCGAAAGCTGTTTGATTGCTTCAGCAATATACTGTTCCTGTGGCCATATAACAATATTGCCGCCCTTGTCGGAACTGCACACTATGTTGCGATGGTCGTTTTTTAGTTTAGATACAAAGTCCCAGTATTGTTTTTCCTTGTCATGTTTAATCCTGCCACGATGTTTCACCTGGTGGTGTAATTTCTTCAAATCTGATATTACCACATCATGAAATGAATCTATTGCATCCTTAGGCATGATGGGCATAAATGTGGATGACGGTTTGAATGGGCTCGATCCTGCTCCTATCTGTGGGATTTCAGCAGATCTTAGTTCTTCCTGAGTCGATATATTATCATCCATGTCATTTGTATCTTGGTCCAACTGGCACAGAGTGAGTAATCCTCTTACGTCACTTGCTTGGAGATTAGAAGTGGTTGACATCGCTGAGTCTGGTTCCATTGTGCTTGAATTCTGCTTGATTTTGAAGAATTTAGACAGCTTGAGCTTTCGAATATAGCGGAATATATCTATTCTCGTGGTTGAGTAATTGAAGTCCGTCAAGGGACAGTATGTTAACCCAAGACTGAGTAATTGCTGTTCCGCTATCGTTAATGTTTGGGATGAGAGATTGATTATTGTTTTTGCGTTTGATTTTTCTTCTTGTTCCAGAATTTTTTCTTTTTGTTGTTGTTTCTTGCATCTATTTTTTCGGCGTCGCTCTTTCCTGCGTCGATTGATTCTGGCCCTTTTTTCTGCTGTTTTTGTTGCTGATTGCGTGGACGCAAGGTTTGCAGTCGGGCGTTGACTAAAAAATCAATTTCTTCGCCCACATCAAGAACCAATACAGGCTCATCCCCATCTTCACCAGTTATTGAATTCTCGCTATCAAAACTGCTCAAATTAGAGTTGGAATCACTTGTGCTAGGCACATGCTCTCTTTGTTGCTCTCTTGTACCTAGTTGGCTTGAGGATGCTCCACCGTCAGTTTGCCGTAATGCCTTGTTTTGATTGATTTTCAAGCGTTTGGCATCCTCAAACTTGCGTGCAAACGTGTAGATTTTTCCATGCTCGTAATCATCTTTATCACGTGCAAATTTCCACGCTTTACGGGTTTTGATTTTTTCCTCATGTCCATTTACTCTCTCCTGAATATCCTTTCTTAATGAGGTGATTAAATCATTTGGTTCAAACTTGAGTAATTCCTCATTAATGGTTGCCAACTCTTTAAGCAGAATATCACGGTCTATCTCAGCATATTCTATTAGTATAAGAATTAAATTTTTTGAAGCCTCCAAGTTGCTTTTCCCCCATTTTTTTTTTTTTTTTCATTTTTTTAGCATTTCTGGGTGGGGTTTCTCATAATTAGGTGCCAATAATATGCGTAAGCCTCGTGGAACACGTTCCTCTGCTATATACATAGTCAATGATTTGTGTTCCCACCATTTGGTGACTTCATTCTTCATCACTTTTTCCAGGCGTTTCATTAATGCCTTTATTTTCATTTCATCCGATGGGGGTTGTAATTGTGCAGCCCCCGTTATGCCAGGTATATTAGAAGCTCCTCTTTGAGGAATTTTCGGCAAGTTGGTGAATAAAATTAGCGAAGCCGCCTCCCGCCCCTTAACTGTGTCATCCGACATCTCGAGTTCAGTCTCTGTTGCTTAAGCGTAAATGCTTTCGTTTATGTAGTGCCGCGAGGACGATACAATTACACCGCCCTCCGTACAATGCCTTTTTCCTCCTCACCGCCACGAATATATATATATATTATATACATTTTCCATGAGTGAAACAGCTAACTCTGCTGAAAACAGTTGTTTAAAAAGTGAAAAGTGATGCTGACACATTGGAGTAATAGTAAGGCAAGAGTCCATGTCAGCCCTCCAGTAGAAAGTATGCAGTGGACATTGATAGTAGGCCTGAGCGAAGTCCGTGGAGTAAAACCTCCTCCGCGGGGTTCTGTAAGTGACGGAGTAAGGTAAGTCGCGCTGCTCACACTGATTTTTAGCGTTGGGCGTATGTCTCTCACTCTAAAATTAGCGCACATGGCACCACGCCCAGCTTAACAGGGCGCAGCTACTTTCTGTCGCTCAAGTAGATTTTCTACTCGAGCAGCAGCTTCCTCAACACGAGCTGCAGGTTTCTCAATGTGATCGGTAGTGTCCTGCCACAACCACCCGCATTGAGAAATCTCGCCGTGAGGTGGTCTAGAGTTGGATTTTTTTTGCTCACCAACTTAAAGTTGGCGAGCGGTAATAGAGGAAAAACTCATCGCGACTCCGCAGAGTTTTTCAGAACTCAAAGCTCTACGTGGAGTCTGAAAAACTCCACAAACTCCGCGAACAGAGCCCAGGCCTAAATAGACGAGGATTACCATTGAGATTCGAGATGGTGGCTCAAGATAATTTCAGAGAGCCATACTGAGCTGTGCGGAAATAAAGCACATTACCTTCATCTCATCTATTCACTACCAAAGTCCTTTGCCCTTCTTTTTCGTGCCACCTGTTGTATCTTTTACAAAGGATTGCAGCTCAAGAATCACATTTCCAAACAATTTTAAGTCCAGAGTCATCTGCTTGTGCAGAGCACTGGGGCACATTACAAGACTAGTCGGCTTCATTGGAGACCATGCCTATGAAGATGGCTGTCATTTTGTCCCAGGACAACAATGTTTCAAAACATTGTGACGAATCAGGTTGAGAGCCAGTGGAGAGGGAATAACCACAAAAAGAGAGGAAGTTGTGTTACCACTATTTTAAACACTAGTGAACCTGCATCAGAAGTATTGGATTTCTTCTTAAAGGGCTACCTGAAATGTTGCATTCATTTCCAGCGAGCTTACTTGGAACAATATAGCTGTTTTTGAAGTGCTCACTTTGAAAATTGTGTTTAGTTTTTGAGAACTAACCTTGTATATTATTGTCAGAACTGGAAGGATCAACTTCAATATTGTGGCCAATTTTAGAGGCAATGCCTGCGATTGTGTACCCATTACTGGATGTTTTGCATTAAATATTGGAGTCAGTTCTGAAGGGTCACCTAGGTATTCTGGGGCAGTTCCTCAAGAAAGTGCCGCAGCGTGGCACCACAAGTCCTTTGGCTGTGCCACGCTGCGGCACTTTCAGAGCACAGGAACGCAACATATTTACCGAAATATGTTGCATTCCTGTGCTCTCCCCTGCGCTGGTGCACAAACAGCTGCCATGCGCCGGCGCATGCACCCTTGCACCATGGTGCAAGGATGCCTGTGCCATGGGGAGATTGTTTTTGTGCAGGCACAGCAAGGGGGCAGTGGCAGGAGAGCAAGCCCAAGCACCGAGGGGCAGGGGCAAGAGAGCAAGCGCAAGCAACGAGGGGGCAGGGGCAGGAGAGCAAGCACAAGCAACGAGGGGGCAGGAGAGCAAGCACAAGCAACAAGGGGGCAGTGGCAGGAGAGCAAGCCCAAGCAACGAGGGGCAGGGGCAGGAGAGCAAGCGCAAGCAACGAGGGGGCAGGGGCAGGAGAGCAAGCACAAGCAACAAGGGGGCAGGAGAGCAAGCACAAGCAACGAGGGGGCAGGGGCAGGAGAGCAAGCACAGCAACGAGGGGGCAGGAGAGAAAGCACAGCCAGGGGGCAGGAGAGAAAGCACAACCAGGGGGCAGGGGAGCAAGCACAACCAGGGGGCAGGGGAGCAAGCACAGCGAGGGGCAGGGGAGCAAGCACAGTGAGGGGGCAGGGGAGCAAGCACAACCAGAGGGCAGGAGAGCAAGCACAGCCAGGTGGCAGGAGAGCAAGCACAGCCAGGGGGCAGGAGAGCAAGCACAGCCAGGGGGCAGGAGAGCAAGCACAGCCAGGGGGCAGGAGAGCAAGCACAGCCAGGGGGCAGGAGAGCAAGCACACCGAGGGGGCAGGGGAGCAAGCACAGCGAGGGGGCAGGGGAGCAAGCACAACGAGGGGGCAGGGGAGCAAGCACAGCGAGGCGGCAGGGGAACAAGCACAGCGAGGGGACACAGGAGCAAGCACAGCGAGGGGGCAGGGCAGGAGAGCAAGCACAGCAGAGCCATTACTCTGCGCCTCCAATGCCTGCCCAGAGTGGAGGTTGATGAGGCACCCTTAGATCCAGTACCACAGCTGCAGGTCAGTCTCGTCCTCCAGGAATGGTCGAACCTGGACAGGCCCCCCCTCTCTGCTGCCAGTGAGTAGAGAACAGGGGAACGTGTCGACTTGTAGGAAGAAGGGGGAATCGAGGATGGCGAGACAATAAAGGTATGTCCAGCTCTCGAGAGAGGCAGACCACAAGGATTAGCCGAGCTCTAGCTATGTACATATAGTAAAGGCTGCCCCATCTCGGGAGGCAACTGAACACAAAAGAAGGTCTCAGTTCTGATGATAAACCAGCCACAAGGGAAGGCCCTGCTCGGTGGCCCAACTCTAAGGAGAGGTAGGTTACAAGAATTAACTATGATCAGGGCCAGGACAAAGGGTAATAATCGGCCCTACTGTTTTGGTAATGACAGACACAAAGGGGCTTCTGGGTAAGGTTACCCGATGCCTCAAAGATATTGGCCCACATGCATCATTGTAGGAATTTGCGATTCCTAAATTGGGAAAATTAAGGAATCGCAATTTAGGAATCGCAAATTCCTATGCATTAAAAATTCGCAAAAGTTTTTGCGATTTCTTAATTTTCCTTATTTGCGATTCCTTATTTGTGAATCGCAAATAAGGAATCGCTTTACATTGATTCCTATGGGCCTAGAGGCCCTTAGGAATCAATGGGAAGGCATTCTCATTTTGCGAATTCGCAATTAAGGAATTGCAAAATGAGAATGCAATTTCCTGCACCCCTGGAATGTCACGTAAGTACATTTTACTCACACACATGTCCCAAGGGCATGTGTGTGTGTGTGTAACATATAAGTTTCAAAAATGCATTTTTTTGCATTTTTGAAACTTTTCGGAAATTACCATGAAGGTTTACTTCATGGTAATTTTCCCCTTCCTAATTGCGAATTCGCAAATTGAATAAAATCATGCATAACATTTAAGAAATCAAAAAATTTGTGATTTCTTAAATGCTATCGCAATTTGAGAAATCGCAAAAAATTGTGATTTCTTAAATTACGATAAATGTAAAACAAATGATGCATCCCAAAAAAGGTTTTTGCATTTGTAAACGGCAGATTTTTGCGATTTGAACCATTTACGAATGCAAAAACGCTTGATGCATGTGGGCCGTAGTGCTTTAACCTTAGGGTTTAGTTTACAAACATGATGCATTCTGGGAATTGTAGTTCATTTCAGCTGATTATATAATTGAAATAACACGCCTGAAAACAATGATTTGCAAAATAAACGCCCAGGACCGAAACACTGTGTCACTGGAACACTGACCACAAAGGATGGACAGCCTACACACGTGAGGGCCCGGCTCCAGAGAGCGGATATGACACTGGGGCAGACTGCGTGAGTTCCGATTCCAGGCCACTGACTGCGATGAAAAGCTGCCGGTTGCTGATTTGTTTCTGAGCTCCACCTCTCCCCTGAAGACATCTCTAGTGAAGGCTCCTTGAAGAGCACGATCTTCGCAAAGAATAATACCCCTGGTGCAATGAGACTGATGTGGTAGGAAGGCCGCCTCTTCCTTATAAATCCGCTGCTAATTCCCATGTGGGCGCTCCGTCAGAGGCTGCCTTCTGTCGCATATGGGCCGAGGTGTAATGTACTGCGTCGACAGACGTTCCTTAAGCTGCTACCATCATTAGACCCGCAGAGGGGAGGATTTATCGCCGCCAGAGCTGCCGCGCCTGCGGATGGCGCCCTCACCGCCTAGCTCTTCATAAATATGATGTCAATGTAGTAGCACAACTGCCAGTTTCCCATCGAGGGGCAGACGAACCAGGAAGCAAGTCTGCATGCAATGTTAACGCTCAGAATTAACATGAATTCGGTCTTTGGATGTTCAGTGCGGACAGGGCACAAGTCCTAAACAAGCACGAACAACGAGGGGGGCAGGACAGCAAGCACGAACAACAAAGGGGGGCAGGACAGCAAGCACGAACAACGAGGGGGGGCAGGACAGCAAGCACGAACAACGAGGCGGAGCAGGACAGCATGCACTCACCTGAGGACGACTTATTCCGGCAGCGGTCGGACTGAAATGGCTTCAGCAAAGCGCCAACATTTTCCGATTTGGGGGCGTAGTTTTCGTTCTCTCCTCTTCCCATTGGGTGGAAGGTAAAATTCCAGCCAATGGGAAGAGGAGAGAACTAAAATAAGAAAGAAGAGAAAAAACACGCCCCCAAATCCGAAAAAGACGGGGCTTAAAGGGAGTGACGCCCCTCTCCTCCAATGGCTGGCCAGCATTTACGAGGCTAGCCAATGGAGAAGAGGGGCGGGTTTAAGCACCCTAACTAAGAAACATTCAATCTCAGAGCTCTGCCCACACTGCTACGCAATGCGACGCAGTCCTCGACCTAAAAATGGACTAAACGATCTATCTGTGCATAGACTCTCAGCAGCTCTTTGGTACACCTCTGGCAGGTAGATTTTAAAATAAAGTAATACATGAAAATAAATTATGCATCATGGTCAGTGTTTAATTTGTGCTGGTAGTGGGAGTTTGGGGGCAACAGCACTCATTTTTGGGACCCCGCCATTAATTTCCTCATCAGACTTTTGTACAGAGAGTGAGAGACAGAAAGGGTCAAAGGAGAGAAAAAATGAGAAGCGGTAGATAGGAAAGCAGTCATAATGGAGAAATCCGTGACGAAAAAGAACTTAAAAGATTGAGCTAAAGAAACAGAAAGTGCAGGGTGATGGAAGAAAGAGGCAAGGGGTTTAATCAAAGCTAGAGAGGCTAGCTATTCTTCAAACCTAAGGGGGAAAAGAAGAATTTTGGACCCTGCATATCTATTGCAGGGGCAAAATTCCGAATTCTGATGGGCCCTGTGAGATTATAAAACGTAGAACAGGGAGCATGTTTTACGAGTTCTAATGCCACAATAATGCCCCCGGGCCCTCTGTCTGTAGCTGTTCAGGAGGCAGCTCTGGGATTCTATTTAAAAGTGTTTTTCTTCTCTGGAGCAGTCATTCTTGGCAGAGACACACGCTGACCGTGTGCTCCTCGTGAGCGGTCGGTGCTGTAATGGAGCAGCTATTTCCTGACTGGGAGACTTTAAAAACAAGGCCTTGGCTTTCAAAGTACAAGAGGAAAAGTGGAGAATGGAGATAGAGAGAGAGGGAGACGGGAAGAGCGTGCGAAGGAGGACTGGGACTGTGAGAGAGGGCACGAGAGACAGAAAATCAGATTGAGTTAAAATGGGGAGAGAGAAAGTGAGTGGGAAATGGAGGGTGGGAAACGGAAAAAGACTGGTAGAGAGGAGAAGAGAGAGCAGTAAAGAGAACAAGCATTGGAAATGCAATAGGTCTCGCATTAGAAAAGTTGGAGTTATTGGTATTGTAAATGACATATGTTATTTATTTGTTGGTTTTTAAAATTGCTAAATTGATGGCTTTGTCATTTACAATGCCAATAGTTATAACTTTTGCGAATGTGACACCTATAGCATTTGGAATGCAACATATTTTGTATTTACGTGACTTAGATGGCAGCTCTTGTCGTTAGGCCACATCTCTAGAGAGCAGGAGAGTGCAGCAGGGGAGAGAAGCACAGCAATGCAATAGGTCTTGCATTAGGAAAGTTTGAGCTATTGGTATTGTAAAGGACACATTTTTTATTTATGTGCTTGTTTTGAAAATAGCGAATTAATAGCTTTGTTATTTACAATGCCAATAGTTTTATCTTTTGCAAATGTGACACCTATTGTAACACAATATGTGTTGTGAGGGTGAGTGAGGGTGAGGGTGAGGGGTTGAGGGTGAGGTGTTGAGGGTGAGTGAGGGTGAGGTGTTGAGGGTGAGTGAGGGTGAGGTGTTGAGGGTGAGTGAGGGTGAGGTGTTGAGGGTGAGTGAGGCTGAGTGAGGGTGAGGGGTTAAGGGGGAGGGGTCGAGGGTGAGGGGTTGAGGGTGAGGGAGGGTGAGGGGTTGAGGGTGAGGGAGGGTGAGGGGTTGAGGGTGAGTGAGGGTGAGGTGTTGAGGGTGAGTGAGGGTGAGGGTGGGTGAGGGGTTGAGTGAGTGAGGGTGAGTGAGGGTGAGGTGAGGTGTTGAGGGTGGGTGAGGGTGAGGGTGAGGCTGAGGGTTGAGGGTTGAGTGAGGGTGAGAGAGTGAGGGTGAGTGAGGGGTTGAGGGTGAGGGGTTGAGGGTGAGTGAGGGTGAGGGGTTGAGGGTGAGTGAGGGTGAGGTGTTGAGGGTGAGAGAGGGTGAGGGTGAGTGAGGGTGAGGGGTTGAGAGTGAGGGTGAGTGAGGGTGAGGTGTTGAGGGTGAGTGAGGGTGAGGCTGAGGGGTTGAGGGTGAGTGAGGGTGAGGGGTTGAGGGTGAGTGAGGGTGAGGTGTTGAGGGTGAGAGGGTGAGGGTGAGTGAGGGTGAGTGAGGGTGAGTGAGGGTGAGTGAGGGTGAGTGAGGGTGAGGGGTTGAGGGTGAGGGGTTGAGGGTGAGTGAGGGTGAGGGATTGAGGGTGAGGGGTTGAGGGTGAGGGGTTGAGGGTGAGGGGTTGAGGGTGAGTGAGGGGTGAGTGAGGATGAGGGGTTGAGGGTGAGTGAGGGTGAGTGAGGGTAGGGGTGAGTGAGGGTGAGTGAGGGTGAGGGTGGGTGAGGGTGAGGGTGAATGTGAGTGAGGGTGAGTGAGGGTGAGGGTGAGGGTGAGGGTGAGTGAGGGTGAGGGTGAATGTGAGTGAGGGTGAGTGAGGGTGAGGATGAGGGGTTGAGGGTGAGTGAGGGTGAGGGGTTGAGGGTGAGTGAGGGTGAGGGTGAGTGAGGGTGAGTGAGGGTGAGTGAGGGTGAGGGGTTGAGGGTGAGGGGTTGAGGGTGGGTGAGGGTGAGTGAGGGTGAGGGTGAGTGAGGGTGAGTGAGGGTGAGTGAGGGTGAGTGTGAGTGAGGGTGAGTGAGTGTGAGTGAGGGTGAGTGAGGGTGAGGATGAGGGGTTGAGGGTGAGTGAGGGTGAGGGGTGAGGGTGAGTGAGGGTGAGGGGTGAGGGTGAGTGAGGGTGAGGGTGAGTTAGGGTGAGGGGTTGAGGGTGGGTGAGGGTGAGTGAGGGTGAGGTGTTGAGGGTGAGTGAGGGTGAGTTAGAGTGAGGGTGAGTGAGGGGTTGAGGGTGAGGTGTTGAGGGTGAGTGAGGGTGAGGTGTTGAGGGTGAGTGAGGGTGAGGTGTTGAGGGTGAGTGAGGGTGAGGGTGAGTGAGGGTGAGTGAGGGTGAGTGAGGGTGAGTGAGGGTGAGTGAGGGTGAGTGAGGTGAGTGAGGGTGAGTGATGGTGTGGGTGAGGGGTTGAGGGTGAGTGAGGGTGAGGGGGGTTGAGGGTGAGTGAGGGTGAGGGGTTGAGGGTGAGTGAGGGTGAGGGTGACTGAGGGTGAGGGATTGAGGGTGAGAGATTGAGGGTGAGAGATTGAGGGTGAGGGGTTGAGGGTGAGTGAGGGTGAGTGAGGGTGAGGGGTTGAGGGTGAGTGAGGGTGAGGGTGACTGAGGGTGAGGGATTGAGGGTGAGAGATTGAGGGTGAGGGGTTGAGGGTGAGTGAGGGTGAGGGTGAGTGAGGGTGAGGGGTTGAGGGTGAGTGAGGGTGAGGGGTTGAGGGTGAGTGAGGGTGAGGGGTTGAGGGTGGGTGAGGGTGAGTGAGGTTGAGGGTGAGTGAGGGTGAGTGAGGGTGAGTGAGGGTGAGTGAGGGTGAGTGAGGGTGAGTGATGGTGTGGGTGAGGGGTTGAGGGTGAGTGAGGGTGAGGGGTTGAGGGTGAGTGAGGGTGAGGGTGAGTGAGGGTGAGGTATTGAGGGTGAGGGGTTGAGGTTGGGTGAGGGTGAGTGAGGGTGAGGTATTGAGGGTGAGGGGTTGAGGTTGAGTGAGGGTGAGGGTGAGGGGTTGAGGGTGAGTGAGGGTGAGGGTGAGGGGTTGAGGGTGAGTGAGGGTGAGGGGTTGAGGGTGAGTGAGGGTGAGGGTGAGTGAGGATGAGGGGTTGAGGGTGGGTGAGGGTGAGTGAGGTTGAGGGTGAGTGAGGTTGAGTGAGGGTGAGGGTGAGTGAGGGTGAGTGAGGGTGAGTGAGGGTGAGTGAGGGTGAGGGTGAGGGGTTGAGGGTGAGTGAGGGTGAGGGGTTGAGGGTGAGTGAGGGTGAGGGGTTGAGGGTGAGTGAGGGTGAGTGAGGATGAGTGAGGGTGAGTGAGGGTGAGTGAGGATGAGTGAGGATGAGTGAGAGTGAGGGTGAGTGAGGATGAGTGAGAGTGAGGGTGAGGGGTTGAGGGTGAGTGAGGGTGAGTGAGGGTGAGGGTGAGTGAGGGTGAGTGGTTGAGGGTGAGTGAGGGTGAGGGTGAGTGAGGGTGAGGGTGAGTGCGGGTGAGTGCGGGTGAGTGAGGGTGAGGGTGAGTGAGGGTGAGGGTGAGGTGTTGAGGGTGAGTGAGGGTGAGTGAGGGTGAGGGGTTGAGGGTGAGTGAGGGTGAGTGAGGGTATGTATGTATGTATGTATGTTGAGTTTGAGGGTGAGTGAGGGTGAGGTGTTGAGGGTGAGTGAGGGTGAGTGAGGGTGAGGGTGAGGTGTTGAGGGTGAGTGAGGGTGAGTGAGGGTGAGGGGTTGAGGGTGAGTGAGGGTGAGTGAGGGTGAGGGTGAGTGAGGGTGAGGGGGTGAGGGGTTGAGGGTGAGTGAGGGTGAGTGAGGGTGGGTGAGGGTGAGGGGTTGAGGGTGAGTGAGGGTGAGGTGTTGAGGGTGAGTGAGGGTGGGTGAGGGTGAGTGAGGGTGAGTGAGGGTGAGGGGTTGAGGGTGAGTGAGGGTGAGGGTGAGTGAGGGTGAGGGGTTGAGGGTGAGGGGCTGAGGGTGAGTGAGGGTGAGGGGTTGAGGGTGAGTGAGGGTGAGTGAGGGTGAGGGGTTGAGGGTGAGTGAGGGTGAGAGGTTGAGGGTGAGTGAGGATGAGTGAGAGTGAGGGTGAGTGAGGGGTTGAGGGTGAGGGGTTGAGGGTGAGTGAGGGTGAGGGGTTTAGGGTGAGTGAGGGTGAGGGGTTGAGGGTGAGTGAGGGTGAGGTGTTGAGGGTGAGGGTGGGTGAGCGTGAGGGTGAGTGAGGTGTTGAGGGTGAGGAGTTGAGGGTGAGTGAGGGTGAGGGGTTGAGGGTGAGTGAGGGTGAGGGGTTGAGGGTGAGTGAGGGTGAGGGGTTGAGGGTGAGTGAGGGTTAGGGGTTGAGGGTGAGTGAGGGTGAGGTGTTGAGGGTGAGTGAGGGTGAGGTGTTGAGGGTGAGTGAGGGTGAGGGTGGGTGAGGGTGGGTGAGCGTGAGGGAGGGGTTGAGGGTGAGGTGTTGAGGGTGAGTGAGGGTGTGGGTGAGGGGTTGAGGGTGAGGGGTTGAGGGTGAGTGAGGGTGAATGAGGGTGGGTGAGGGTGAGGGGTTGAGGGTGAGTGAGGGTGAGGTGTTGAGGGTGAGTGAGGGTGAGGGTGAGGTGTTGAGGGTGAATGAGGGTGGGTGAGTGAGGGTGAGTGAGGGTGAGGGGTTGAGGGTGAGTGAGGGTGAGGGTGAGGGTGAGTGAGGGTGAGGGTGAGGAGTTGAGGGTGAGGGGCTGAGGGTGAGTGAGGGTGAGGGGTTGAGGGTGAGTGAGGGTGAGGGGTTGAGGGTGAGTGAGAGGTTGAGGGTGAGGGGTTGAGGGTGATAGAGGATGAGTGAGAGTGAGGGTGAGTGAGGGGTTGAGGGTGAGGGGTTGAGGGTGAGTGAGGGTGAGGGGTTGAGGGTGAGTGAGGGTGAGGTGTTCAGGGTGAGGGTGGGTGAGCGTGAGGGTGAGCGTGGGGGTGAGTGAGGTGTTGAGGGTGAGGAGTTGAGGGTGAGTGAGGGTGAGGGGTTGAGGGTGAGGGGTTGAGGGTGAGTGAGGGTGAGGTGTTGAGGGTGAGTGAGGGTGGGTGAGGGTGAGTGAGGGTGAGTGAGGGTGAGGGGTTGAGGGTGAGTGAGGGTGAGGGTGAGTGAGGGTGAGGGTGAGGGGTTGAGGGTGAGGGGCTGAGGGTGAGGGGTTGAGGGTGAGTGAGGGTGAGTGAGGGTGAGGGGTTGAGGGTGAGTGAGGGTGAGAGGTTGAGGGTGAGTGAGGGTGAGGGGTTGAGGGTGATAGAGGATGAGTGAGAGTGAGGGTGAGTGAGGGGTTGAGGGTGAGGGGGTGAGGGTGAGGGGTTGAGGGTGAGTGAGGGTGAGGTGTTGAGGGTGAGGGTGGGTGAGCGTGAGGGTGAGCATGAGGGTGAATGAGGTGTTGAGGGTGAGGAGTTGAGGGTGAGTGAGGGTGAGGGGTTGAGGGTGAGTGAGGGTGAGGGTGAGGGGTTGAGGGTGAGTGAGGGTGAGGGGTTGAGGGTGAGTGAGGGTGAGGTGTTGAGGGTGAGTGAGGGTGAGGGTGGGTGAGCGTGAGGGAGGGGTTGAGGGTGAGGTGTTGAGGGTGAGTGAGGGTGTGGGTGAGGGGTTGAGGGTGAGTGAGGGTGGGTGAGGGTGAGGGGTTGAGGGTGAGTGAGGGTGAGGGGTTGAGGGTGAGTGAGGGTGAGGTGTTGAGGGAGGGTGAGGGTGAGGTGTTGAGGGTGAGTGAGGGTGAGTGAGGGTGAGGGGTTGAGGGTGAGTGAGGGTGAGGGTGAGTGAGGGTGAGGGGTTGAGGGTGAGGGGCTGAGGGTGAGTGAGGGTGAGGGGTTGAGGGTGAGTGAGGGTGAGGGTGAGTGAGGGTGAGGGGTTGAGGGTGAGGGGCTGAGGGTGAGTGAGGGTGAGGGGTTGAGGGTGAGTGAGGGTGAGGGGTTGAGGGTGAGTGAGAGGTTGAGGGTGAGGGGTTGAGGGTGATAGAGGATGAGTGAGAGTGAGGGTGAGTGAGGGGTTGAGGGTGAGGGGTTGAGGGTGAGTGAGGGTGAGGGGTTGAGGGTGAGTGAGGGTGAGGGGTTCAGGGTGAGGGTGGGTGAGCGTGAGGGTGAGCGTGGGGGTGAGTGAGGTGTTGAGGGTGAGGAGTTGAGGGTGAGTGAGGGTGAGGGGTTGAGGGTGAGGGGTTGAGGGTGAGTGAGGGTGAGGTGTTGAGGGTGAGTGAGGGTGGGTGAGGGTGAGTGAGGGTGAGTGAGGGTGAGGGGTTGAGGGTAAGTGAGGGTGAGGGTGAGTGAGGGTGAGGGTGAGGGGTTGAGGGTGAGGGGCTGAGGGTGAGGGGTTGAGGGTGAGTGAGGGTGAGTGAGGGTGAGGGGTTGAGGGTGAGTGAGGGTGAGAGGTTGAGGGTGAGTGAGGGTGAGGGGTTGAGGGTGATAGAGGATGAGTGAGAGTGAGGGTGAGTGAGGGGTTGAGGGTGAGGGGGTGAGGGTGAGGGGTTGAGGGTGAGTGAGGGTGAGGTGTTGAGGGTGAGGGTGGGTGAGCGTGAGGGTGAGCGTGAGGGTGAGTGAGGTGTTGAGGGTGAGGAGTTGAGGGTGAGTGAGGGTGAGGGGTTGAGGGTGAGTGAGGGTGAGGGTGAGGGGTTGAGGGTGAGTGAGGGTGAGGGGTTGAGGGTGAGTGAGGGTGAGGTGTTGAGGGTGAGTGAGGGTGAGGGTGGGTGAGCGTGAGGGAGGGGTTGAGGGTGAGGTGTTGAGGGTGAGTGAGGGTGTGGGTGAGGGGTTGAGGGTGAGTGAGGGTGGGTGAGGGTGAGGGGTTGAGGGTGAGTGAGGGTGAGGGGTTGAGGGTGAGGGTGAGGTGTTGAGGGTGAGTGAGGGTGAGGGTGAGGGTGAGGGTGAGGTGTTGAGGGTGAGTGAGGGTGAGTGAGGGTGAGGGGTTGAGGGTGAGTGAGGGTGAGGGTGAGTGAGGGTGAGGGGTTGAGGGTGAGGGGCTGAGGGTGAGTGAGGGTGAGGGGTTGAGGGTGAGTGAGGGTGAGGGGTTGAGGGTGGGTGAGGGTGAGAGGTTGAGGGTGAGGGGTTGAGGGTGATAGAGGATGAGTGAGGGTGAGTGAGGGTGAGGTGTTGAGGGTGAGGGTGGGTGAGCGTGAGGGTGAGCGTGGGGGTGAGTGAGGTGTTGAGGGTGAGGAGTTGAGGGTGAGTGAGGGTGAGGGGTTGAGGGTGAGTGAGGGTGAGGGGTTGAGGGTGAGTGAGGGTGAAGGGTTGAGGGTGAGTGAGGGTGAGGTGTTGAGGGTGAGTGAGGGTGAGGGTGGGTGAGCGTGAGGGAGGGGTTGAGGGTGAGGTGTTGAGGGTGAGTGAGGGTGTGGGTGAGGGGTTGAGGGTGAGGGGTTGAGGGTGATAGAGGATGAGTGAGGGTGAGTGAGGGTGAGGTGTTGAGGGTGAGGGTGGGTGAGCGTGAGGGTGAGCGTGGGGGTGAGTGAGGGGTTGAGGGTGAGTGAGGGTGTGACCATATCCATTCCAGACACTGATAATTAATTGGCGACAAAAGTTATTATTTGACGTGGCATATCTTAATTGCTAGGTTTTTAATTACTAGTTGATGTTTAATTTTTGTAATCATTTTTTTAAGTATGCACCTCTTAAAAAATAAATAAAAATATTGCTTGTTATGTATTTCCATTTGTAGACCTAGAATAGTTATGGTGCATTGTATGTAGCTTTAAAAAATAAAAATGTAGACTGCTCAATGTATTTCCGTGAATAGATGCAGGTTGCCTCTTTCTGTCAAATAATATCCCTTGTTCAACTTACTATAGTGGCGCGGCATACTATGAAGCAGAGGAGGACTGACTGTCAGAGCCTTGCTCTTTCCTCTCTTGCCAACAGGGCTACTCCAGAATAAGACCACGAAAACCATAATTTGTGAAACATGGCCATTTGACTCGCAGCCCGGTCAGTGGAGGGGCTCCGCTTTCTGATCCGTAGAGGCTGATGCGCAGTCACTTTCTTGAAGAGGAAATGGGGAATAAAAACTTTACTTTTGCAGTGATGTCGATGAACCTGGCTTGATGTCACACTGCTGCATTGTGCTGATTTTCTAAGTAAAAACATGCATAGTGAGGAGAACTAATACGGGTTTGAGATGGTGGAAGAGCTGCTTATCTCTTATGGAGATAGATTATCTGGGGGGAGGAAGGGCTCCTAATGGGAAGTGTAGACGGGGAGAAATTGAGAAAAAAAAGCTGAGCAGGGAGGGTGTTATTGCGGCTATCTGTTTGCCCGAGGGGAGGAGAAATGCAGGCCTGAGGCAGAGCACACGCTGAGAAGCTTGTGGGAGGGGGGCTGGGCTGCCTTTGATCTGGTAATGCGAGGCAGGCAGGCAGGGGGCTGGTGGCATTGTGCACGCGCTTTTTAGGGCTTGCGCTTGCGCAATGACCTAAAAAGCACATGCACTTGAAGAAATCGCCAGTGGAATCGCCAGTGGTGGATCAACACTGGATAAGCCGTAATAGAGCTTCGCCAGCGATGCGCAGAAGCGCATCAGCAGGCGAGCCCTAAAAATACAGGATTAAGTAAAATTGAGAAATGTGGCTTGGAAAGGGGATTGTTCAGGGGCAGCACAGAGGATAAGACAGAGGGGGAGAAATGGAGAGGTAGAGATACAGAAAGAGGGAGAATGAGAGGTTGTGAAGGAGGGAGGGAGCGGGGAGACTAAGTGGGAGGAAGATACAAGAGTGGGAGGAGGCAGGAAGTGGGACCGAGAAGGAGAAAAGTTAAGAGAGAAAGTTAGAGAGAGAACTAAGGGGGAAGGGAGAGGAAGATAGAGAGTGTGAGAGAAAGGGAAAGGATTAGAGAGGTCCAGGGAGTGAGAGAAATAGGGCACAAGCAGTGGACTGGCGAAAAGCAGACAAAGTTGCAGAGCAAGAGAGAGACAGAAAAAAAGGGAAAGGAGAAATAGAGAAGAAGAGTGAGGAAGACAAAGAGAGGTTTGAGGGTAGGATAGAGATAGATGAGATAAAAGATAAAAAGAACGATGGTGGATAGAGAGAAGGGTGGGGGATTGATTGAGCCAGTAAACAAGAGAATGTTGGGAGAGTAAGCAAGAAACGAGTTCCAGAAAATGATAAGAAGTAAGAGGGTGAAAAAGAAAAAAAAAATAGGCAAAAAAAATTGTAAGTCAGGAAGAAGTAATAGGAAACAAGGCGAAAGGAAGAGTTTGGGATACAGGGAGTAGTGTAACTATGAAAGAGAGCAAAAGAAATAACCCCGCAGCAAAGGGGTTAACAAACAAAAAGCAATGCAAAATTCTGCAATTCGGTTTCATTTGCTACTTTTTCCTCAATAGCAGTGCACTGCACTCAATGTCTATCTTGCTCAGGTCATCGCGATCTGTGAATCATGATGATGATGATGACTGGTCTGGGACGGCGTTACTTGGAGTCAGGACTGGTGGGGTATCATGGAAGAACTCTGGGCAGGAGCTGCAGGTCTACCTCATCAATAGCTAGAAGCAAGAAGTTATAATGTATACTATCAACTTGAGTTCAAAGGTAAACCAAGAGTCTGAGGCCTAGTACTCTTTTGGGCGCTGCCTCTGAGTCTTCTTGAAACGCTCCTCATGAAGCTTACCTTCTGTCCTTCTCCTCGACTCTAAATACAGTTTCTCTTTTACAATCTGCAGGCCTTCTTCTTGTCTCCTTCATGAATGAAAAGTGAAAGCTAGCTTAGCTCAACAACACTCCAGCTTACCTACCGGACCAGTGCAGACAAGCCCCAAAGAGTAGACATACCTGAGGAGAATGCAGAGCTCCAATTTTGCAATACAGTATAATTTTTCTTTTAACAATCGTATTAACTGAGAGAAGTGGGTGGGTGGGTTCACTCCCTAACCTAGAAGATAGAACATTTAGATATATGGTATATTTGGTCTTGGGGCAGAGGGACTGTTTGCAATGCATGTATCCGTACTCTGTCATACTCATTCCTTTGTTTCTTTCTTACAACAGATTGATGGCAAATGATGTGCTCCTCTTTATTGCCCAGATGAATGTTGGCCTTGCGTTGTAGTGTTTGTTTTTGTTGAACCTTTCCCAAAATCCTATCACTTATCCATTCATCAAACCCCTAACCCTCTTCCCACGAGCTGTGTGATTTGTTGAGGTGTGGCTTAAATTACACCATCAATGGATCACACACTTGCTGGGGCAGTTGTGGTGAAAGCAACACCAATTTACTGTAATATCTTCTAAGCTGTAGTCCACATCTGCCTATTACCAACCTGTTCAATAAAATGTACCCATTTTTTTTAGATATAGGATGAAAAACATCAGTCGTCAGCATCATCATCATTCAGGCCTTGTGTTGCCTAACCGTAAACGCCTAACCTAAGCTTGTCGACTCCAGACTCTGAGTCCATTTTTTATAACTTGAGGGTTTTACAAATAAGGGAAACATTGGTTACATCGCTGTCTCCACACCGCAATACCTTTACAACTGCGTCCTAATTTTGTCGCCTTCCATATCCCAATGTGTGGGTTCATGAGGACATTTGTTTTCTATTTTCAAGACTAGAGGCAGGTGTCACTGCCTGCGTATGATGGAAATAGGGTTTCATTTAATTTGATTGATTCAGGAAGAATAAAAAAAATCTGCAAACGACAAATGTTCACTTATTTATATGAAGCGTCAGATGCTCTGCATTGTAAATCTCGCATACTACGAGTGACATTTTGGGACAAAAATGGTCACTCTTGGTGGAAATTTGAAATCAGTTCAGAGTTCTGGTTTTGTTTGTCAACAGCATGCTCAAACCCGTAAAAAGCAATGCGTGGAAAGATTCCACTCATGGAAGGAGCAACATTTATCTGCTTGAGGTAAGCATATCTTGGGCCGGATGGCTTAATAAAAAAAATGTCAGTGCTGTTGAACTTTCTTGCCTGCAAAGGATCACTGCAAATTAAACTTTCAATGCATGCACTTTTCTAGCTGCAGTTTAAAGCAACATACCTTCTCCCTGACTCCTAAACACAATTACATTGTTTTTGTATTGTATCGCTTTTATTTATATAGCGCTCATATGCAAAAAGCTTTTTGCCGCTAAAACCAGAGTGAAATCAAACGGATAAAACACCAATAATGACAAGAGTGTTATCCTGTCTTTAAATAATGTGTTAATATTTACTTCATATTTATCTCAGGATGGAACTTTATGCATAATTTATTGGTTTATGCCCAGGTTCTTTCTCGAGGGGTTACCGTGATCTTTTATACTTACCCTAAACTGAGTTCAACCATTTTGTAGTCAGGGGCTTCCTAGAAATTAACCTTGGCGCTATCACAGGATTGATACATTATGTCATCTTCAGCCCATCAAACAATCTCTATTTCTGGAGTTTTCCAGGGAGGAGGCAAAAGATATCCCAAAAAGTCTGGGGTGGTTTCTCCGTTAAGGCTGTGGGGCTGCCCCCTTCTGAAAATTCCTACACATTTACATTGAAAAATATAAAATTGATCGATTTATTTAGATATACAATCGTATCTATAAATAAATTGATGTATTTAAGTCTGGGTTGTGTGTTTCAGGCTGCCTGCCCCGCCGCGCTCCGAAGAAGAGAAGGAAGCCAGGCTGTAAATCAACTTTATTAATGTGTCTCACGAAGCAAGGCTTTCTGTTTTAAAGCCCTTTATTGCCATTGGGGTCTCTGGTTGTATGCACACTGTAGGCCAGTGACTTAATAAGCGTCATGGTTTCGGGCATAGGAGAAAAATTAATTTCTGCCTTGACTGACATTTATCAGAATTCACAGTTTCCAAACGTAAACTTTGAAACATTCATGCCTACAATGACAATGCTATTAGCAGGCCCCCTGAAATTATGCAATTCAAGCTTTTTTCGAGTACTATTTGATTTACTGCATTTGCCACATACTCCTTTGTCTGCTGCATAATCTGTAGATTTTGACAAAAAAAACTAGTTTCTAGCTCAAATGGATCAAAATTTAATAAACAAATGGTGATATGTGTTCCTGCTCTCTGGAAAGCCGTCATAAAGGTTGAATTGTCCTGTTTCAGTTGCTTAATGTTGTATTTAGATGTTAATTTGGAATTAATGAAGTGAAATCTTTCAGCGACAGTACTGCTGCATAATTTGGTCCTCCTCTGCCACATAATTCCAGTGGCCCTGGCTAGTAGTGAACCAAGAGGCAAATTGGCTATTGTGAACCCCACTTAGATTTTTAGAACATATAGAGTAACATTGAAGTCTATTGAAACATAGAAAAGTTACGTTTTTGTAGAGGGCACATGCTACATTGAATTTTTTAAGGTACTCCCATAAGGGACTATAGAAGACATGGATGCACAGTCAAATAAGGTAATTGCCTATGGTAAAACAGGTTCTGACTAACAGGTAAATCGAATTTGAAACCAGGCTTCCTGGTTTTACAGTACACTATTTAGCAACTAGATGAGGGGGAAGTGACTTTGTGACTGTTATAAAGGCGTGGGTGGCAGAATCCACAAGAAATTATGGCTCGAAGTTCCACAAGGAGTTTTTACAGAGCCACAGCTCAATATCTGGGTCTGGCCTTGAATGACTCTTCCACCTCTAGAAAAGTTACTTTTGGCATGCCCAAAAGACTGACATTTTGTTGCAGGCTCATCTTCGGTAACCATAGCTCAAATCACACCTGAATCCTCACTTGCTAGCTGCCAAGGATAAGGCGAATTACTTGGAGTGTCTAGGGATACATCACCCTGCATTCACACAGCGCACACTACACTCACAAGTCATCCTCCACTCACACAGGCTCACCTTTTACTCTCCCCATCCACTCACATGAGCATGCTTGTCACCGAGTTCTCACTTGAGCACACCACTCACACCTCTCACCCTGCACTAGCACTGCTCATTCTGCACTTACACCACTCATTCTACACTTACACCACTCACCCTGCACTTACGCCACTCAGCACTATTCCAGATCACACATGTAACACAGCACACATTAAACAACCTAACACTTGCGAACATGCACACATGTCTACAAATGCAGTCACAGAATATCTGTCTTTCCTGCAGCAATGGATGCTTATTTATTTCCATATGTGACTACAAGTGCAATGCAAGAGGGGAGAGTGAACTAAAATGTAGGATGGTACAAGAAAGGAGATTGAGCTGGGGCTGTGGGGGCTGGTGTGGGAGCCGGGATCAGTCTTAGGCTGTGGGGATTGGCCAAGAGGAAGTGGTGAAAGGAGGTGAAGGAAGCAGGACGGGGAGCAACACAGCAGGCTAAGGATGAAGCACTGCAGATGTGGCTGTGATCTGGTGTGGGAGTTGACAGGTACTGCAAGCTAGGGTGTGATGCAGGTGGGAGAAGAAGTTACAGCTCAAGAGGTACACGTTGGCCCTGCACCGAGCCCCATTGGCCTTCATAACAGCCACTGTAAAAAAGGGGGGGTCGCCTGTGACCAAACATTCTGCTTTTGCTGCTTCTGAAGCCATGAAGTAGGCCTGCATCTGGGCCCTGTTGGCCTGCACAGCAACAACTCTCTACAGTCAATCAATCAATAAATCGGGGAAATTGTAAGTGCACTACTCACCCATGAGGACCCCAAGGTGCTGGGGAAGGTGGGTTTGCAGCTCCGTTCAGTCGAAGAGCCATGTAGGCTCTTTCATCTGTTCTGGTTCTGCAGATGCAAGGGGTTTCGGCGAGGGCTTTGTCGGCGCATCTGAGGTTTCTTTTGGGTAGGTGAAAGGAGATTCTTTCATTGAGGTATTGGGGTCCTGTGTTGTGGAGGCATTTTTAGGCATGGGTGATTATTTTGAAGGTGACTCTCTTCCCAACGGGGAGCCAGTGGAGGTTCCGCAGGTGTTGGGTGATGTGTTCGTGTTGAGGGATGCCGAGTACGAGTCTGGCTGCGGTGTTCTATGTGGTCTGAAGCTTGCAGAGCAGAGATTTGTTGATCCCGGCGTAAAGGGTGTTGCCGTATACGAGTCTGCTGGTTTTGAGTGTGTGGGTGACAGTCTTTCTTGATTCGAGGGGATCCATTTGAAGGTCTTTTGGAGGATGTGGATGGTGTTGAAGAAGCTGGAGGCAACATGTTTGATTTGTCGGGTCTTGGAGAGGGAGGAGCCGAGAATGATGCAGAGGTTCTGGGCGTGGTCAGTGGGTGTGGGAGGACTGCCGAGGGCAGTGGGCCAGCAGGTATTGTCCCAGGCAGAGGGGGAGGGTCCGAGGATGAGGACCTCTGTCTTCTCTGAGTTGAGCTTCAGGCAGCTGCTGCACATCCAAGTTGCGACGTCCTTCATTCCTTTCTGGAGGTTTTCATCTGGTGGTGATGGGGTCCTTGGTGGGGGAGAGGATGACCTGGGTCTCGTCGGTGTAGGATACTATGCTGTGTCCGTGCTGTCTGATGATTGCGGCAAGGGGGCCATGTGGATATTGAAGAGCGTGGGGCTGAGCGATGATCCTTGGGGTACGCCGCCGTTGATTTCTGTGGGTTCATAGAGGAAGGGAGGTAGTCTGATTCTTTGGGTTCTTCCGGTGAGGTAGGAGCGGATCCAGTCGAAGGCCGTTCCTTGTATGCCGGAGTCGTGGAGTCTAGCGGTGAGTGTGCGATGGGAGACGGTGTTGAATGCTGCAGAGAGGTCGAGTAGGATCAGGGCTGTGGTGTATCCTTGGTCAAGGAGGGTGCAAATGTCGTCTGTGGCAGCGAGTAGAGCGGTCTCGGTGCTGTGGTTGCTGCGGAACCCAGATTGGGAGGGGTCGAGGATGGAATTTTCTTTGAGGAATTTTGTTAGTTGTGCGTTGACAGTCTTCTCAGTGACCTTGGCCGCGAAAGGGAGGAGGGAGATGGGCCGGTAGTCCTTGAGGTCCGTGGGATCAGCTGAGGGCTTCTTGAGTAGGTGTCTGACATCTGCGCATTTCCAGTTGTCGAGAAAGATGCCGGTCTTAAAGGTGGCGTTGATGGTGAGTCGAAGTTCTGGAGTGATGGTGGTGACGGCTCTGTGGAAGTTGTGTGGTGAGCAGGGCTCCGATGGGAGCACACAAGTGGATGCCTTTCATGTTTGAGACGGTGTCCTCGGTGGTGACTGAGTTCCAGGAGGAGATGGTAGGCTGGCTGGCGTTGCTGGAGAGGGTAGTGGTTTCGGAGTTGAGTATCTGGTCATTGAAGTTGTCATAGAGGCTCTTGATTTTCAGATGGAAGTAGGATCCAAGCTTGTTGCAGAGGTTCTGGGAAGGGGTGATGTCCTTGGTTTCACTGCCGGGCTTGGTGAATTCCTGGATGACGCTGAATAATTCCTTGGAGTTGCAGGAGTTGGCTAGGATCTTATTCTGGATGAAGGTCCTTTTGGTGGATCTGATGAGTTGGTGGTATTCTGTCATGGTGTTCCTGTAGGTGGTGCGGTCTTCGGGCGTTTTACTGTTTCTCCAGTTTTTCTCGAGGCGTCTGTAGGTGTTTCTGGACTCTTGGAGGTCGGCAGTGAACCAGGTGGCCTTCCTGGGGTGCTGTCTGTCGGGGTTATGTAGGGGTGAAAGCTTGTCTGCACAGTTGGAGATCCATCTGTGGAGTTCTTTGGCTGTGAGGTTGGCATCGGTCAAAGTGGTGGGGGCTGGGTGGTTGAGGGTGGAGTTGAGCTGCTCCTCAGTGACTTTGCTCCAGTACCTTTTAGGAGGGCATGGCGCGAGCTTGGGTGGCGTGGGGTTGTCGATGTGGAAGTGAATGCAGTGGTGGTCTATCCATGGGGGTTGCGTGGTGTGGCTGAAGTGGATGTTGTTGCCTCCCACGAAGATGGGGTTGGGGGTGTGTCCTGCGTTGTGGGTAGGCGTGGTGATGAGCTGTTTCAATCTGATGTTAGTGAGGTTGCCAGGAGGGTGGTGTAGTTGCAGTCATTGAGAATGTCGAGGGGGAAGTTCAGATCTCCGACGAGTATGTTGTCCATGGAGGTGATAGCGTGGGGTGTGATGAGGTCAGCGATGGTGGTGGCAAATGGAGGGCGAGATCCAGGGGGTCTGTAGATGAAGGTGCTGCATAATGTGGTTCTAGGGCTGGTCTGAACCTGGAAGTGGAGGAGTTCTGTGGTGGAGGAGGAGTTGTTTGTGGTGAAAGTGGAGAATCACAGTCCGAGGGAGCTCTTGTGTGTGATGGCGAGTCCTCCACCTGGGGGCTTGGGGGGTCCTTCCTCTGGATCTTGTATCCGTGAGGGATGGCGGGGGCGATGTCTGGGGCAGAGGATGCATTGGTCCAGGTTTCCGTAAAGAAGGCGACGTCTGGTGAGAGGGTGTCGAGGAGGTCTGGTATTGGAGGGGGGAGCATGCTGAGGCTACAGCTGATGTGTAAGATGGGTGCAGTCCGTGGAGGAGCCAGTGAAGTTGAGGAGAGTGAAGTGAGGTTGTAGGTTGGTGTAGGAGGAAGAACTGGGATGAGGACCGTAGGGTAAGGCTGCAATGAGCAGCACTTCTGGAGAGTAAGGAAGGTTGGGAAAAACAAACTTTTTTGTTTTGAATGTCACTATTGTAAATGCGGAAGAAAAATCAAACAGAATCAAATGCTACTTCGTTATCACACTGGACATAGCAGTCAGTTTGGATGGGGAAAATCCCTTGTAGGGAAGCTCTATTCATCAATACTTCTACCAGTTATACTGCTGTAGGCTCACAGAGTAATATTATTAGCAAATACTATTGCATCAATGTGGAGGGGTCTTCCTCTTGCACACTGCCACATTATTGCATTTTAACGAGGTAGCCATGTTAGGTTAGGCAACACCAGTCAGGAGCAAATAGAAGTGCAACATGCACTGCACTCTTTCTTGGCAGCACCACACAAGTTCAGCTCAATCAAATGCTGTAATCAAGGTAAACATGTGGGAGGAGCCAAAGTCTCTCTGACAGTTGTGCATTGTAAAGCTTTTTTCTGTTGATTACACATGGTATGGCAATAGCCAGATCTAAAACGTACACCTCAGAAGTATTAAAACACATTAAATATGGTGCTTACAAATTCACCTCATAGCACTATACATTAACTTAAATACATTAAAGCTTCTAAAATAACACAAAGAAATATGTCATGTGTTGTGGAGTATTCGTGATTATCCAAAAGTTGTGAAGTGGTTTTTAAACCAGTATTAGTTTTATGAAAAAAATCTTTGCTTTCATTCTTTTCCTTCAATGCCTTTAGTGCCTTTTGCGCCACTGGAGTCAAGCTATCCTGGCTGATGACGACTGATAGCCAGAAACCGGTCCTAGGATGCTTGGTTCCGGTCCAGGGAAGACATGGCTTGGCAGTTCGGGCTGAACTGTTCCCATGAGGCACAGGGTCAAGACTGATTTGCATATGGCCATGTCTGAACTGGGGTGGCGTGGTGAGCAAAATAACGATGGATTAAATCCAGATCTGTGACTGGTGGTGAATGTTTTGCCAATGTGCAACATTCCGTCCATCATCTTATGTGTTTTGCTTTTGCTCCATTGCTATCTGAGCTCAATGTTCCCTTGACTCCCATTGAAAACTTAGGGGCTTATTTACAAGCCCCTTGCACAGCCGGTATGTCACTTGTTCCCATGTTAAGAGTGAAGTACCAGCAGCGCAAGGGGATTACAAATAAGCCCCTTAGTATTAAGTGAATAACACTGACTATATAGAGGTAGGTGGCACACAGTGTTTAGTTGGTTACTCTGAATACATATCCTTTGTGGCAGAGGACATGTGTCAGATCCAGTTCCGGGGGCATGCGGCAAGCAGGGGCTACTGGGCTTCAGCCATGGGGGCAGGAGTGGTTTACCTCGGATGTCCCAGAGTCTGTACCAATTTGGCTTCGCAATCTGTGCCACGTAAAATCCCTATTGCATTTGCCTCTCAGTGGTAGCACTTTGGAGCATTCACACGCTTATCAGGGAGGTAGTGTATGGGTATGGAAAATCAGAACTCAGATCACCCAGCAGAGCAATATATGTTTGTGCAATCTAGAGCTTTATTTGGATAAGAAACGTACTTTAATAGACACGTGTTACAATGATATGAGGGTCCAGAGGTGGTAGGTTTCAAGTAAGAATTTATTGTAATACAAGGTTACAGAGGTATGATGTTGAAGCCAAGATGGAAAGTAGGCCCACCAGGAGCTGTCCTCCTGGCAGCTCAGCCTTCAATCACCAACTGAATCTGTTCAGCCATCCAACATTCTATGACATGTGCAACATTCCACACAGACAGACTAGAGAGCAGGGGGAGACAGAGGATAGAGAAATAACCATACAACATATCCCCCTTCTTTACACTTGAAACAAAAACAAAAGAAGAATCAAAGAATGAATAAAACATGCTAAACGTAATAAACAGTATACCAATGAAAGCAGAAATGTAAACAGAATAGAACAGAAGAATAAGAAGAACATTGAATGAAAGAACTATGAAGCTTGAATATAAGAGAGCACACATCTTCTCCCTTTAATGGTAAAAGAACGAGTAAAACACTTCCAAGAAATAGAGAAAAATAAGAAATAATGGAAAGTTAGTGAAAAGTACTCGGACACATCAACACATACCAGTTGGCCGGACCGGAGTGGAGAGTAACCAACGAACAAAAGCTCTAATAAGAGAAAAGCAAGAGAAGTACTCCCAACAGGAGAATTCACGAGAAAACTCCATTACGAAGTGAGAAAAGAGGTGAGAAAAGAGGATAAATACATTTAACAGGAGTACACCCAAGCAATACAAAATCATGAATTAAAAATTTGCCAGAAATCTGGCATCAAGTACGCCCAAGCAATACAAAATCATGAATTTAAATTTGCCAGTAATCTGGCATCAATTACGCCCAAACAATACAAAATCATGAATTTAAATTTGCCAGTAATCTGGTATCAACTTAAATACAGGGTTCCGTACACTGAACCACTGTGAATGCAACACTCGAGTTTTAGATCAATCATCATTAATAATAGTGCAGGTGTAAACATCGATGCATATCAAAATCACAAACTTAAGTTAATGGAGAAAGAACAATATAACCTGCGAATAAAATTACATGAATACTCATAACATGTAAGGAACAACTTACTAAACGTGCTAAAAAAGTCAAACGTAAGCATTGAAATATAACATTTTCATGAAATACTCGCAGAAAATAATTCTAGAATTAAAAGCAAGTGTTCATAACATACCTTACTCAGAGAATTGTATACAATGTATAATCAACAACACAAATTTAATACACAAATTTCACCTAACGTAAAGCACATTGAAATAAGCAGAGTCATATACACACCTAAATAACCAAATAAATAAGAATCAAAGTGCGGTGTGATAATATTAAAGTAGTGACTATGATAGCATAAAAGAATATGCCTGGTAGAAGTAATGAACATGTCACAAAAATAATAAATCAACACAAAAAAGGTAGTCACCGTTGTCGTCAAAGAATTGAATCGCAGTGCAGAACAATGTTGAAATATATGTGAAAAAGCTGCAAACTGAAGAAAATAGATCTCTAAACAGTACTCACGTTAGTGGTGTCTTCTTAAAAAAAAACGTGTTTCCACTAACAGGAAAGGACATGACGATCAGTTTGTGAAATCGATGACCTGCAGGAAAAGAAAACCTCTCAGCTGATAAACGAAAGTAGAATTGAAGACGGAGAGGCATAACAAGTTAAGAGTTCCAGGCGAAAAAAAAAAAAACAGTCCAAAGGATTCACGTTCTGTCCATAAGAAGCCAAACAAATAAAGCAAAGAGAAAAAAAAACGTGGTTGGAGCTAAATAGTTTGCTGGACACAGTGTATAGTATTTGATGCACGATATTGGCTCCTGCCAAACCAAACATGGCGGCACGTTTATTTACGCAATGCCGTATGGTACAAGGGAAAACTTGCGCCAAGAGAAAGAGCCGTATTGATGCAGAAAGAAGGACGTCATAGAAAGCAAGATGACAGAGGTCGAGACGCATTGAGGTAAGAGGCGCAGCGCATGCTCTGCTCCAGTTTGTTTGAACGAAACTGTCATTCTCCAACGGCAGCAATGGCGCAGCAAAATATCGAAGACAAAAGAACAGTCACACCAATTTCACGTGACATTCCGAACATAGGCTTAAGTGAAATAAATGCTTTCTATTCCAGCAGATTAAATACACTGCTCCACACAGCCAGGCTGAACCGCTTGAGTAAAATAACAGCTCTCAAAAGTACCTTGAAATGTTTCTTTCTTGCTCTCCAATTAGCTGGGAAATCCAGTGTGTTGCTAATTGCAATTGCGTGATAACAGCCAAAAATTGATAGTTATACATAATGTGTTTGCTGAAAATGGCAGTAGTGTAAACAATAGAATGCAGCTTGTTAGTTGAAACTCCAGAAAAACGCTTGGCTTTTATGTACTGAGCTGGCATCACACCAAATCAACCCAAAACAAAGTGCAGCCACAGTACAGGATAAATATATATTAAATGAAGACTGCTCTTGAATAACCGGGTAGAAACTCTGCCTTTGTTAATAAAATGTACATCAAAAGTGCCGCAAAACTTAGAACTGAGGAAAAGAAATTTGTGTAAGTATTTGAAAATCACTGACTCTTATTTTAAACTACACAGAAAAATGCAGAAGGGTGATCTGTGAAAAGAAAATCTAAAGAGACAGAAACATGTATTGAAAAGGCACTAGTTGAGAAGGAGGTCCACTAACACTCAGCAATCATTTGATGAAAAATTCACTGAAGCCAAAGCAGAGAAGTAGCATAAGAGAAAACTCACCAAGCTTGAAAGAAGTACTGGCATGCCCGAGTTGAGGCTGACGGAGTCTTTGTCACTGGTGGGGCTGGGGCTGCCAACAGATTTTGCTAAATAGGTACAAGCTTGGGTTCTTTGAAGTAGTTGAAGTCTTTTTAAAAATATATAATTTGCTGTAGAAGTAAGTCCTTTGAAATAGAATCCACGCAGGTTTTGTAATCCAAATCGTCGCCAATGTTACAATGATATGAGGGTCCAGAGGTGGTAGGTTTCAAGTAAGAATTTATTGTAATACAAGGTTACAGAGGTATGATGTTGAAGCCAATATGGAAAGTAGGCCAGTAAGTATCTCTGTAAATACGCCCCACCAGGAGCTGTCCTCCTGGCAGCTCAAGCCTTCAGTCACCAACTGAATCTGTTCAGCCATCCAACATTCTATGACATGTACAACATTCCACACAGACAGACTAGAGAGCAGGGGAAGACAGAGGATAGAGAAATAACCGTACAACACACGCTCAAAACGGTATACTGTTGCAGGTACAATAATATGCACTGACACTTAGGATACTGCATCTTGGGATACTGTTTTACTGTCTTCCTCTTCTCTTTCACATGAATCCCTCCTCTTGTGAGTCTAGGTATGTCCCAGTTAAGTTCGTTGTGTGAGAAATTAATCAAGGCTCAGGTGCAGGTACCCCAGTACCATTATGGTTGTGCTCAGTTCAGTACAGTTTCCTAGATACAGTCTTACCACAATGCAAGTCTCAATGTGTTTCAGCATCATATGTCTCTGATCCCGCCCGCTTATAGGATGAGATGGCATGCTTGCCGGAATGGCCCTTGGACTGGGTAGGCCACAGCAGGGTGAGGCAACCAGAGCTGCAGTCACGAGTCCTTCGGTGCATGCAGGTAATGTGGTTCTACTGTCAAGAGCTCTCTCTAGGCTATTCGCTAGGCAGAGCCTTTGTGCAGAGTGATGCTCTTCACAGCAAGGTAGTCTCCAGCGTGGAGTACTCACAACAAAAGTCCAAAGAGGTATGATGTTTCTGCAACTGTCTTTTCATCAGCCACACTGATAAGGATGAAAACAAAAGCCTAGCCTCACCTAAAAATCAATCTCACCCTGAACAACAAAGATGAGAGTACCACCCTGAAAACCTACCAAATGACTGTACCACAGGAAAATTAATCAGCTACTTAAGTGAATTTAAAAGAGCTGTGATGTCTCCCTCCATTTTCAGAAATGACAACAAACATCTTCCACTTTCTGTGTAAACAATCTCACCTATATCTTGTGTGCTGGAGCAGGCTAGGGCTTTCCAAAATGGCACCTGCCGGGCTCCATTACTCTGGTTCACTCTTGCACACACTGCATGTACTACGCAAGCCACAAACACACACAATCCATTCGGATGTTAGTACTAGGATCTAGGTTACACATTGTTGTAGAACTTTACACAAGTGGGCCAAATACACAGATAGAAGGTTTGATCATGAATAAGGATTCACAAAACATGCTGCTACCACTGCTGTACATACTAAACCCATGATAGTGCTGGTAGCTAAACCTATGATAGGGGTGGTAGTCCACTGTCAGCAAAATGAGAGCACAATTAGGGCAGACCTCCAGGTCACAGGACAGTTGCCGGACTTCATTTGTTTCACGGACAGGGGTAGGCCTCTGCACATGTTATATTAGTGTGAGCCTAGAGACAAAATCAAAAACTGGGATATACGTTGCTCACAGTCAAGCACTCAGAACATGGCAACATAACTGCACATTCTCAGTCCAGCAGCAAGTTCATGCAATATTATGTTTTCCCTAAATAAATATGGCTTATCTTATGGTCTTTTCACTACACGTATGTTCACCTAACTCCTTTAAAAATGCTATTTTGTGGATACTAAACAAGTGCATATTTGTCTCTCAATGTATAGTCATTGATGTAAATACACATTATTTCCAATCATTGTTCATCTCTACACAATGCATACATGCAGGAATAGCTGCTCCTCACCCTCTAAATGGTGAGTAGCTTGGATGGTTTGTTTTCTTTTCTTCACAAGAACAATAAGTTGGTAGCAAGGAAAGCTGACTGGAGCCAGTAAAGTTAACACTCCTTGTGACTTGGTCGCTGCCGTGCTCAAGGGAGACCTGCCCTATGTCCTGGAGAGCTTACCTACAGGCTAGAGCTGAGAATAGCCACAAACCCTTAACAGGGGGCAGAGGATTTGAAAAGGGAGAGCTGATGAGGGGCCTTCAGACCTGATGAGAGGCCTCAAGGTCACAAACAATAGCTATGGTAGAAGATTTCAGAGGAAAAAGCCATAGTACCTGAAGTGGTAGTACCTTAGAACATCCTGATTCCTTGGCAGTACAGCTGAAGGTCTCCTCACCACTGGCCCTTGCTGTTTAGAGGACAAACCTGCATTACATCTCACTCACCAATTTCACTCTTCTTACATCCTCTCTGCTGCTCACCCCCAATTCCACAAGCTCCATACAGTTTACCAGATAACAAAACGGAAAAATATATACAGTCACTCACATTTAATCTCATCAAAGCTTCATAAATCCTTTATCAATGTTGCAAATGCCTGTGGACCAGCAGAATTGCCAACTACTAGCTCTTCAGTCAATCTAGTCAGGACAATCAACAACTCATTGAATATAGTTTTTTTCCCAAAGGAACTCTAAGGCCCTCATTACTATGGTGGGAGGACTGCCAACAGCCCGTCAGTGACGGTCCGCCGCCATCCAGGGCATCTCTCAGACTGCTGCATTACAAATTTACAATGCAGTCAGTTGGACCACAGAGGTCCGGGGTAGGACCACCCCCTCCAACAGGATCAAAGATCTCATCGGTATGGGGTCGGATTCCTAACCTTACAATGGAGGCAGTGCCTGTGCAAGCACCGCCGTATAGATTAGGACATAACTTTCCGACTGTCTGTTCATGGCGGTCTTTGGGGCCACAAGCAGGATCCCTGTCCCCCATAGGCCACTGTGAAGTGGCCCTTGGGTCACATGTAGTGCCCCCCACACATTCATGCACTGTGTGCCAGGCACCACATGGTGCTTGGCACACAGTGTATGGATGTGCACAAAATGTCTTTTTCTACTTCGGCTTGTGCTGTGGCCCTTTTCCTGGGCCGCAGTAGAAAAGAGCACTTTACCTGCACAGGAGTCCTATCATAATGTGGCAGGTGGGACTGCCGATTCATTGTTGGATGGTCACCTGCCTCTTTTCTTAAAGACCGAATCCAAACAATCCAAATGGGATCCTGCACTTCCTACTCAAAGAGTATTAAATATGGAGTCCCGCAAGGAGCTACCTTAAGTCCTACCCTTTTTAATACATATGTCTGATCTTCGGCTGACATTAGTAGGAAATGGGGATTTGAAATCTGCTCCTACACCGATGATACTCAATTGGTGATTCCTCTGATAAACAAAATGACCAATACCGAGACCAAGGACAACCTAATAAACTGCCTCACTGAACTTGCAAGCTGGAATCTCTGCACTGTTTAAAAATAAATGCCGGGAAGTCCGAAATCCTGCTTTTCGGGGGCGCCCAGAGATTTGGGATAATACTTGGTGGCCCCAGGCACAAGGCACAGCCCCAAAACCTAAGCGAGAGGCAAACAAATTGGGGATGTCTTTGATGACACCCTTTCTATGCAGGACCAAGTGCGCACTCTAGGTGGAAAAGCTTTCGCCACACTGAAAGTGCTCAGACGACTCTTTCCCTGGATCCCCTCTAACTGCAGACAAATGGTAACTCAGGCTCTGCTCCTGAGCAGACTGGACTATGGCAATGCCCTTTATGTTGGCATGGCCGACTATCTCTTTTCTAGACTCTAGGTAGTCCAGAACGCTGCAGCTAAACTAATCTGTAACAAAAAAAATACAGATCAGCATCTCATTGCCTGAAGGAACTACACTGGCTACCTGTACGCCAGAGAGCTAGTTTCAAGCTCCTATGCTTTGTGCACAAAACGCTGCATAAAAAAGGACCACACATCTTGCGAGATAAGCTACAATTTCATGTCCCTTCACGAAATTTGAGATCAGGTCACCTACCTCTTGCGTCAGTCAAACGCACATCTAAGGTTAGGATGGGTGACCAATCCTTCTCTAAAGCAGCTGCGGTCCTCTGGAACAATCTACCCCTTGAGAGTCGCCTGACAGACGACCATCTGCTGTTTAGGAAAACATTGAAAACCACCTTGTTTCCCAGATACTGATCCTATTAAGACCAAACTGAATAGCACTTAAGTTCCATCCTAGCGCCGTGATGTCCTTCGGTATGATTGATGTGCTCTATAAATATATTTAAATACAAATACAATGGCGGTCGGCGGTCCGGCCGAGTGCCATCGTAATTAGGGCCTAAATGCCTTACATAAAATTCCCCCTTAACCAAACCCAAGAGATCCTTCTAACAGCTGCCCAGTAACAGACTGTTTTTAGTCAAAAAGATAGAACGATTGAAAGATCCACCTCACTACAATCAAAGGAAATATCCTGCTATAAGATTACCAGAACAGATTTAAGCAAGGCTGAGGCACAGAAGCAGCAGTGCAATCCACATGGGATGATTTTAAAACAACAGTAGATTAAAACAGGAGTACCGCCACACCTATTTCTTGAATGCTCCCTTGCCATTGATACTGATCACCATCACAAACATCTATAGAGACTTGACAACATCAGAGCGCAGGGTGCATAACTGATGCAAAAAGAACAATTGATGGACAGAATGCAGAACAATGTCATACATTCACCCCAGTACAGAGATCTGGGCCTAAATCCATCATTATTTTACTCATCATGCAATTCCAGTTTGGACCCAGCCATAAGCAAATCAGTCTTTACCCTGCGCCCAATGGGAACAGTCCAGCCTGAACTGCCAGGACAGGTCCTCCCTGGACTAGAAACAAGCATCCTAGGACCGATTTCGGGCTTTCAGCCCTCCTCAGCCCGGATAGCTTGATGCCAGTGGCATGGAGAGCATGAGACCCACGTCTGGGCATACCATCCCACTCAGGGTGACAAATACAAAAAGAAAAATTGATGGACAGAATGCAGAGCAATGTCATACATTCACCCCAGTACAGAGATCTGGGTCTAAATCCATCGTTTTTTTGCTCACCATGCCATTCAAGTTAAGACCCAGCCATATGCAAATCAGTCTTGACCCTGTGCCCATTGGGAACAGTCCAGCCCGAACTGCCAGGCCAGGTCCTCCCTGAACTGGAAACAAGCATCCTAGGACCGATTTCGGACTTTCAGCCCTCATCAACCAGGTTAGCTTGACTCCAGTGGCATGTTGAGCACAGGACCCATATCTGGGCATACCCGTACCACTTGGGGTGACAAATGCAGAAAGAACAATTGATGGACAGAATGCGGAACAATGTCATACATTCACCCCAGTACAGATATCTGGGCCTAAATCCATCATTGTTTTGCTCACCATGACATTCCAGTTTGGACCCAGCCATATGCAAATAAGTCTTGACCCTGCGCCCAATGGGAACAGTCTGGCCCGAACGGCCAGGCCAGGTCCTCCCTGGACTGGAAACAAGCATCCTAGTACCGGTTTTGGGCTTTCAGCCCTCATCAGCCAGGATAGCTTGACTCCAGTGGCATGGAGTGGCATGGAGAGCACAGGACCCACGTCTGGGCATTCCAGGGAGGACCTGGCTTGGCAGTTCGGTCTGGATTGTTCCCATGAGGCACAGAGTCAAGACTGATTTGCATTTGGCTGGGTCCAAACTGGGGTGGCACAGTGGGCAAAAGAGCGATGGATTTAACCCAGATCTCTTGACTGGGGAGAATGTTTGAATAATTCAGCATTCCGTCCATCATTTGTTGCGGTTACACTTTTCACCCTAAGTGGGATGGGTATGCCCAGGCGTGGGTCATTTGCTCACTGTGCCACTGGATTCAAGCTAGCCGGGCTGATGAAGGGTGACACACCCTGAAATCGGTCCCAGGATGCGTATTTCCAGTCCAGGGAGGACATGGCTTGGCAGTTTGGTCTGGACTGTTGACATGAGGCACAGGGTTAAGACCACAGACCTCCCGGCATTCAGAAGACTGCTCAAGACCTGGCTCTCCGACCACTAGCTGCAGCTCTCCCGCCCTCCCCACCCAGCGCCTTGAGACCCTAGTGGGTAGGTAGTGCGCTTTCCAAATTCCTTGATTGATTGATCCTTGATTGATTGATTTGCATATGGCCAGGTCCAGGCTGGGGTGGCAGAGTGGGCAAAAGATCGATGGATTTAACCCAGATCTCTTGACTGGGGGAGAATGTTTGAATAATTCAGCATTTCGTCCATCATTTGTTGCAGTTACACTTTACACCCTAAGTGGGATGGATATCCCCAGGCGTGGGTCCCTTGCTCACTGTGCCACTGGATTCAAGCTAGCCTGGCTGGTGAAGGGTGACATACCCTGAAACAGGTCCCAGGATGATTATTTCCAGTCCAGGGAGGACCTGGCTTGGCAGTTCGGTCTGGACTGTTCCCATGAGGCACACAGTCATGACTGATTTGCATATGGGTGGCTCCAAACTGGGGTGGCACAGTGGACAAAAGAACAATGGATTTAACCCAGATCTCTTGACTGGGGGAGAATGTTTGAATAAATCAGCTTTCTGTCCATCATTTGTTGCAGTTACACTTTTTGCCCTAAGTGGGATGGGTATGCCCAGACGTGGGTCCCTTGCTCACTGTGCCACTGGATTCAAGCTAGACTGGCTGATGAAGGGTGACATACCCTGAAACTGGTCCCAGGATGCTTATTTCCGGTCAAGGGAGTACCTGGCTTGGCAGTTCGGTCTGGACTGTTCCCATGAGGCACAGGGTCAATAATGATTTGTATATGGCTGGGTCCAAACTGGGGTGGCGCAGTGGGCAAAAGAACAATGGGCTTAACCCAGATTTCTTGACTGGAGGAGAATGTTTGAATAATTCAGCATTCCGTCCATCATTTGTTGCGGGTGCATAACTGAAGCAGATTGCATATCTTTTATTCGATGGATCATCATTTCACTGGTCCCTTAATGTCAGCTCCATTAATTCACAACTAATTTACCAAACATCTTTACCCCATCTTTAACATTTACCTTAGTTCTATATTGCACCCAATCTGCTCTTTCAATTTCAAGTCTTACTGTTAAGCAGATAATAATCAAATCATACTTTTAAGTATGAAAACTCACCCGACTTTGACTCCTATTCAATCGAACAATATCTCAAAGACAAATAATGGATGATGTATAACCACAGCAAAATAAACACGTCACAAATCAAAATATCCATAAGCAGTAAATAGATCAAACACTGCCCATCAGCAATATGACCTCAGCAAGTAGCCCCGCCACCAGACAACTGAGCGTAAGTGATGAATCTAGGGATAAATTCGGACTCCAGTCTGTCACTCATACTAAGATTGTGTTTGGCTAATATGTTTAAACTGCAGTTTGGCACTTCTTTTTCTCATATAGACTATCAAGATATCTCTGCCTACACTGCTTGAAATGATTGTCCGACCCCACTGACTAAAGAGTTAGCCCCCCAGAAAGTCGGGTCTAGCTGCGCCCCTGATACACGCACAAGTAGATGCATTCACATATGCTCACACATCATTCAACACATTTTATAAAAATACTTTTGTACTTTCACATTTCTCATGTGCAGCTGCCCACCTCTATCTCCCTTATGCGCTCATCACACCACGCCCTGCATCACCCCTACAGTGTGAATGCAATTGACGGTCGACCCTTACTGGACCCCGCACTGTCAATCACAGCATGGTGCATGGCCTCCCAACACATGGGCATCTGTGACTTGAATACATATGAGCCTCTGCTGTATTATTCAGCAAAAGCTCAATACAAGGTTAAAATAATTCTTGGTTTACAGAGAGGCACACAGACAGCATTCCCTCTGCCAGCCTCTGCAGAACCTACATCTACCAACAAGGCTGAGCATGCCTAAATGCCCCTGTGGGTCCTGGTACACTCTTCATTCAAGGGAGAAGCTTAATTACTTCAAGGCAAAAATAAGTGCAGATAGTCATTACCTGTGAGTGCTGGCCCATTTAAAGTATCGCTCTTGCTTCTCTACAAAGTTGTGAAGTTAGCCAATTTACATCCTGTCTATTCCTTTTTAACTCTGTGAACTCTGCAAAGTGCAAAACTTGCAAAGTTTATTTAAAAATGGGTCAGTCTCTGTGGTTTTCTGTGCCAGTGGCCAGCTATCCCCTCTTCCGCAGGGGGTAGAAGGTAGATTGACACCACCGGGGCAGCTATTCCCTGTCAGACACCGCACCCCTGCTCCACACTCATCCCGTGCCACTTTGCCCCTTCATTCCAGTCAAAATCCACACGGGCCAGCCCCTCCACACAGCCATACCTGTCCCCAGAGTTTTAATCACTCCAAACCCCCAGCCAAAGCATCAGCTATCAGGAGGTCTCCTTCCAATGGCTGCTCCTCCGCTATGCATCGCTCCACTGCATTAAGGCAGTGCAAAGGAAAAATAAAATGACAATAACAGAATGTTATTATAATTTTATCTTTAGAGCTGCAATTGCACTGCAGCCAGGTCCTCAGGGCTGGGGGGGGCCGGGCTCCTGTGACGAGGAGTGGTGGCTGATCCTAAAGTGCGCATGATGGTGTAGTGTAGTTCCTATATTCCCAATAGGCTCTGCGCATTGAAATAACATAAACAATAGTTTAGACGTAGGACTGAAGTCGACTAGGTCTCTATTGAATATGTTAGCTTAATTGTGAATGCCAGCTAGCTCAGAGGTCACTAGAAACTTTCTCGAATACACTAGAAGGGATTAGTTTCTGACAACCATATCACATGACAACTTTGTTCCCCAAGAATAAGAAATATATCATCAGAGTCGCGGAAACAATAGATGTCTATTTCACTCAGTCAATCATGCATGCTTCGTTTCACCAGAAGTGCAGAGAAATAGAGAGACGGGCGTTTTCAATAAAAAGTTTATTTATTGAGCAGTCTTCTTTCTCATGCAAGAGAAGTGAATTGCTACAATCGTAATACTTGCAATGAAGTAAAGTGCGTACAGTAAAAAGAGTATTATGAAATAATACTGTAAAAGCATTTATATGGTTTCTAAGCCATAAGATACTTAAATAGATACAATACATACAATGATAAATAATGACTAAAAGTACTCAACTGGTGCATCTAAAATACGCCTACCCCGGTGTACCTAACCTAAGTCTAGTACACGGGAAGAAGTAAGTGAGGTGTAGCTTGAGTTAAATAGTTTCTGCCAAGAATCTATCCAAGAATTCTCTAAGGGTCTACTCAGCTCCGTACCTTGGTTATAGAATGAAGGAGGTCTTGTATCTCTCTCTCAGGACTCGATCTCTCAGTAACCCGCAAGGGTAGCAGGGAAACACTGGAGCTGGATTTCTCGGCAGGAGAAAAGACAGCGTCTCTCTCAGTGCGTCAGCTGGAGGGTCGGCTTCCTTCGGCACTCGCTACAGCAGGGCGTCGGGCAAGTAGTTAGCCGATCTGCTCCAAAGCCACTGTGTGTTTGCTAGGGCAGATGTGGGCATATTTATACCTGGAAGGTGCCGAGTTTGACGTAAGGGTGGACATAATAACGTCACTAAGAACCCGAAGTTCTTTACACTCTCCAGGAGTTCTGGGACAAATCAATACTGAAGCAGGGGAAAGTCCCGTACTGCTGAAGGCTGGTTGTCTTCAAGAACTCGTTGTACTCTAGGAACTTAGTGGAAGTAGCCATGCTGTATTTGGACTGCATTGGCTGTGCCTAAATATGGTTATGATTCTTATGCCTATATAAGGATATGATAAGTTATACCTATATAAGGGCATGAATCGGGAAAATTACACTAGAGCCCTAGATACATTACAACACCCACTCCACGCAGAATGTCCATCTTTACTAAATACTAAGCAGTTATAACATTTCTAAGCATGTGTTTACAATCCCACCCCAAAAAATACAAAAAATGCATTTGAAATGGTTTGTACACGTAAAATGAGTATTGTACTGTAGGTTTTCTAAGCAGTGGTATCATTCAATAATGCATATAGTTTTTACATGTGAAATGCTGGCTGAATGATTCATGAAATTTAAATTTATGAAATGGCTCTTAATACAGAAGAGAAGGTCGAGACCATTTCATCACAGATTTATATAATACTGTACATGTGCTAGAGGCTAATTTTGAGCTAAATTGAGAAAAATCCTAATTTTAAGACTTTCGGTATTCACAGAAGGCATTTAGGAGTCCTAAAGTTAGGAGTCCTAACTTCTGTGAATACTGAAATGAGTAAGTTCATTCTGTGAATACCAAAAGTAGTAAGTGCATTCTGTGAATGCCAAAAGTAGTAAGTTCATTCTGTGAATACTAAAAGTAGTAAGTGCAATCTGTGAATACCAAAACAGTAGTAAGTTTAGGATTGAGTCTTAAGTTCATTCTGTGAATCGGGCCCATTGTCTCTAGGTATCAAAAAAATAGAAATCTTGTTCTCTAAGAATAGTTCTACATTAAACAGATTACTCTGTGCCAAAAAAAGGTAAATATTTTGGAATTGTGGAAAAAATAATTTCTTTGTAGTAAAAAATAGTTCCAAATTTTTAGAAGTTCTGTTTATCAAAACTGAAGGCTGAAATCAAAGTTCAGGGAACGCTGTGTGCTTGTTTTTCAAGAGTTATTCTCGTTGTTAGGAGAAAACATTAACTCAGATAGGCTGGCAAAGAATTCGCCTACCACAGTAGGTGAAAGTTGAAAGTAGAAATAGTGCATATGTGAGATGCATTACCGTCAGCTTGATCTGGATCAGTAATGTTCACAGAAAGTTGTACCTGTGTGCCGCTTTCATCTCGTACGTCACCGCCACCTAGTCGTAATGGTGAGGTCTCAATGAATGCCGTCATCAGAATTGGTAGCCGCTGGGGACAACACGTTGCATGAGCCGTTACCGAACCAAGCAAAGTATCGATATCCATAGGTACTGCTGATGGAAGTGAGAGCCAGATGTCTAACACGCATTCTTCTCCGCAGAGCAGGCATCGTAGAACAGGTAAGATGCAATCTTGCCAGATTGGTCTAAATGATAGAAACCATGTGGTATTCAGATCTCTTAGACGAGCCAAGCCGAGAACCTGTGTTATCCTATTTCGGTACCGCAGTGCCTGGATCATTTGTTCCATGGTAACCTGGGTATCGCTGGTGACTGGACTTGCCATATCGGAGCAGAAGGAACAAAAATAGAATTCCTGCTACGAGTCCCAAAATGAGAGGCAGACCGCCGAACACAGAGTGCACAAAATTCGGGAAAATGCTCAGGGCTGCTTCACAGGGTGCTAACAGTCCCGAAAAAAGTGTCTTAAATACATGTGCGATGCCACTGGTATCTGACATGTTTAAAATTTTGCCTAACATTTCTATGAAATGTACGGGGCAGTTTGTTGATAATAATGTATGTATCTCTGCTGAGGACCTTGCAACTTGCAGATCATACGTTTCTCTAGACGAGGTCAAAGGCACAGTTTTTTGTAAAAGAATGGCTTTCATTCTGCTTAATGTATCAATTAGAATAGAAGAGATGTTCAATGAAGGCCAAATCGTTGCCTCCTTGTCTGGCTTGCTGTTTGGATACAATAGTTGCATACAACAAGTGACCCTGGATGTAACACTGACGAGATAGGGCGTTCCTGGCAACATGCCACAACAGCTGTGGTCACTTAACATAACGTAGCTATTGTTGGAAAGCTGCCTGAAAACAGGTTCTATTTGTGTTGCTGGAGTACCGTGCAAGTGGCAAGAAAGGTCATTAGATGAACCCTCACAGGCTCCATGTAAATTAATTTCTTGACATAGAAGTGTACCACTTTGTGATTTTTCACAATTATTTCCACTACGAAATACCTCTTTGTTACACCCACTCCAACATCTATGTGTGTAAGGTAAATTCCAGGTCGACTTGATGTATCCTTTACCCAACCTTTCATACAGGCCCGCTGGTATATGCTGTAGGCAGTATTGAAACTGGAATCTCGTTATTGGTATTGTTATGGTACCATGTATTATCCATTCAATGACAGGTTTCTCGGAAACTGTTAATGGTAATCTTTCTAGGTTTTCAATGCTCAGCACCGTATAGTCTGTTCCTTTTTGTGCCAAAGAGATTTGTTTATCAGTAAGGTTAAAGATAGAAAATAATGACGTTGTGTTGATTAGACGCTAAGGCACGTAGCCTGAACGCAGATTTTGTAACGTCCAGCCTAACTGTACAATAGAACGTAATTGGGACTGGCCATGTTGTAACATTAGCATATCCTGTTCTATTATATCAATAGCAGATGATACAATGCTGTCCAAAGAAGAAATTCGGGAGGACAGAATCGTTAACCCATTGTCCACTACAGATTTTTCCAAATTAATACGATCAATTTCTCGTATTTTTTCAGCAGTTTCAATTTGCATTACTTTCCAAGCTTCGTTGTAAGCAGCATATATACCGGCGTATATGAAACGTTTTTGACGCTGTTTGCGAGGTCCCAATAAGAAATCCCGCAAGTCAGGACCTTCTTTAAGTAAAGTCAAGTGTTGCTTAATTTCAGGTAGTGTGGATTTCTGTAGCCATTCGAGGCATAGTTTTCCTACACTGTATGTTGTTATTATCCCGGGATGTTGTCTCTGGGAATATCTTGGGTCTGGCCCCCTGTGTTTTGTCTAGGAATCTATCTTGACAGTTATTAGTGTCTGTGAGCCAGATCAACCATTTTTTCCAATCAAGATTAGTTCTGTTTTGGTGTAAAATATGTGACACGTCTAACCCCTCATCTGTAGTACTATTACTATCAGGCATAGGCTTTGGTATAGACGGGTTGTTTAAATCTTTTATCTTAGCTAGGCCAAGACAGATTGTTTGTTGAATGGTGTCATTCAAGAACATTATTTGTTCTGGGATCATACAGGCTCTGAATAATGATTCTAATCCCTGTACTTGCCAATCTTTTGAACCCCAGATTGTTTTTGTTTCAATGTTATCTTTCCAGAATTCAAAACCAAATGTAGACAATTGTTCATAAACGTTTCTGGATCTGTGACATTAAACCCTGAGAAGTATGGAAATTTTTCATAAAATGTTTTCAAGCTGCCTTTTGGCGGTGTTGGACAATGTTCCCATTAATTATAATTTAAAAACATTTCTAGGTTTTGCAGATTTATGCAAATAGTGGTGCCCAAAATGATTGAAGCAATACATTTCTTCATAATCAGATGAACCTTCTAAATAATCATGATTTGTAAACTTTGCTGACATTTCTAAATCAGACATCATATTATTAATAGTCTCAAAGTCCCAATCATCAGAGAAAGTGCTCGGTGAGACAAACTCACTTAATGAAACCTTGAACTGGTGTGGATACTTCAAGAGTTCAACCAGGCCATAGATGTTGTAATTAGTAGCGTCCCATGCTACACCTATGGATGTGATGTTTACTGATGACAGGTCTCTTTTTTCAACATGAGATGACTTGTGAGGTTTTAGGACCAAGTTGATGTTCTGACTTGCTGTGTCCATTGTACTGTATTTTCCATCAATCATTCTTCCCAAGCTTAAAACTAAAATGAGACAGAGCAGGAGGAAAAGTACACCTAACACAATCCACAATTCAATCCATGGTGAAACCATGTTGATGAAAGAGTTCTGTTATTTTTTCTTTATTGTCTTGTTTGCTGGCTTTTCTTCATGTTCACTAGGATCTTCAGAAAAGTCATCGAAATTGATGAAATAGCCAGAGGCAGTTCTGTCAATTGTTGGAATCGCATAAGGATTGTTATTAATCTTTGTAGTTGCTTTTTCCTTTGTCATTTCAGTATAGTCAGAGGCTACATCATTGTAGACAGGTGTTTCTTGACGAACTGTTGCAATTTGGGTTTCAAGAGGCACAAGTTCCATGGCTTTGTTGCATAGTCCTTTTTTATTCACTGCAGGTTTATCAAATGTGATTAGTCTCTCAGTGTGAACCTCTTGAATTGTAGCAAGGTTTGGTCTTCTGCTACATCTTGGGAGTCCACTGGGCCTACTACTTATAATTGGCCACATGGTTCTGGTTTTACCAGGTCCATTGATACAACTCTGTTCTCCTTTTTACCAGCAAGGGGCATTAGTACTACTGATCTTGTTCCATTGATTGCTAAGACAGGTACTGCTTTTCTGTAAGAAGGCCAAAATTCCTTCTTCACCGCGATCTTTTCTCTGACCAGATCCCCAATCTTTGGAATCCAGACAGGTCTTGCTGGGACAGGTGGTTTTTCTTCAGTGGCCGTTGGCTTTAGCTTTGTGTTACTCAGACTTCTTCTTGTTTCGTTTAAGTCCTGTAAAACAGCCAAACGATCTTTGATATCAAAGGTTTTTTGTTCCACCACTGAAGTCTGACTATCAAGGTCTTCGATTATCATTCTAGTACCAAACAAAAGTTCATACGGAGTGATTCCACCCAGAGAATTTCTTGGCAGATTATTAAGACTACGTTGGACATTTATTAGATGTTTGACCCACCCATCACCCGAACCTAATACCCTCGCTGTTATAGATTGCTTTATGTCACATTTTTTTCTTTCCACTACAGCATTACCCTCAGGATGGAAGGGACTAGAGTACCGCAATGCAACGCCCAAGCTGGCCATGGCCTCCTTGTAAGCTTGAGAGCTAAACGCAGGGCCCTGGTCAGAATGTAGAGTGCCGATTGCGTATGTGCCGATAAAGTCTCGCAAATCTTTTATAACAGTTCTGGCGTCATCCAAATGAATCTTGTCTTAGTAGTTGTGGGGTCGCATTCGTCCCTAGGGACACCTGCGTGTAGACAGTTTAATGCTATCTAACAGCGGTGTCTGGGCTGGACTGACTGTGCTATTGTCAGTCCCCTGGTCCGGTTCATGACTGCGATCTCTGTTGCAGTTTTGACAATCCATTGCAAAGTTATAAATTTGCACGCTCTTTCCCGGCCACCAGTACTTCAGTTGTAATTCTATTAGGGAAGTTAAAATCCCTTGGTGCCTCAGACCCACTCCCATGTGTGCTTCTTAAATCAAGAAAACTCTCCATTTCCTGTTTGGAATTACTCTGTGCCCCACTCCAGGGATTTGAACAAAAGGAACGGAGTTTGCATCAATTATGTATGTATTCCCGAGTGGATAGTTTAGAGGTAACGCCGCATAATTGCCTTCCATTGAGGCTCTTACTGCTAGTAGCGTTTCACCGTCTATTCTTTTTTTAGAATGCTTAATTGTAGCTACGGAAGCCATGTGGACGGCTGCCTTTGCGGCTTCATCAGCCAATGAATTCCCTGCAACGTGAAGGCCATCACGTTGATGACTCAGTGTATGAATCATGTGAGTCTTTCGTAGTTCTTTCTGAAAAAGAACTACTTGTTCCCATAGCTTTTTATGCTTGATTGTGCCACCTTTTGCATCTTTGAAACCGTTTTGAACCCAGTTCTGCAAGTATTCATTGTAAGACTGGACGCAGTAATACGAATCGCACACTATTAGTGTGGGGAATTCGCGATCGGTATTCTCAAGCGCCATCTTTAATGTCTGTAGTTCAGCTCGCTGAGCTGTACAGTTTCTGAGTGATTGAGTTTTAGTGACCATTGGTCTGAATTTACCTATGCGCCAGCGACCTTTTACAATCGCACATGCCTCATTGTATACTTGTTTTTCCGCAATCCAATGTTGCGCAGATCCGTCTATGTAAACTACTCAGACGTACTGTTCGAGAGGCAGAATTTCGGTCGGCAGAAGAAATTCCTGTTCATATTCTAGATATTCTAATTTTTCCATATTGAGATCAAAAGTGTGTTCAACGTCTGTTGCAGCAAGAGAATTAACCCATTGTATCCATCTTGGATGTAAAGCTTTAGCATTTGGAATGCTCGCTCTTGTCACTGCCTCTAAGGCAGGTACAGGTGTAACGACCGATATGAGTTTTCCCTGTGCGAGGGCTCTTTCTTTTGCTATAGCAGTTTGAAATGCTGTCAGAATTTTCTCAGTTGAAGTGAATTTTATTTCACCTAGTGTGTACAAGTGTCATTTGTAAGCTATTGGTACCGTTTCACCTTCATTATAGGTCAGGTACGTGAATCCGCATCTTCCTGGGAGGACTCGGATTACAAGGTTGCGTACGTTTACGCGTGTTTGCAGTTTTGTTTTAGCGAACATGTCTGTTTGTATTGAACGTAAAATTTCTGTGTGTTTATGAGTCTAATTAGTTTGCTTGAAATCAGGTTTTATTAATTCGTAGAGTGGTTTAACCCTCGCTGCGTAATTCAGAACGTAAGTTCTTCCAAAATTCAGGAAACCTAGAATTGATTGTAAGTTTTTCAGCGTTTTCGGTGCTTGGAGCAACGCACATTTCTCTAAGAAATTGGCTGCTAGGCTTTTCCCTTCACTTGATAACTCATAACCTAGAAATAGGACACTGAGGTGGGCAATCCGTGATTTTTTAAAGTTGAATTTGTACCCTTCAGATGCGAACCCAAGTATAATGGTGTTCACTCTTTTCAAGTGCCTGTCCAAATCATCGTCTGTTAGATAGATGTCATCGACATAAGATACTGCCTCATCATCATACATTTGTAGTAACTCTGTTACTCTGGCTGAAAATAATCCTGGGCTATTCTTGAATCCCTGGGGGGACGGCAAAATTGCCTCCGTACCCCCAGACTTGAGAAAGCGGTCAAATACCTGCTTTCTGGTGCAATGTTTTGACAGAAGAAACCATTCGAAATATCTAATGTCGTTTTATATTTTTTGCGCACAATGTTATTCATCAGTGCTGCACTGTGTGAATTTTGTACTGCAAATGTTTTGCAACAAGAGTTTAGGTGTCTGTAGTCCAATACTAGACAATATGAATTGTCTGGTTTGGAGACAGGAAACAAAGGATTGTTCATTTGTGAGGTGCATGTTTTAATCACCCCCTCGTACTCAAGTTGATCTAAGATCTCCCTGACTTGTTTTTAGCTTCTTGCTTAACAGGCTACTGCCTTTGTGCAGTAGGTTGATTTTTTAACTGGATTTTATGGTGAGGGGATTCATCATCCCATCCTACATGATTTTTTACATAATACAGGGGCTTGGGCCACTGCCCCTTTTCTTGCATATGTATATTTTTTATGAATTGGAATGTGATTTGAGAAGGCAGGCATAATCATTTCTTTGCCATGTGGGCACTCCCTAACAAATTCTGGTGGCCAGTCTTTCTCAGCTAGAAGAATACCATAGCCTTTAGATAGCTTCTCCCAAAAGAGAGTTCTTATTTTCCTAGTTATGTCCCCTTCTATACGCAATGTTATTTCATATAATTTATGGGGTACACTAACTCTGGTGTCTGCAGTTTCCACCTGAATGTACTCATTCGTGTCCACTGTCTCCAGAAGATTCATCAGGATCTTGCGAGCTATGGTCACTTCTGCTGCGCTGTCTAGCATTGTTTGGGCCCACTCCCCGTTCTTGAGTTGTGTCCCCAGGATCCTCGGCATGTTTTATTTTTATGCTTGCTACCTTCTTTTTGGGAAATTTAGATTTTTTACTTTGGTGAGCGGGTTCCTTTTCTTTGGACTTAACGCGCTCTTCTTTATGTTCTGACCGTCCTCTTCTTTCCGATTTCTGTGAGGAAGTCTGAAAAGATCGAGAGGGACGTGTATCATTATCTTGATATCTGTCAGGTTTTTTCAAATTATCCCTATTTCTGAGGTTATATCTTTTCTCAGAGGGCTCCCGTTGTCGAGACCTACCCCCCCCGTTCTGGAGATCTATCTCTCCGTTGGGGAGACCTTCCTCTGGACTGAAACTGTTTCTCTTTAGGAAGAGTCTGTCTGGTAGTTTCCCATTTCTTTTTAGGAGTAATTAAACTATTTTTAATGAAAGTTTTTTCAGGATTTTCTGTTAGTTGTGGTTTTAGTGGTTTCCCACCCAAACTATCTTTACCTAATTCTTCATAGGATTTTTCAATTATTCTGGCAAGTTCAAAAGGTTGTTCTGCTATATCTGTTTCTTTTAATTTTTGGCGGCAGGTTGTACCGTCAATTGTCAATTGAACTAATTGTCTATATGCCTTTGTTAATTGTTTTAGTTGAACTAACAGTTCTCTGTCTGACATTTCTTCAATATCAGGATGTGGTGTATAGCTGGCTAGAACCGGCCATGTGGCTCCTGGTCTACCTAGTGGATCGAGCCTGGTAATGTGATTTTGATGTTTTAGGGCGTCATTAAACCAGAGCTGATGCTCCTGGTAAGTTAGTAGAATTTCGACATCCTCGAAAGGAACGTATTCCGCTGGAGTTTCCTCTGCTTTGTAGTAGTAGAATACCTCTGTCTGCCGATACTCATGTGCCTCTACCACAAATATGACTGTATCACCTCTCGATGATACACACTATTTTTTAGTTTGTAATTTACACTCTTTCTTACATTTACCGGGATGATTATTGCATCGGGGTCATTTTGCTGAAGACTGGTGTCCTCTGCTAATAGTTGAGTTGCTATTCTAGTTCTCTCCCTTTCGTCGTCACTCTCCGTCATTTTGCTGACAGAAAGTTTGCAGAATATGTTTTCAAGGAAACAAAGATTAGGTGCACAATATTTTGGAACACTGTATCCTTCAACGTTGAATAAACCAAAAAACTAATACATAGGATTCTCGTCCTACTTAGTTCTGGCGGATACTAACCTTTTACCCACTCCAGACGTCTTTTGGAGTTTTTACGGAAAAAGGGGTCTGTGTGAAAAGCTCCAGTATCTAGCGTTAAATTATCGCCTTACCAAACGTTGGGCACCATGTAGTGTAGTTCCTATATTCCCAATAGGCTCTGCAGATTAGAATAACATAAACGATAGTGTAGATGTAGGACTGAAGTCGACTAGGTCTCTATTGAATATGTTAGACTTAATTGTGAATGCCAGCTAGCTCAGAGGTCACTAGAAACTTTCTCGAATACACAGGAAGGGATTAGTTTCTGACAACCATATCACATGACAACTTTGTTCCCCAAGAATAAGAAATATATCATCAGAGTCGCGGAAACAATAGATGTCTATTTCTCTCAGTCAATCGTGCATGCTTCGCTTCACCAGAAGTGCAGAGAAATAGAGAGACGGGCGTTTTCAATAAAAAGGTTATTTATTGAGCAGTCTTCTTTCTCATGCAAGAGAAGTGAATTGCTACAATCGTAATACTTGCTATGAAGTAAAGTGCGTACAGTAAAAAGAGTATTATGAAATAATACTGTAAAAGCATTTATATGGTTTCTAAGCCATAAGATACTTAAATAGATAAAATACATACAATGATAAATCATGACTAAAAGTACTCAACTGGTGCATCTAATATGCCCACCCCGGTGTACCTAACCTAAGTCTAGTACAAGGGAAGAAGTAAGTGAGGTGTAGCTTGAGTTAAATAGTTTCTGCCAATAATCTATCCAAGAATTCTCTAAGGGTCTACTCAGCTCCGTACCTTGGTTATAGAATGAAGGAGGTCTTGTATCTCTCTCTCAGGACTCGATCTCCCAGTAACCCGCAAGGGTAGTAGGGAAACACTGGAGCTGGATTTCTCGGCAGGAGAAAAGACAGCTCCAGGAGTTCTGGGACAAATCAATACTGAAGCCGGGGGAAGTCCCGTACTGCTGAAGGCTGGTTGTCTTCAAGAACTCGTTGTACTCTAGGAGCTTAGTGGAAGTAGCCATGCCGTATTTGAACTGCATTGGCTGTGCCTAAATATGGTTATGATTATTATGCCTATATAATGATATGATAAGTTATACCTATATAAGGGCATGAATCGGGAAAATGACACTAGAGTCCTAGATACGTCCTCGGGCCGGCCAACCGGCCATGCGCACTTTGCATGTTCTCCACAGGCTTGATTGCACTGCCTAGGTGGAGAACGTGCCCAGCCTCCCAGTCCCTCTCTAAGTGCCAAACCACAGTCCTCAGACCAATCAGAGCGCTGCTGTAAGGCACGGTTGTGTTTGGTCAGGGGAGTTTGGGAGCCTGGGAACTTTTTGGTTCCTGCTCGGAGGAAAAGTGGCGGCTGGCGACGGCAACCACCAGATAAGTTTTCTCCTCTCACCTTACCCCAACACCGCCACCGTTCCCGCCACTGTCTCCTTCCCACCCCCGGGCATTGCTTTGTTTCCTCTCACACAGGGCAAACTTTACCTGAGGTAGACCCCTCAAGCTCCCACATGTTCTCACCCCATCCCCATCTATATGCAATGGGCCATTGTTTTTCATTTGCAGTATGTCCCACCCCTTGTGGGCAGGACATCCTGCATTTGGAAAACAGCCCAGTTCTGTGGGCCACGGAGGGAAAACTTTATGTCTGCAAAGTTATGGGAAATTGTGATACTTTGCCCACCATAGTCAATTTCAAGGTTCCCAATTCATCCGATTTTGTGGGTGAGAGTTTTACCTTCAGCTACTGCTAATTATGACCCTTGGAATCACGTGTAACATGATCAATGTGGGGCAAGCCAAGAGTAGCATCTGCTACAACTTGCACCCCATGATGAATGTCCATGTTTCTAAATGTTTTTTGCAGAGCTGCATGTATATAAATCTGCTGCCTCTGTAGGGTGAGAATAACCTCCAGGGACTCCTGGATGAACTTTGCCTATTGACGGCCTCTGTACAGTTTATTTATTTATTTATTTTAAGCTCTTTTATTGCGCAGGAATTCGACCTCCGAAGAGGTATCCCGCGCTTTTGTTCTTTCCGTGTGCTGAGCCAGACAGAGACATCTGTATAACATTGGTGAGAGGCTACTAGATGGAGAATAGTGCGTCTTCAGGCATTTCCTGAATGCAGGCAGATTAGAGTTTAGCCTAAGAGTGAGAGGCAGAGAGTTCCAGAGAGTGGGGCCTTTGTATGATAGGGCTCGGCCTCCCTGTCTCTCTCTTTTAATCCTAGGGATCTGGAGCAAGGCTTGATTTTTGGAGCGCAGGGTTCGACCTGGCTCATAAGGTTTAAAGATTTCCGTTAGGTACCTGGGGCCAGATCCGAACAAACATTTATGAATGATGCAGCAGATCTTAAATTTCACTCTCTGGCAAATGGGTAGCCAGTGTAGCTTATTTAACAGAGGGCGGGAGGGGGATCTGGCTGGAGCATTTAAAATCAGCCTAGCAGCCGTGTTCTGGGCTACTTGTAGCCTGCCAAGCTGTTCCTCATTAGCAGATATGAGCAGCCCATTGCAGTAATCCAGCCTGCTGATTACTAGGGTCTGCACTAGTGTTTTTCTGTGATGGTCTGCTAAGTAGGGGAAGACTCTCCTCAATAGGCCAATCACCCTCAGGCAGGTTCCTGTAACCTGTGTGGCATGATCTTTAAGTACCAAGGATTGATCAAGCTTAACACCTAGGTTTTTTACAGTTTCTTTTGGGCATGGGGCCATACCTAATTCAGGAGCCCACCACTCAGGTGACCAGAGGAGTGGGGCATCTCCAAAGAGCATGACCTCCGTTTTGCCTACATTACACTGCAGGCAATTAGAGGTCATCCATCCAGCTATCGCTCTCATTCCTGCAGCAAAAGAGCTTTTTACTGTTGGTGTCATATTCTGGAAAGGGAATAGTAGCTTGGTGTCGTCAGCATAAGATATAGGTGTGAACCCATGCTCTCTCACAATTTTCGCCAGGGGGGCCACATACACATTAAACAATGTGGGGCTTAGGCATGAGCCCTGTGGAACCCCCTTTGTGAGCTCCCTAAAGATGGAAGAATGGGAGCCCAAACGAACACTTTGTGAGCGACCGGATATGAAGCTTTTTAACCATGATAGGGCCGTTTCGTCGACCCCTACCCCCTCCAGACGACTGACGAGGGTGTCATGAGTAGGGGTGGGCGGCCAGCTACGCTCCGTGCACGGAGTGTGCGTAGTGCCGCCTACTCCGCATTTTGCGGAGCTGGCGTAGCCAGGCGGCACTACGCACGCTCCGCAGACGGAGCGTAGCTGGCCGCCACCCGCCTCCCTCCCGCCCTCCCTAAATACTTTCAAATAAAGGAATCAAATAATTTAAAAAGCACTTACCTTGCCCGCCGCTGCCCGCCGCGTCCCCGGGGCTCGCTATCTTCCGTCTTCCGTCTTCTTTAGTAATGCGCATGCGCATTTTCACGAGAAAATGCACATGCGCGGCCGCCCGCGCATGCGCATTACTAAAGAAGACGGAAGACGGAAGATAGCGAGCCCCGGGGACGCGGCGGGCAGCGGCGGCAAGGTAAGTGCTTTTTAAATTATTTGATTCCTTTATTTGAAAGTATTTAGGGAGGGCGGGAGGGAGGCGGGTGGCGGGGCTGGCGGCCAGTGGTGTTTGCGGAGTGGGGCTACGCGGAGTGCGGAGGTGGCCGTAGTTTCTCGCCCACTTCGCGTAGCTCCGCGAAGCCCCATTCCGCCAACTCCGCCCAGGGTTAGTCATGAGACACCGTGTCAAAGGCAGCGGACAAATCTAACAGCACCAGAATCATAGAGCCTCCTCTATCCTGTGCCATCCGGATGGTATTGGTCACGGAGAGGAGAGCTGATTTGGTCTGAACCCAGATTGAGAAGGGTCCAGACCGTCCGCTGCCTCGATGTATTTAGACAGGTGAATGTTGACATGCCTCTCAGTCATCTTACTCAGGTGAGGTAGGAGGGATATTGGACAGAGGTTATAAAGGTCAGATCATGGTAACGCGGTATTTTTGCGGACAGGGTTCACAACTGCCTTTTTCCAGACACTGGGAATCTTTCCTTCCTTAAGGGAGAGATTAATCAGTGATTTAAAGCTCGGGGCTAACAGGCTGCCTAATGGAGCTATCATCTTAGCAGGTAATAAGTCTGTGGGTGAGCCTGATTTGATTAGGTTATATAGGGTAGTGACTTCTGTCAGGCTGATCTCTGGAATCACAGTAAGCCTGCTGCTTTCGCTCTTGGCTGGCCGGGGGCAGGGAGAGTCAGCAGTATCCCTAATATTTGATGCTTTGGTGATTTTCTCGTAAATCAGTTCAATCTTATCCTCGAAAAATGCGGAGACATCATCGCATAGAGTTTGACAAAAATCATCCAGACTTTCGCAGGCTATAGGCTTGACAAATGATTGCAACATTTTATAAAGTTCTCTAGTAGAGTTCCCTGCCTCTGTTATCTGTAACTCGAGTCTATTTCTCCTGGCTTGTTTTATGTGTTTATAATAGTTAGATTGTGCCTCCAAATAGTGTTTTTTACTAATGGGTGTATGTGTTTTCCTCCACATTTTCTCCAATCTCCTACATTGTTGTTTCTCTGCCCTTAGATCTTCCGTGTACCATATTTCCTGCTTAGTTTTAGAGCATTGCTTATGTAATTCCAGCGGTGAAAGTAGATCAATTGCTTCCAGGAGTGCTTTATTAAACTTAGATAGGCCTAGTTCAATGTCATCATCTTCGGAGAGAGTGGGTCCTTTCCATACTTTCTGTAATCCTTCTACAGTTATTTTGTGCCATTTCCGTTTCCATATTGCAGAGAGAGGTTTTTGGCGTGGTGGTTGAGGACCTAATAAGGTAAAATTTAACATATAGTGGTCTGACCATCTAATAATAAAAACTATTGCAGTATTCACAGCTCTTGAGGCACAGCCGGGAGCAGGGCACTGACAGCTAATTTTTAAGCTAATTGACTGAAAATTGTACTGAATTCTTTTAATTTGCGCCGCATTTGAACCCCTCCTACTCAGCAGAGTGTTTGCTGACGAAGGCTCAACTTCCCTGATGAATGCGCCGGGATTGGCCGGTTGCTAGGCCACGCCCACCTCCGTAGCCACGCCCCCTCGGACATAAACGCGCGCTGATCACGAGCGCCGCGTTTAATTGCAGTATTCACAGCTCTTGAGGCACAGCCGGGAGCAGGGCACTGACAGCTCATTTTTAAGCTAATTGACTGAAAATTGTACTGAATTCTTTTAATTTGCGCCGCATTTGAACCCCTCCTACTCAGCAGAGTGTTTGCTGACGTAGGCTCAACTTCCCTGCTGAAGCGGCGGGATTGGCCGGTTGCTAGGCCACGCCCACCTCCGTAGCCAGCCCCCTTGGACATAAATGCGCGCTGATCACGAGCGCCGCGTTTAATTGCAGTATTCACAGCTCTTGAGGCACAGCCGGGAGCAGGGCACTGACAGCTCATTTTTAAGCTAATTGACTGAAAATTGTACCGAATTCTTTTAATTTGCGCCGCATTTGAACCCCTCCTACTCAGCAGAGTGTTTGCTGACGTAGGCTCAACTTCCCTGCTGAAGCGGCGGGATTGGCCGGTTGCTAGGCCACGCCCACCTCCGTGGCCACGCCCCCTCACACCCCCTCTGGACCCTGGACCCTCCTCTCTGCTATAAAGCATGTGTCCCCACCGGAAGCGCAGCGGACGAGCGCAGCGGGCGCGACGATTGCGCGCCGAATGCGCGCATAAGGCAAGCTCGTCTGCGCTCGTCCGCGCCTAGGACGGGCCAAGGGCTACCCCCCCTGCCGCTCCAGTCCCACGATCAGCTACCAATACGGTGAGACTCATCTACACCTCTGCCGAACTACTTGACCTCAGGCACGTAGCTGATTTACCTCATGCTCTACCACAGCTAGGGTACACCAATCGCATCCTAGGCCCACACCAATGTCCTACTTGCATAAAGGAAACCCCTAAACCCTCAACAACTGTCCCACTATTGGTTCAAGCAGCGCTAATAAATGCCAGATCCCTCCCCAAACACAAGCTAGAAATTGCTGACTTGATTGACACGCATAAACTGGATCTCTTATTCATTACAGAGACATGGGGGGATGAAGCCTCCGGCCCAGACTTCAGAGCTGCCACCCCTATCAACTACAATGTATGCAGACTAGACAGGCCTAAATATAAAAAGGGTGGAGGCATAGCAATAATCTATAAAGACCAGTTTAAACTCACAACGACACAATCTAATTGTCCTGAATACAAGGCTTTCTTTTTCACATTAGGCCTCTCGGCCAAGTCATCGTTTAAGGGCATGCTAATCTATCGCCCTCCTGGGTCAAGATCCAAGTTTCTAGCCAACATAGGCAATATGATTGAAGCAGCTGCAGGCTCCCCTCACTTCACCATACTAGGTGACTTTAACTTTCACCTAGAAGCCTTCAACGACCACGATACAACGCAACTAACCACAGACTTAGCAGCTGCCGGCCTGCTGCAATTGATAAAATCTCCCACGCACCAAGCAGGCCACACACTAGATGGTCTATTCACCAACAGTCCCTTTATAACCGTTACCCAAGTAATCCCCCTGATCTGGACAGACCATGCAGCGATCTGCTTCTCTGTTGAAATTAACCCCACCAAACCTCCTACTACAACATCCTCTCAATTTTCTTACAGAGACTGGAAAAACATCAATCTAGCCCATTTAACAGAGATGATGCAGGAAGGTCATATCCCCAACGAACAGGACTCCACTATAGCGTCTTCTAATTACTTGACGAACCTAAACACGGCCTGTAACAAACTAGCCCCGATCAAAATTTCCCACCGCAACAGGAAAATACCATCAGCCCAGTGGTTTACAGAGCCCCTTCGGATTCAGAGACAGTATTGCAGGAACCTTGAAAGGCAATGGCGCCGCCACTATAGCCCTGCAGACAAAATGACCTATAAAAACGCCCTTTCCGTCTACAAAAGACTTATAGTTTCCGAAAAAAGTCGTTACTATACGTCACAAATCAACCAGGCGAAAAACTCGGTAGGAGAACTATTTCAGGTGGTTACAACTTTGTCCAATCCCCCTGCCCCTCGCATAGAAGGCTCTCAGTCTCTATCGGACGCTCTGGCCAGCTTCTTTGAGGAGAAGGTTAGTTCCATTTTCCTCACCTTCTCTCATTCCTCCCCTTCCCCCTCCCCTGTGGCACTTCCCATCAATACTCCTCCCATCTTTTCATCTTTCAACACCATCAATCAGGAACATATTCAACATCTGGTAGCCAGCACCAAATCTGGATCCCCCCTCGACCCATGTCCCCCTGCTATTCTGAATCTCATCCCAGAAGCGATTTCTCCCGCGTTGTCTACTATCTGCAATGCCATGTTTTCAACAGGCATCTATCCATCGGTTTGGAAGGAGGCTATTATTAAGCCACTTCTAAAAAAGCCAACTCTGGACCCTCTTCTCCCTGCTAGTTATAGACCCATCGCCTGTCTCCCCTTCCCAGCCAAGATTTTCGAAAAAACAATGAACATCCAGCTTTCGAAATTCATCAATGACAACGATCTACTTGATGACACTCAGTTTGGCTTCAGACAGGGGCACGGAACGGAGACAGCACTGCTTAAAGCTGCAGATGAAATCAGAGCAACGATGGACAAGGGAGGAGCGGCGGTCCTAATACTTCTGGACCTTTCCGCTGCATTTGACATGGTCGATCATGTCACTCTGATCGACCGTGTCTCGGCTTTAGGAATAAGAGGCAAGGCCAAAGATCTTATTGCTTCATTCTTGGCCAATCGCCCTCAGACAGTCAAGATGGGTAAATTCACCTCCCAGACCTTCTCCCTCCCATGCGGAGTCCCACAAGGCTCCTCGCTAAGTCCGACGCTTTTTAATATCTATGTATCGGACTTAGCGAGGGTGATAACATTGCATGGAATTGCCCTTACAACGTACGCCGACGATACTCAACTAGTATTATCGGTGCACAATAATGGAACATCTGTCGCAGCCAACTTCCAAGAGGGAATGAAGGCGATAAGCTCCTGGATGTCATCAAATTGCCTCAAACTAAACTCCGATAAAACGGAGGTGATGACCTTCGGGAACTTGCATCCGGCATGGTCCCCACAGTGGTGGCCATCTCAGTTGGGCCCCCCCCCCCCCAACCGGTAGTCAAGGTCCGCAATTTAGGAGTCACTTTCGACAATAAGTTGACTTTCCTCCATCACGCCAATGCTGTGGTATCATCTGCCTTCTACACTCTAAAAAAAATAAAAAAAATACTTCCTTACTTACCTCAGTCTGCGGGCAAAACTCTTATCAGCACCTTAGTGTTCTCAAGAACCGATTATTGTAACTCCCTTCTTCTGAACGCTCAGGAAAGGGTACTCAATAAACTCCAGACGGTGCAAAACGCTGCGGCCAGAACCCTACTACCCATCCCCAAATTCACCTCCACGTCCCCTTACATCAAAGAGCTACATTGGCTCCCTATTAGGAGCCGAATCAAATTTAAGGCTCTGTGTATAGCCTACAAAACTCTGAACAACTCCGGACCACAGTTCCTAAAAAAAGCCCTCTGCCCAGTGGAACAACCTAGGACCTTATGATCGTCCTCAGCCTACTTGTTGAAAGTCCCACGGACAAGAAAGGCCAACTGGGGAGATAGATGTTTTACTATCGCTACTGCCAAGCTGTGGAATACACTACCACTCCACATCAAAATGGCCCCTACGCTGCTCAAGTTCAGAAAGAGCCTTAAAACATGGTTGTTCTCTGCCTAATTCCCCCTCATCGTAAGAAGTGAGTTCTGTAACGATAGCGCCGAGACACCCGTACGGGTATTTGCGCGCTTTAAAAATTGCATTAAATAAATAAATAAATAATAGTGGGAGGGCAACATGTTATTTTAGGGCAATTAGTTAAGATTAGGTCAAGTGTGTGCCCACCCAAGTGTGTTGGGCGCTTGTTCTGGATTTTCAGTCCCAAACTGGAGAGATCGGCGAGCAGGGACATGCTATCAGGGTGATTTGGTAGGTCTATGTGAACATTAAAATCTCCAAGGAGAATGAAATCTTCCTTGGCTCTAAAATAAGGGGCTAATAGTTCCATAAGAGTGAGTGAGAAATCAGAGCATGGGCCAGGAGGGCGATATACTAGTGCTCCTTTCCACTGTGTTTTAGAGGAGAGGGAAATTCGGAAAATCATTATTTCCATCTGAGCATCACATCTTTGATCAAGTACTGTGACTTTTAGACTCTCTTTATAAACGACAGCCACACCCCCTCCTATTTTTATCGAGCGATCTAGATGAAGAATCTTATATCCAACAGGGATTCCTAGCATAATTGCGGGGACTGTATGGGGTTTTAGCCAGGTCTCCATGAGAAAACAGATGTCTGGCATGTCTGTATTCCCAGTTCCTAGCTGCAGCCATGGTCCTGGAATTTCGAAAAGAATGCATAGGATGTAAAAGGCAGCTTATCATGGACATGATAGGACAGTTTTTGTCAGGTGTTAACACCTGCTTTGTGACCACTCACCAAACCATGGAGCACTGTGTGCTTAAATTAGACCTAACCCTGATGTCTAAACATCCCTCTCTGTAGAGCAATGGTTCTGTCTTTCATTCTGTTTTTACAGTGAGTCCAGGGTGGATTTTGTTGCCTGAGTTGACAGAGATTAAAGTCTGCAGATCACCGACCACCAATGGTGTAATGGTAAATTCTGCCACTCTCCATATCCCCACCCCCACCGTGCAGAATGTGATGAGGGGCCCCTGAGTCTCCCATATCTCACAGATATTTATTGACTTGAGGGAATAAAGAAAGGCCCCCTAAGAGTTTGGGGACCTCTACGCCACAGGGGATTGCGTGCACCCTGCCAGTCACAGAAAACTGCGACTGTATGCTCCCAGCATAAGAATGAGAGAGATTCCATGAGATTATAGTAGATTCCTCTGTAGGATTCCATGCTTCATGGCGGAGATTGGCTGTTACCGCACATGTAATAGCTGCTGTCCAGCATCTCCCCAGCAGGTAAGGTCACTGCACTGCGTTATGAGAAATTACACACTTCGATATCCTCTGTGGGCCCGATTCACAGAACTAACTTAAGACAAAATCCTAAACTTACTACCATTTTGGTATTCACAGAAGGCACTTACTCATTTCGGTATTCACAGAAGTTAGGAGTCCTAACTTTAGGACTCCTAAATGCCTTCTGTGAATACCGAAAGTCTTAAAGTGAGGATTTTTCTCCGTTTAGGAGTAGTAAAGTTAGGAGTCCTAACTTTACTACTCCTAAACTGAGACAAACCTAATCTTAAGACTTCCGGTATTCACAGAAGGCATTTAGGAGTCCTAAAGTTAGGACTCCTAACTTCTGTGTATACCAAAATGAGTAAGTGCCTTCTGTGAATACCAGCATGGTAGTACGTTTAGGATTTTGTCTTAAGTTAGTTCTGTGAATTGGGCCCGTATCGTACGCAGCAGGTATCACGTGAATGTATATGTACTGGTATAGCGTGAACATATGGAGCGATGGAGCGCTGAACATGGGGGAAAAGACGATGTATGGTTCTAAACTATTTTCAATGAGGCAGACTACTCATGGATCAGAGGCGAAGTTCCATTGGTGCAGCAGGTGCAGTGGCACCAGACCCCGAGGCTAGTGGGGCCCACTGATTATGCCTGTATTTTATGATTCTAAGAGCAGCCCGGGCCCATGTCCTTCTTTGCTTTAGGGCACTGTCATGGGCGGTGTATCTTAAGCTGCAGCGTGTGATGCTCCTCCCAAGAGGTGAGTCTTCAGTTTTTTTAAAGAATTGCAGCAGAGCTGGGACATTTCCAGTGTTGATGGGCAGGTAGATCCTAGGAGTGTTGATCCCGAAGACCTGTTCTTGTTTATTTCTTTTTTCGCTGTTTTTTGTTAGCGCTCTCCGCCCGCGACTCTGCATTGAAAGTCTCTGCTCAGTCAAAGGCACTGGACCTTGTCGGGACTGGGACCGTCCACAGGTCCCTTCTAACTCTGTCTCCAGCTGCACTGGTGCAGCAAGGGTACAATGGCCACAGCACAAGAAGGAAACTGAGCTCCCTCACAGCTGCCCGGGCGCCACTGCACCTTCTGCACCCTATAGCTAGGCCATGGTGCAGCTAAACTACTGGGATCTGGCATCTATTTCGTTCCCAGCCTAAGCTGCCCTGTGCAGGGATAATGTTATAAAGTAAGGGTTGACCCAATGGTACTGGGACCTGGGTATTCAATGTTGTGTATAAAGTGGTCCCAGTCAAAGCAAAAGTACACAATCACAGTTTTCATACAATAGACATATTTTGAAAAAAACTTTTTAGGACAAATTATTCTGAGCGATGTTATTTAACATACATCCTCAAATGAAGATCAGTTGTCAGAGCAATCAACAAGAACAATAATAGACTTTTAATCTTATTGCCCAAGAGGAGGGACGTGGGAAAGGAAGGACAGGTGAGGGAGGGGACGTGATCAGGATAGTGTAAGAATTAGATAAGTTATAAAGTAAATAACAAGTGGTCTTATATACATTCGAAATTCAGTACCACATTGACATAAGTACATTGTCATTCAAATAATTATACATTTAATATTCCTATCCCAATAGCACAATAACACAGCCACTTAATGTTCTGTTGTCGATGGGTGGGAACAAAGGAAAAAAGGTGTGTCGACGTTTCGACCCCAAAAAGTGTAGGCTAAATCCTGCCCTACTGCGGGGTCTTCTTCAGGACAAGTGGGGAGTGGAGTGCCAGGGTGGTAGAGGAGGGCACCTGAGAATTAAAACAAACTGTTCAGTTTGAGAATATCTAATGTTATTCCTAATATGTGCAGTATCAGTCACACCATATTTACCTAAGGAAACCACATCTGTGTCGTGTGGCACCGTCTACAGTGTATGGTGGGCCAGAAAGCTCCAATGAAGAGGTAGAGCGCATGAATCTAAAAAGAATAAAATTGTGTGAAATCTATGACCATCATAGTCAGTCTCAAAGAAAAACAAGGTATTGCTACTGGAAAATACCACGTGATGTCATTTCGAAAAATACAGCGATATCGGTCGCCACAATTATCATTTTTTAATAATTACCTAAAGTTCATGTACTCGACCCGAGCTTCATAATTGCTGCGGAGAGACAGGCAGACACGTTTTTCGTGGAGTAACTTAAATTTAGTTTTAGTCTACGGGGTATTATTTTATCTAAATTGAATCCCTTACTCCATCCCATGCAGGCCGAACGATATCCCCTAAGTATATCCTGGAAACGATTACCTACGAAGTTCACCTTATGAAGCTCGGGTCGAGTACATGAACTTTAGGTAATTATTAAAAAATTATAATTGTGGTGACCGATATCGCTGTATTTTTTATGAAATGACATCACGTGGTATTTTCCAGTAGCAATACATCGTTTTCCTTTGAGACTGACTATGATGGTCATAGATTTCACAACACTGTGGTGTATGAATGTGGCCATACGAGGTGGTTTTATCCTGGTGAGCTTTCGGTTGGTTCATCCTCCTACGTATGACAAAACTTCTTTTTTAACCCGGCTGGGTATGTTTGGATGCTTTGCAATTCAAGCACGATGTGTGAAAGTAAATCTATTGCAATGTGGGACGCTTTTTGTAATTGCCCGCATTCCTAATTTAAGCCTAATTCTTTTTAGGTTCATGCGCTCTCTCTCTTCATTGGAGCCTTCCTGCCCACCATACACTGTAGACGGTGCCACACGACACAGATGTGGTTTCCTTAGGTAAATATGGTGTGACTGATACTGCACATATTAGGAATAACATTAGATATTCTCAAACTGAACCGTTTGTTTTAAGTCTCAGGTGCCCTCCTCCACCACCCTGGCACTCCACTCCCCACTTGTCCTGAAGAAGACCCCGCAGTAGGGCAGGATTTAGCCTACACCTTTTGGGGTCGAAACGTTGACACACCTTTTTTCCTTTGTTCCCACCCATCGACAACAGAACATTAAGTGGCTGTGTTATTGTGCTATTGGGATAGGAATATTAAATGTATAATTATTTGAATGACAATGTACTTATGTCAATGTGGTACTGAATTTCGAATGTATATAAGACCACTTGTTATTTACTTTATAACTTATCTAATTCTTACACTATCCTGATCACGTCCCCTCCCTCACCTGTCCTTCCTTTCCCACGCCCCTCCTCTTGGGCAATAAGATTAAAAGTCTATTATTGTTCTTGTTGATTGCTCTGACAACTGATCTGCATTTGAGGATGTATATTAACCCTTTCGATGCTCATGACGAGCTCAGCTCGTCATGATGCACAGTTGAGCTCATCATGAATAATGTACTCAAGCATTTTCCAGCACAGGGGGGGAAAACGCCTAGCAGCCAAGGTGTTAAATAACATCGCTCAGAATAATTTGTCCTAAAAAGTTTTTTTCAAAATATGTTTATTGTATGAAAATTGTGATTGTGTATTTTTGCTTTGACTGGGACCACTTTATACACAACACTGTGCAGGGATAAAGCGGGTTTACCCCTCTCATAGAGGTGCCAACTCTGAGTATTGCACTTCTTTCCAAAATAGGAATAAAACACAGAGTCCTCTCTCAAAACTCCTGAAATGCAAGGCCGGAAAACCAACCCACGGTGACTACCCGAGCACTTGTCACAACTGGAAGAAGCTACAAGAAGCTGAACCGTGCTCTTCACGATACTAACAGCGTATACTTGTTTTTCTACTTCAGTGCAGCAGAAGAGGGGAACTGGCTAGCCCCACTCAGCACTTCTCTCTCACCACATGTGCATTCTTGTGGTCGGCGTTGGCAGTCTAGGCCAGGGAGGGAGGAGGCGCTGCTTCTTGGGCTTTGGCAGAACTTCCGGAGGCAGACTTCCATGGAAGATCTTGGCATCTGGAATTCAGGTCAAGCTCAACAGGCGCTTCATTCCCTGCTGATTCTGCCAAGCCCGTTCCCTTGGCTGTGGTTTCGCTAGATAGTAGGTAGGGACAGTGGGAATCTCGTTCATCCATTCATGCGCATCACTAATTAGATGATATGGCTATTCTGTACCACCTCGCGGTGGCTCATTCTGGGTTATTATGCTGCCCATCAGCGTCAATTCGGTTTTGCTTCCAACAATACAACATTCTTTCGCTCCGGAGTACAGACACACTGAACGCTGTCCTCACTGGAACTGGGATCACGTATAGGCCAGAGATAGTACACATTACAGTACTATTCCAACAATTTTAAGATTGTCTACGAACAGTTCTGTGAATTGAAATATAATTAGCAGGACATCAATAAACAATGTGTGATAATTATGTGAGTGCGATTATTTCAGACCTATTCATCATTCAAGACATTTCAAAAGGTACGATGTACACACTATATCTATATTGTTATAAGCACACATGTATAAAAAACCAATACACATCTATAAATTACACATCTAATTAGAGAAAGCACATCTAGAAAAATTCACATCTATAAAATTCACATCTATATTAACTCTTATATAACCTATATGATAACCTATGTGATAACATAACATGTGTGCTGTAAGAAAGTGTACATCTCAGTATACGTTTGATACTCAATTGTCCATGAATACTTGGCACATTTTAAGAATGTCCATTAAAGTAGTCAGGCAAATATTTTTCTTGAATGGAAATGCCATTTGTAGACCTAAATCAGCCAGAACAACATCATTACATTGAGGCCAGATAACACGACATCCTACGATAAAGCCATGAAATGTAACATTTTTGCACTTTGTGAGATCTTTGATTTGCTGTGACAGATCCTGATAGTATTTCACCTTACTCTCAAACACTAATTCAAGGGAATTCTGAGAGTTTTCATAATGAATTGATACATCAATCACTACAGATGTGCCATTTTTGGTAAACACTACATCTGGTTTTCGTAGTTCCCCTTGATTGTTCTTAACATGAGGTTCTCTATATGCCAACCAACCACACCTTTTTGCTCTATCAATGAGCAATTCCAGAATTTTGTTATGTCTTTTTATCCTAATGTCCTTAGTTTTAGGACATGCACCTGAAATATGAGAAATTGTTTCACAAACATCCTTACAATACCTACATGTAGCAAATGCACAATTTCTCCCCCTGGTGATGGTTTCTCTGGTATATAACACATTTGCTCTTAACATCAGCGCAGCTTTGTACTGGTTTTCTTTCATTTTGTTATGCTTGCTGATCCAGAAGTTTGAGGTTGGATTACTTGATAAGTATTTTATACCATCACCTTGGACAGGGAGATTTGCCCATCTCTCAAACTCTTCTTTTTTCCAATCATATGTCGCCGGCAAATTCAATTCATAGCTCAGATAGCAACTATCCATAATGTTGAGTTTGTGTGTTTTTATTATGTTGTCAATTTTTTCATTTATATTTTCTCCTACATACATGAATGAATGCGCTATGTACCGGTCTGGAGCATTCCTGAGATACAATAAACTATTGACTTTATTGAGACCAATTTGTGTACATAGTTTTGGTATACTGAGGCCCCCAAATGATCTTTTCGAATATAGGAGACCATCACATGTGTATGCAGGAAGGTGTAGAAAGTGTTTGACATACTTTTTTATTGTTTGATCAAGAACATTCAACGTTTTTGCTTCAGTTCCTGTCATTTCTAATTTGAATGATAGCTTAGGTATCAAGTACTGACACAGTATTTCAATTTTCTGCGTGGCTTAAGTGGTAAATTATCAAGATTTTGAGCCCATTTGACAAGAACCTCATTAATTCTGTTGTTGCTTGTATGACCTGTGTGTGGATCAAAGTTCAATCCGAGGTATCTCTCACTTTCTCCTGGATGAATATTTTCAATGTTTTCTTTCTCAAATTGCCATGGTTTACAGTTGTTAATCAGTATTTTGTCTTTATGGTGACTGATATAAAATCCATGTGTCTTTTTCACATTCAGTTTTAGTCCTGTAGCTTTACTGAACTTTTCAATGATCTTCAGATTTGTACTCATTCCTTCCCATGTACTGCTGAGTACTGCGATGTCATCGGCAAAGGCGAGAGCGGTGATTTGCTCAACAAGATCATCTGATTCAAATGTGAAGCCCTTGCCATTTTTCTGAAGATCACAGATCAGAGGATCCATGGCAATGTTAAATAGTAGTGGGGATAAAGAGTCACTTTGTTTGACCCCAGATTTCATTGTTAGTTCAGGAGTTTCTTCGTTGTTCTTTCCCTTGAAAGATGTTGTTGAGTCAGTGTATAGGTCTTTTATTATTTCTCCGATGTTTGGTGGAACTCTTTGCCTTGCGAGACTCTGTATAATGTGACCATGGCTGACAGAGTCGAAGGCTTTGATATATCGATGAACACAACCGCTAATGAGTCACTGTTTTTTTGTGCTCCTTTTATGATATTTTGCAGGAGAGTCAGATTCTCGAGACAACCTCTCACCTTCATGAAGCCTTTTTGTCTCGTATTCAATTCAACAAAAAATGAGAATCTTCTAGTTAATATTTTTGTGAATAACTTCAAGAATGCAGTACCGATGGTAATTGGACGCCAGTTACTGATTTTTGTAAGTTCACTAATCGGTACATTCTTGGGTATCAAAATTGACCGGTTCTTTTTGATAATTTCGGGTACTCTTCTCATCAACAACCAAGATGTTAGAACTCTGGACAGCCGTCTTGGTTGCTTGCTGTGCACTTTATTTAGTTCATTCAGACCTATCTTATCAGGCCCCACTGCTTTTTTTAGATTGGAGCTCTCAAAAGCATGAGTTATTTCGAGCAGTGTTATTTCTTTGCACAGATTATCAATTTCATAGTCCTCTGGTATTCGATCTATCGGTATGAATTTAGGGTTCTTTTTGTTTTCTATTTCAATTATGCTTTTGTAGTATTGAAAGATTTCAT